>NC_059339.1:39778552-40119386 GCF_018350155.1 Leopardus geoffroyi
TCCTTTGACTTTATTTTAAGTCATAAAGTAAATCAGTTTCCTTCTAAATGAACTACATCCAGGAAGAAAATATTTTGTGTTGTAAAGACATTGAAAAGTTATATCCAAGTGTCATGGAACCAGAGTGAACTCTGTTTCGGAACTAACTTCTTCATCAATAAATTGTCTGTGTTCAGAGGGAGAGGTATATCTTGGTCCACAGGTACATTGGAGACCTCCCATAACAAGATTTGAAGTATGACCCAAATGTTGTAATAGTTCAAGATAATAGCATTTCATTATCTCCGCACTTAATATTCACTGTAGATAGTGTTATGTACAAGAAGGTGTCTGGATACACAAAAATACAATTAATGTCTTCCCTGTTTGGAAACAACCTAGTTAGCAGTGTCATCATTTGTGCAGAAAGTGTGACTTAAATTATGGATGTCTGAGCATAATGTTACAAAGATAGTCAGCGGGTAGGGGCGCCTGGGTGCCTCAGTCGGTTGAGCGTCCGACTTTGGCCCAGGTCATGATCTCGCGGTCCGTGAGTTCGAGCCCCACATCGGGCTCTGTGCTGACGGCTCAGAGCCTGGAGCCTGCTTCGGATTCTGTGTCTCCCTCTTTCTGTGCCCCTCCCCCGCTCATGTTGTGTCCCTCCCTCCCTCTCTCTCTCTCTCTGTCAAAAATAAACAAAAAACAATTTTACAAAGATAGCCAGCTGGTGATACAGATTTAACACATTAAAGTGAATCCAAATTCTCGGCAGATTTAAGTAAAGTCAGGTGAAGGCTCTGGTTGTGTTGTGACCTAGTAGATCCTATGTTCAGAGGAGGAGTGTAGTTGGTGAAATCTCTAAGGAGTTACACAAATAAACAGCAACAAACATGTAAATTGATGTGCATTAGCATGCAGATTCCTAATGAAGGAAATGAAATATGGGGAAAGAGGGGAAGGAATAGCAGAGAGACTTAGGGCAGGGGAACCGAGGAAGTAGTGGCAGATGGCAAGGCAGAAATACGAAAGGATAGACAGACTCAGTCTATGGGATGAAGAGAACCCTGTGGCATTGGAGAGAGATCTCTTAGAAAGACCCACATCCTGAGCCCAAGAAGGCAAGCTGAGTGAATGGGTACCAGGTAACTTTTGAGGCTGACAAATGCGTGAATCATCAAAGATTAAGTTGCTTGGTCTTCTCATCTGAACAATGCAGTCACCTCTCCATGGTCTCATTGGGCTCTAAAATCTTCCTAAATAAAAACTCCAATCATGTTTGTGCTTTGCTCAGAAAATACTACCTGGTTTACCGATCCATCATCGTCCAAACTTCTTACCAAACATGTAAAACCTGCCATTCTGAGTTTTCACACTGGCTTCTCATTCCTTGGCTTCCCTTACCAGTGGTCTAGACCATTGTCTGATATTGCAAATTCTGTAATTTATCAAGTCTTACGAGTGAGTGTAATGTATTTGGGCTCTCAAAGATAGATTGGTCTGGTATAAGGCCCAAGAGTTTGCATTTCTAGGGGCGCCTGGGTGGCGCAGTCGGTTAAGCGTCCGACTTCAGCCAGGTCACGATCTCGCGGTCCGTGAGTTCGAGCCCCGTGTCGGGCTCTGGGCTGATGGCTCGGAGCCTGGAGCCTGTTTCCGATTCTGTGTCTCCCACTCTCTTTGCACCTCCCCCATTCATGCTCTGTCTCTCTCTGTCCCAAAAATAAATAAACGTTGAAAAAAAAAAAAATTAAAAAAAAAAAAAAAAAAAAAAAAAGAGTTTGCATTTCTAACAGGTTCCCAGGTGATGCTGCTGGTCCAGAGGGCTCACTTTGTGCACCATTCTGTAAAACAAACAATCCGGGCTGGCACTGCAATTCAATTACACTGCAATTCAACGCATTGCAATTCAATACATCGTAGTTTGAGTCAAAGACTGATTGCAGTAAAAGGGCTCACTTGCCAACATCGCCAATGTGGGAAGGGGTACTAGTTTAAGAACAGACTGAGTCTTCTAGTCAAATATCGTCTTAATGTCATACAGTTCCCAAGAGTAAGCTTTGCGATATATTGTCAATTCCCCTTCTATGTTATAGACTTTGTAGACCTGTAAATATTTGATGGATGGGAGGATGGGTGGGTAGATGGATGGGTGAGTGGATGGGTTGGTGGGTGGATGGATGGGTGGTTGGATGAGTGGGTAGATACATGGATGGATGGATGAAAAGGACAGATGGGTAAGCTTGGCAGCCAAGAGTTAGTTTCAGCAAGAAACTTAATCCCTTGCGAAGAAATTGCTCTGGCATATGCCATTAGGGAAAGACTAATTTCCCTCACATGAAAACCTTCTTATTGTATAAGACCATACTCAGTATATAAGATATTTAAGTAGGTGGAATAACTCTATATATTCAGAACCCAAGTGTTTGGCATCAGTCGTATTGTGCCCTTAATAAGCAGAGTCTTCCACAAAAGACTTTTTTTGCTATTGGACTGAGTAAAACAGGGGGCAAATGTCATTTATATCAGGGAAGAGTGTACATTTTACTTTGTAAAAGATCACTGGGTATGTGAAACCAGGAAATCACATCTTTTTAATAAATTTCTTTGCAAATGTCTCTTCCTTGAGTTTAAATTTTGCAGCTGCAGCATAATTTGAGTGTTGATTCACATGTAGGACAATTGTGCTTTCTGGGTTTTGCTTTCGTGCATTCAAATGTGTTCATGTATTCATGTTGCACATTTTCTCTCTGCATCTTTTATCTGCATACATCATCCCATGATTGGCTTGGTAAATTTATCCTACTTTTCTTGCTAAAATAACTGTTCCTGCTGTCTGTTTTCTGCCTACTCTTTAATTTATTCCAGAAATTGGGCTCGGTGCCTACTTTTAGAGTGCAGTGTGAAATGTATTCTGTATGTTTTTAAATCAAGTTCCCATATATTTTTTTTTCTTCTTATGTGTCCTATACTGATGTCAGCTTTGAAATGCACCCTTGAAAAAGCCTACTAGGATTACGTATTAGCATAAATAAGAACAACAGATGATGACATGAATCTTGAAAATTTATTTTTGAAGGTTTATTTCGTAATTTACTTTAAGAGTAGAAAATTCAAAATTTAGGGCATGGCATGCCTAATGTTAAGCTTAAAGGCAAAGTCATAGTTTCAACTTTGCTCTTACTTTGCTGTATGTCCTTGGCTGAGTCCTTGGACCTCAATTGTACTTCCATGATAAAAAGAAAGATTTAGGATCACCGTCCCTGGGATTCATTCCAGTGTTTGATCTTGCGATGTCAGGAGGCAGATCGTATGAAACGCTGCTTAAAATCAGGCACGAAAGTACAAATGAGTCAGTCAGTCAACTAATGGCACATATTTGAGAGTGAAGTTGAAGGAGCAGGGTTTTGGATACAGAAAGACCTGACTTGGGGCGCCCGGGTGGCTCAGTCGGTTAAGTGTCCGACTTCAGCTCGGGTCACGATCTTGCGGTCTGTGAGTTCGAGCCCCGCGTCAGGCTCTGGGCTGATGGCTCAGAGCCTGGAGCCTGCTTCTGATTCTGTGTCTCCCTCTCTCTCTGCCCCTCCCCCATTCATGCTCTGTCTCTCTCTGTCCCCAAAATAAAATAAAACATTAAAAAAAAAATTAAAAAAAAAAAAAGAAAGACCTGACTTCAAAACCTAATAACTCTCGCCTTTGTTACCAAGATGAGCTCTGCGTACCTTTGCATTTTCATCTGTGAAATGGAGGCAGTTAGTAGTACCTGCAAAGTTGCTTTCAAGATTAGACATAATCAAAAAAATATCTAGCACTTGTATGCTGAACACGCATCCATCTAAAGATCTGTGCAGGTCTCTAAGCTGGCCAGAGCCCAAACAATGGTTTCAGAGGTTAGTGAAAGATTACATTCTTCTTCTCCAATGTAACTCTGCCAGGCTAAGAAATTTTTGTGACTCTGAAGAATGAACACAGTTTAGAAAATGTATCCATAGTTTAGTCAACTGAGACTGGCAATACTAATGAGAAAATTGAACAAATTTTTTGTGTGTGTCTAGACGGGGTACCTGGTTCTATACATTGCCAATGATTACACACAGTGAGCAAGCCCCTTGTTATCAAGAGCAACCCCTTCAGGGTCAAAGCATGAACTTTGTACAAGCTGGATTCTGACTCTTGTCTTGTTATCTGGCCACACTTTGGGCAGAAATTAAAATAAAGATCCTTCAAGGATACAGGTGTGCTGTTTCAAAGAGACACAGGCACCCCAATGTTTATAGCAGCACTATCAACAATAGCCAAAGAATGGAAAGAGCCCAAATGTCCATCGATGGATGAATGGATAAAGAAGATGTGGTATGTACATACAATGGAGTATTACTCGGCAATCAAAAAGAATGAAATCTTGCCATTTGCAACAACGTGGATGGAATAGACTGTTTTATGCTAAGTGAAATTAGTCAGAGAAAGACAAATATCATATGACTTATGTGGAATTAAAGATACAAAACGGATGAATATAAGGGAAGGGAAACAAAACTAGTATAAAATTAGGGAGCGGGAGAAAACATAACAGACTCTTAAATATAGAGAACAAACTGAGGGTTGCTGGAGGGGTTGTGGGTGGAGGAAATAGCTAAGTGGGCAAGGGTCATTAAGGGGGTCACTTGTTGGGATGAGCACTGGGTGTCATATGTAGGGAATGACTCACCAGATTCTACTCCTGAAATCAGTATTACACTATATGCTAACTAACTTGGATGCAAATTAAAAAAATTAATTTAAAAAAAAGGAGATTGGCTGCCAAATTGCCCAGCCACAATACTCGTATGTTTTTAATATTATGCAGAATTAAAATTCAAGAACTATGAAAAAACAATAAAGATCCTTCAAGACCTAGGTTTAGCCTGAATAAATGTTTGTCCACTCTTGATTTATATCTGACTCCAGCAAGTTAAAAGGTATTCCCTTTTTGTATTTTTCTTTCTTATCCTGTATAGAAGAATTTTGATAGCCTATTTGTCTGATGCAGCCTTTTACCCAGAGGCAAAAGAAATCAAATTTTGGTCAATAGATGATTAATTTCCTATAGGATTCATGCAAATAATAAATACTTTTTAGTTCTTTTTAAAGTGTTTTTGAGGTTGAATTGTCATTTGGATATTGATGAACCTTAGTGCTTTCTCAGGAGCAATTCAGATCTTCCTACTTAATAGGAGTAGATCAATAAAGTTTTGGTAGAATATTTCATCAATCTTAGCAGAAGACCTAAACCTATTGTTTTTTTTTTCCCTCTATTTCAATATTCTGTAATTTCCATGCAAGCTAATACATTTTGAGATAAATCTTACTTTTTACTTTTGTATTCTTTTCATGTCGGAAATAATTGAGGAGCTATGAACTCCTGGTGCTGTTTGAGTATTTTTGATTATTTCAGACATCTGTAAGATAACGAAAATGTAATTGTGGAATGTTGTGTTTATTTGCCATGTCTTAGAGACATATCACAGTCAAGATGAAAGTCATCATACTGATGAGGCTGTTTCAAGCCCTGGGAGAGAGGGAGAGAGGGAGAGAGGGAAGAGGGAGAGAGGGAGAGAGGGAGAGGGGGGAGAGGGGGAGAGAGGGGGAGGGGGAGAGGGAGAGAGGAGGAGAGGGGGAGGGGGGAGAGGAGGAGAGGGACAAAAGGAGGGAGGGAGGGAGGGAGGGGAAGAGGGGGAGAGAGAGAAAGACACACACAGTGGGTAGCAGTGGTTGTGATGGCGGTGATACTCTGCTCCTTACACAGTAGGAGTATGTATGGCTATAGCTAGTTATTTAATATCTTTTATGTATTTAATATTAATATGTAAATGTATGGTATTGTTAATAATTACTATAATTTATTTCTGTATAGACCGATTATTACTGAAGGCACTTTTAATGAAAGGATCTATTAAGTACTCTGAAAGAAACCTAAATACACTTTGCTGTATGATAGAATGACTTCTTTATAAGTAGAGTGGAACGGAGTTTACCGCAATTCACGTATTTTAGCATGTGTTGACACTGTAAGAAAACCCAAAGGCAATATTTACTATGCAGTAAAATGATACAGCTTGACAAGAATTACTTGAAAAGAAAAAGAAAAAAAGAGGGAAGGCATGTTGGCTGAGCTTACTTGATTCTTGTTCTGTTAACATCATGCGCTACAAATTTTCACCTTCAGTATCTGATTTATTTAATAGCTAAGTTTAGGGAAAAGATAATACCATTTGAAACAACACTGAGATACTTTTATCCTCCTATACAATCTGGGAATTGTAACTCAAATAAGGTACATTTGAGGGCACCCTTGGTATTTCTTTGTGATTAGAAACGTAATAGCGAACATATATTCAATACTTGGGTATGTGCCAGTGGAGGGGAGGCATAATTTTATCTCCTCCCTCTGAGGGTCTTCCACTGGGTCTGAGAATTAAATCGACACAAAATGGACTAACAGGAGAAAAGCACTCAAATTTACTTAATGTCAGTTTAATGTGACCTGGAGCCTTCATAAGGAAATGAAGAGCCAAAGAAGGGGCAGGACCTCAATGCCTTCACGGTAGGCTGAACAAAGAGAGGCAATTGTGCAAACACAATTAGACCACACAGGGAGGTAAGAGGAAGGGAAGAGGTACTTTAACAAGGTCTCTTGGTACGGAATTCTTTCTGCCCCGACTCCCTGCTTTGGTGATAAGAATGTTTCTGCTGGTACAGGAAGGACATCTTTCACTTGGGAGTTGGATCTTGTGCATTTAGGAAGCAGAGAGGAAGCCAGAATGCAGAATGCTCTTCTTGGACCTGGTTTTCCAAGTGCCTTTGGCTCAAAGTGATCCTTATGCCGAGGTGGCATGTTTAAGAGCAACATATCCTGGTCCCTTCCCCAGGCATTGTCTTAAGCACCTTACCCGAGTCACCTCACTTAATCCTCACTACAACCCTCTGAGAAAATTGCATACAACCATAGGAAGGATTCGACAAATCCAGCACCATAGTAACTGATTTCAGGCTTTTTTTTTTTCAATGATAGACAAAGCTCACGGAAGATTCACTGAAGAGGGTGTGGTGTTCCCACATCCTGTCTATCATGTAGAGGATAGGAACACCACACAAAGTCCCATTTCGTGGTCATATACAGGCTTCTTCATTTAACAGTTGCAGAATACCAGGTCTTCTCATCTGAATGTATCACATTTTAAAATCATGTACTAGGCCATCAAGCAAGTCTAAAATGTACTCTCCATTTCACAGATGAAGAAACTTAGATCTAGAGAAACTAAACCACCCAGCAGAGAACACGGAGCCAGTTTGCAGCCGTGCAGGGCACAGACCCAGCCTGCCATCCGAGCCACTCAACGTGTAGCATTCTCTGTCCATGTTGGTTGTCATGTAGGTGGAAGGCAAGGAGCTGGTCTTCAGGAGATAATTTAGTGTATCAGGAGAAGAGAGGTAGAGAGTAAACCCAATTCATTATGCAATGTTTTGAAGTAAGGAGGTTGTCAATTTGAGATGAACCAATTAGAGCTTTATGCCACCCGTGAAGCTAGACTCACAAGAAAACAATCCAAACCGTACGTTAAAAGTGGACTCAAACAGTTGCATAATGTTCAAATAGCAAAAGCGAAGCACAAATGACACAATTTGAGCTACTATCTGAAATTAATTTTTTTGTGGCTCGGACCTGAATTACTGATCAGGTTTAGGGCCCATGTGTTAAATGCAAGGACATGCACTGGTGTCCTCATGGTCCCATCAAACCTATTGCAAACTCATTTCATTACCCCGCCCCCTTCTCTGCAGGGCACACATTTCAAAACCCTCGGTGGATGCACGAACCACAGATGGTACCGAATCCTGCATACACTGTTTTTTTTTTCCTAAACATACACACCTATGATAGAGTTTCATTTATAAATTAGGCACAGTAAGAGAGGAACAACAATAGCTAATAATAAAATAGAGCAACCATAACATCGGTTATGTGAATGTGTCTCTCTCTGTCAAAATACCTTACTGTACTGTACTCACCCCTCTTCTCATGATGCTGGGAGATGATGCAATGCCTACATGATGAGATGAAGTGAGGTGACTGACCGTAGGCATTGGGGCATAGCATTAGGCTACTATTGACCTTCTGACAGGAGGGCGGAAGGAGGATCATCTGCTTCTAGACCACAGTTGACCATGGGTAACTGAAACCAGGGAAAGCGAAACTGTGGATAAAGGGGACTCCTATATTTCCCAAACTGAACTCATACGCCCCCTCCCAGCTGCTCCTCCCTCCCCTGCTGTTCTCCATCCCCATCTATGTCGCCACTACCCACACGCCCGCCCGACTGCTTAACTTAGAAACCCGGGAGTCATCTATGAAATCTCTTTGCCCCCCACCTTTGGTAAATTTCAATGAATCTGTTGAATGAAATTCATATTCCCCATCTAATATTTTAATGCCCAAGGAGTCCATAGGGTTGGAGTCAGAGAGAATGTGGAGATGAGACTTGATGCTGTTCTGATGGTTTCTAATGTGTTTTGGTTTCTGCCCACGCTATTCAGTTCTCCTGTTTGGTTTGGGTTTGGGTTTGGGGTTTTTTGTTTTTTTTTTTTTTTTTTTGGTTTTGGTTTTGGTTTTGGTTTTGGTTTTTTTGTTGTTCTTGTTTGTTTGGGGGGTTTGGTTTTTTGGGTTTTTTTTGTTTTTTTGCATTTTCTTGTTAGTGGTGGTATTGCTGTTGAGTATAAAATATGTTCATGGAAGATCTACAGAACAGCAGAGATCTTTTCTTCTCGCCATAAAGTATCGTATATGTTGACAAATACAGAGCATTGCCTTTGGTACACACACACTCTCAGCAATACTGCCCTCTTTAATTACACCCCCTGGGGGAAAAATCAGTTTCCTGGCAAGGCAGCTTTCCTAATCAGAGACTTCCTGGGTCTTAAGTAATAAGAAACTCAAATGTTTCAAACTGACACTTAAACTGAGGCTTAATTGGGCATGTATTTTTATCTCCTTTGGGGATCAAGAAACTCTAAATGTTACATATTTAGACAATATTTCATGAGGGACACAAGGAAGGTTTCATGCATTTTGATCCTTTCTTTATTTAAGAAAGTTACTGGTAAATAATGTATGCATTGGTAGTAAAAGCTTGAATAATTTATCTCTTTCTTGACTTTTAAATTACCGCTTTCCAGATAATTGTATTATCATGATTTTCACTTGAATGTGTTGGTAGGTAGGGAAAATTTTGCATTGTTAGAATACGAAGGAAGAAGCCCTGGGCAGGTAAACTGGAGGTGAGTTTCAATAGGATTTCAAGGGTAAAATGAAACCTGTCCCCTCAACCAACCTTGCACCTCAGGGAGAGAGTTAACAAAAAAAGAGAAGAATTATGGACTAAACTTCAGGAAAGCCCTTCCTAAATTTAATGGGCAGGAGAGCAAGGAGGAATTAGCTAGGACGTTCAAAGAAAACCAGAGCTGAGCAATAGTTAAATGGTAAAAAACAGATTTGATTCAGGACTGTTGCAATAGGAACAAGAGACCCCATTAGAGAACGAGGTTTAATTCCAATGACACCACAGATGGGTAGGGATTTCTAGACCAAATGTGGAGCAGGGGTCAGAGGATGAAAATGACTAAGGGGAAATTTCAGGCATTAGAGAGGATTCTGGTTAGTTAGACCTGACACGACTCTTGCTAAAGTCCGGCCACGGTGATCAATATCAAGACGGGAGAGTGAAAAATTTGATCAGATACTGAGGGGGTGACCAGTGACGGAGGGTGGAAGGTTCTCCCTAAGTTGATTTAAAGATTCTTGCTACAACTAGGCAACGCAAGCCTGACAAGGACAGACACTGAGCCTGAGGTGGAGACCCAGAGGAGCCTCAGACGTGTTAGACCATCTTTGTCAGAAGGATGCATACACAGCCAGGACAAAGATGGCTTTTATCATGAAGGCTGAAAAGAAAGTTCCAGGATTCAGACTAGCACATTTAATTAACAAAGTCACATCATAATCTTAAATCCAGCATTTCCTTTCGCTTCTGGCATCTATCTGAAAAGTTTTATGATTATAATTGGCGAAATTACAAATCGAGTCGCCCCATTTCACTTACCTGACTTCTCCATCTTTTACAAATAGAACCAACGTTATACCTCAGGGTCAAAATCTTGGTGTCATCTTTGTCATCTGCCCTCATCCCATGCCCCCGCTGCTGCAGCCCCTCCCCAGGTCTGGTGGGTATTTTTTTCCCCTGGTGCCTTCAGATCTTCTCCTTCCCGGCATCCTCTTCACCACCCTGGGTCAGGCCCTCACTGCCTCACACCCCAGTGGCTGCAGTAGCACCCCTACTAACCTGCCTGAAATACCATCTCTGGCATATTTTTAATAATTAGTGTTTGCCAAGTCCTTATGGACCAGACACGATGCTAAGTGTGCTATTTCATTTAATTCCTGTAATCAGTTTTAAGCAGTAGGTTTTATTATTCCTACTTAGCAAATGAGAAAATTAATCTCTAGAGAGTTTGCATAACTCACCTAAGGTCGCAGCAATTAAGCAGAAAATCTGACTCCAAAACCTGAGCCCTTAACCATTGTCGCAAAGTACCTCGTGTGGCCGTGTGTGAAAGGAAAGCTGGTGACTCCAGGAGATAGAGCAGATACAAACAGGTGAGCTGCACACTGGGAAGGATCCCCCTGGTCTCACCCAATGGACAAAAGCTTAGTCAAGGTTTTTAAGCAGGGGATTGGGAGAAACACGTTTAGATGGTGAAAGGATTAGAGTGATTCACATTTGGGGAGTGAATCTCTGGCTGTCATGAGCCCTGGCCACATAGCACGTGCTATTTGATAAATAGCACGTAAGGGATCTTCTTACTGACATTCTCTGCTTCACAAATGTCCTTCTAGACATCCCTCCAAGGTCACCATCCTGGAGGCGGATTGTATCTCTCTTCCATACTCTTCTAGCCTCTACCCAAAGCACCTAGACTGTCAGGAGCCTGTCATGCTGCAGACTGTTGCGCAGTGATTCACATTTGATCCTCACAATCTGCTTGAGATGTTTCCACCCCGATTTCAAAGGAAATAAGGCCAATGGATTTCATATGACTTCTCTTCCTAGGTTGTATCTGAATCATCTTTGTGTTACCAATGCTTGGTACCTAGTAAATGCTCAACAGATGGGTAAGGGGCACTTCAATTACCTTTATCTGGGTGTATATTTTATTAAAAATACTTAAAACTCCCAGGTAACAGGAATTCGCTTTCCCATGTTTTTGCGTTGCTCCTAAGAACCTAGCAAAGTGTTTTGCGCAGAGCAAATAAACGTACTTCCTTTATTTATCTTAAAAGGTCTTCATTTTACGTTTGATTTTGTATGCAACACACTTTAAAGCAGGGTTTTAAGTGAGTTCTCTTTCGCCAGAAATTTGTATAATGCCAGGTTCTCTTGGAAGGCCGTTTCTGCCTAGAATTAAATGATGTTTACATGCTAGGTAACTATTGTGCCTGGTAGAATGAAAATAGAGATGGACGCATTACCAACTCGTATCAAAACTTGGCTATATAATGGGCAGTATGCCATCCACCTCACACATAAGATGTTGTTTTCTCCTCATAATAACCAATGGAGTAGGTATTAATTGTTTTTAATGTTTATTTATCTTTGAGAGAGAGAGACATTGTGAGCAGGGAAGGGGAAAAAAGAGAGGGAGGCACAGAATCCGAAGCAGGCTCCAGACTCTGAGTTGTCAGCACAGAGCCCAATGTAGGGCTCAAGCTCACAGACCATGAGATCATGACCTGAGCTGAAGTCGGACGCTTAACCGACTGAGCCACCCAGGTGCCCCAAGTATTATTTTTATCCTCACTTTCTCAATGAGAAGGAAGGCACAGAAAGTTAATTTCCCCACGGTCACACAGCTAGTAAGTGGCAGGCTGGAATTTGAACCCAGGAACCATGGCTCAGAGTCTATATCCATTCACTCACTTAATAAGTGTATTTATACCCTAGTATACAACAGTCTTGATTTTAGGTTCTCCTAAATGGTCGGTGAATGTTTACTTGACTGTATGAGGTCTAGGCAAGGGTATGCACTGACTCATGTGTAAAAGACTTATTTTTTAGTGGTGGATGACTCATTTCAATGAAAAAATTATTTGCCTAAAGCATCCATTTTTAGTTTTCACATTTTACATGCTGTACCAATTCATCCTCAATTAAAATAAAGCAATTGCAAAGTGACTAGGAAATAGTCAATTATTGTTCAAGCTGCCAAGCTTCAGGAATTAGCATCCCAGAATTTGCAAAAATGTTAAGCCAGGAAAAAGAAGTCATAAAACACCATTTCAACTGCTTTTGAAACTCTGTCCGATATTAGTAATTGTATTATAATTTGAATTTTGGAATCATAGAATTTTGGAGTTGGATGGGAACTTTGAGATCATCTCTGCCAAGTTGCTACTTAATGCCAGAAGTGTTCACACGCATTTGAGAAAAAAGGCATTTGATAAATGTTCCTCTAACATTTGTGTAGAGTCGATGGAAGCCGTGCGTGGAATTTTTTACTCTATTATATAACTTTGTGCCTTTGGCTATTAAAACGTTACAATATTTAGCCAATCCAGTCCAGCAGGGGCTCTTAGGACTCTTTCCTGGGTCTTTCCCGTGCCTACATCTGGCCCTTTGAGAAAAAAAACTTGCCAACCTCTGCTCTAATGTTGCAGCTCTTTGTTTTGTTTTTAAATCTTGTTATTTCCCATTTCATCCATCATGTGGAATAAAATGATTGACAGAGTGAACAACATAAACACAAAGAGCCTACGCATGGTTTGACTTTCTTTCCGTTACGTCTCATGAGTAATTGTTCTTTCTCTCTCCCTCTGCTCTTTCCACCCACTCCCCACCCCCTTCTCCCTCTCTCACACATGCACTTTATTCCTGAAGCTTATACACTGGGCACAATAATGGTCTTTCTTTTTGGTGACATTCAGTCTGGACGTCATCCGTTGCCCTAGGATACAAATGACATCGTCACATGACATATTTTGAAAAAGACATAGTAATGCTGTTTATGATCATTTAAAAGATAGAACTTATTGGTATCACGTGCGTATATGACTATGATGTTTTTAATAGAATTGGGTGTGCGTGGTTGATTTTTCAGCAAATCCTTTCGCATGCTGCCCCTGCCCTCTTGCTGTCCTTTCTCATGATCCCTCCCCCTGGCTACCTCTTCATCGACCTCATCAACCAAGGCAGACAGTTTTCTTACAGGTTTTGCAAAAAGCCACCTTCTCACTACTCCTCCTGCCCACGCTCTGGTCGTTTTCCTGCTTCCAGAGTCCTCCTCGAGGTCTTTGTTAACATGTCATCTCAGAGTAGCCGCCTGACACCCTTTAATGACTACCTCAGCACCTTTTGTGTGACATTCATGACACTCATCCCAATATGCAGTTTTCTCATGGTCTACGTTTGGATTCTATGTGTCCACGTGTGTCTGCGTATGTGAGGGTGCCTGTGGGGCACTACCAGCCCTCTCTACTGGAATGTAAACTTCACAACGTCAAGGACTCAATGACACAACGTCATTGGGATTTTTACTCGATTTTGCTGATGCCATTTTTTGCATTTGTTACCAATAGATTACTTATCACTAAATAGTCATTATTCCAGGTACAGTGTACATATATCCCCTTTCTTCTTGGCTAACGGTGGTGTGGATGTATTTGTGTCAGTGATGCCTCTGGAATTTATGTATTCAGAAAATTTGGGAAATAGGAAATAGTCATCTGTCTATATAACTGAAAACCTTTTTTAGATTACATAGAACTTCAAGAACAGCCTGAAAAACCAACAGGAAGGGAAGGTATTTAATGTTTTTGTAATGAAATTGACTCAAATAATTTATGTCACAGTTTCAAGAAGGTTTGCTTATGGTAGAAAGGCAGTCAAATGACTGTGTGATTAAACTTTTCTAAGAAAATAGGGTGAGGCATCAGTTTAGCATGCTCTGGACAGTGCCTACAATGTCCTGTTCAGATATGTAATAAATAGTTGAGGATAGCACCGATTATGCTGTATCACTCATTGTTGGACATAATTGTTTACCTTGCAGTTAAAACTCTTAGGAATATTACTTTACAGATTCTTGCATCATTCCTTCCTATCACTATTTCAGAAAGAGGAGATTATTTGCCTTAAGAATCACACCTGTTGATGGAATTGCTCTAGACTGAGTGAGTCCAACAGTCCTAATGCTGCTAAGAAAGTCTTTGCCAAAGTTGGCATTGGGTGGAGTGGTCAAAGGCAATTTAAAAGAGTCTACAATTTCCCATCTATCCTTTGTTACCTTCCTGTAAGCCAGGTGTCTCAGGGAAGGCTGCAGTGATGTTCATGGTCATGGAGAACTGCATCTTTGAGAGTACAGACTGGCCTCTGAGAATGATGGACCAGTCTACCTGAAAACTCTCACTCTAGGAGGCACCCCTATGTCCCACCCTCTTCTTCACGATTGGGGAAAAGTAGGAGAGTTGTACAGTGTTGCCTAACAGGATTTTTATAGATCACAGAAGGGACAAAATGCTAGATCTTATTTACCATAAATGGCCCTCCTCCTTATGGCCGCATGCTTGCCCAATCCATAACATATGTCTGTAATATTCTAATCTAGATTGGAAATTACAAGGTCTCCATGGGTTCCTCTTAAACCTACAGAAACTTTAAAGGCTCTTTTTAAATTAAAGCATAATTGGCATACAGTGTTATATAAGTTTCAGGTATGCATCATAGTGATCCGATATCTTTATACGCTAAAAAATGGTCCCCACAGTAAGTCCAGTTACTACCATACAAAATTATTACAATATCATTGACTGTATTCTCAATGCTTTACTTTCCATCACCATGACTTACTTATTTTTATGCCTGAAATTTTGTAGCTCTTATTTGCTTCACCTGAACTTAGATTTTTCTCACTCTCCCCAGCTCCTCCTCCTTCTGGTAACCATTTATTTCCTGTGTCTATGAATATGTTTCTGTTTTGTTCTGTTTGTCCATTTGTTCTGTTATATTCCACATACAAGTGAAATCGTGGTATTTGTCTTTCTCTATACATTTCATTTAGCTTAATACCCTGTAAATCTATCCATGTTGTTCTAAATGCACGATTTTATTCTTTTTTATGGCAGAGTAATATAACATTGTGCGTGTGTGCACACGTGTGTGTGTGTGTGTGTGCGCGCGGATACCACATCTTTTCTTATCCATTCATTTATCAGTGAACATTAAGGTTGTTTTTGTATTTTGACTATTGTAAATGTTGCAATGAACATATGGGCACATGTATCTTTTCAAATTGGGGTTTTTATTTTCTTT
The DNA here is from genome assembly GCF_018350155.1 of Leopardus geoffroyi. Taxonomy (NCBI): domain Eukaryota; kingdom Metazoa; phylum Chordata; class Mammalia; order Carnivora; family Felidae; genus Leopardus; species Leopardus geoffroyi. Next base: position 39,793,924 of record NC_059339.1, read on the forward strand.
AATTAAATACTCAAAAGTGGAATTGCTGGAGTGTATGGTAATTAGTGGCTATGCCAGTTTACGTTCCCACCAGTAGTGCATGAGGGCTCCGTTTTTTCCACATCCCAGCCAAAATTTGTTTTTTGTTTTGTTTTGGTTTGTTTTGTTTTGTTTTTTGTCTTTTTTATAATAGTCAATCTGTCTGGTGTGAGGTGGTATCTCATTGTGGTTTTGATTTGTATTTCCCTGATGATGAGTGATGTTGAGCAGCTTTTCATGTGTCTGTTGGCCATCTGGATGTCCTTTCTGGAAAAATGTCTCTTCATATCCTCTACTTATTTTTTTAATCCGATTATTTTTTTTTTAATTTTTTTTTCTTCAACGTTTTTATTTATTTTTTTTGGGACAGAGAGAGACAGAGCATGAACGGGGGAGGGGCAGAGAGAAAGGGAGACACAGGATCGGAAACAGGCTCCAGGCTCTGAGCCATCAGCCCAGAGCCGGATGCGGGGCTCGAACTCACGGACCGCGAGATCGTGACCTGGCTGAAGTCGGACACTCAACCGACTGCGCCACCCAGGCGCCCCGATCCGATTATTTTTAAATTGAATTATATGAGGGGATTTTATTAATATTAACTTCTTGTTGGATATATAATTTTCAGTTTTCTCCTTTTATTCATTAGGTTGCATTTTCATTTTGTTGGTTTCCTGTGCTATGCAAAAAACTTTTCAGCTTGACGTCATCCCATTTGTTTATTTTAGCCATTGCTTTTTATTGCCGTTCCTTAGGAGTCTGGTCCAAAAATACACTGCTAAGATCTGTTCCAAAAAATTTACGATTTATGTTTTCTTCCAGGAGTTTTATGGCTCCAGGTAGTTTCAAGTCTTTAGTACCTTTTGAATTAATTTTTATATATGACATAAGAATATAGTCCAGTTTCATTATTTTGCATGTAGCTGTTCAGTTTTCCCAGTACCATTTATGGAAGAGACTATAATGTCCTTACTGAATATTCTTGCCTCCTTTGTCATAGACTAACTGATCACATGTGTGTGGGTTTATTTCTACACTTTCTATTTTATTCCATTAATCTGTGTGTCCGTTTTTATCCCAGTACCATACTGTTTTGATTCCTATACCTTTGTAACATAGTTTGAAACCAGAGCCCATGATACCTACAGCTTTGTTCTTCTTTTTTAAGATTGCTTTGGCCTTTGGGGATATTTTGTGGTTCCACACAAGTTTTAGGATCATTTATTCTAATTCTGCGAAAAATGTCATTGGTATTTTTTTTAATGTATGTTTATTTTTGAGAGAGAGAGTACAAATGGGGGAAAGGCAGAGAGAGAGAGGGAGACAGAGGATCCAAAGCAGGCTCTGTGCCTACAGCCGACAGCCTGATGTGGGGCTCAAGCTCACAAACCCTGAGATCATGACCTGAGCCAAAGTCAGATGCTTAACTGACTAAACCACCCAGGTGCCCCAGTCGTTGGTATTTTTGATGAGTATTACACTGAATATGTAGATTGCTTTGGGTAATATGGTCATTTTAACAATATTGATTCTTCCAATCCATGAGAATGGAATATCTCTCCATTTATTTGTGTCATCTTTGATTTTTTTTCATCATTGTCATATAATTTTCTTTTATTTTTCTTGCCTACCTGCTCCGAGTAGGATTTGCATTACTATGTTGAATAAAAGAGAGGATATAGTGAGTATCCTTGTCTTGTTCCTGACCTTAGAGGAAAGCTTTTAGTTTTTCCCCATTGAGTATGATGTTAGCTGTGTCTTCATCATATATGGTTGTTATTGTGTTGAGGTATGCTTCTTCTATACCCACTTTGTTGAAAGTTTTTATCATAAAATATGTTGAATTTTATCAAGGCTCTTCTTTCTTCATGTCCAAATATCATTTAGTATTTCTTTCTTCGGAACTTATCAAAGAAGCATTTTTATTCTTGTGCTGCATGCAATGACTAGTAATATAACCATTACATTTCTCTAGCCATTCTAATGTGATTTTATTAATTAGGTTTGTATAGCACAGTTGTGCTAACGGATGCTTTTTAGGCACAAACGGCTCTTCCCTATCCCTCTCCTACCATGCCAAATAAAAACTTCTCTTGACTCTATAGGTTCTTCAATTGTTATAAATTTATGCATAATTATTCTAGAATACTGAACAGAAATTGTAGATGGAAAATTTGCAAGCATTTTGGAAAATTGTAAGTAAAATAAATTAATTTCCAGTTTTACCCACCACTTAGCAATCCACGTAGACCATTTGAGAACCATAATCTTTTGTAACCCAAAATGTCATAATGAAAGTCAAGAGATTGTACATTCGTTTCTAGTTTAATCATTGATTTCGTTTGACCTTGGGCATCTATTTTACTCCCTGTCGTAGTAAATGTGTGGGACCTTGGAAACTTTGTGAATTAACTTGAATTTTTGCTAATATGTCGTGTTCCATTGTCCTGCTTCATATGCCATTATTACCCTTTAAGGATCTGCTTATCTCTGTAAGGAGTCACCTGTTTCTGTTTTAGACATCTCTCATGCCTCTTTGTTTACTGGGGGCTTTCTTCTCCACTCATTTGAATAATCCAAAGAGATTATAAAGCATTTAGAAATCAGAAAGTGACATGTACATGGTAAGTAGTATAATCATACTTTCACAGGTGAAATCAGCAGTGGCAGGAGGTACATAACTGCTTTTAGTGACATAGAATGTTGTTACAAAACATAATGGGGTTCTTGGAGAAAATATTATATAGCTAACAAAAGAGGGAAATATCCCATTAAAATTAAGTTCATCTCAAGGTCAAAATTCTTTTGAAAAAACTCAGTCCTGCTGTGGACTGTTTTAATCCGTGATTTATTGTGACACATGAACATCATTTATACAGTCTTGAGCCACACCAGATGAGTTTTCTAGATGTGTTTCTTTTTACAGTAATTGGATGATTGAAGTTCATTGAATAAGCTAACAAATTACATATGAAACTTATCATTTGTGCCATACCTGCAATAGGTTATCTTTATTTTTTTTTTATTTATTGAGGGAATAATTGACATGCAGTATTATGTTAGTTTCAAAATAATTATTCGACATTTGTGTATTTTGTGAAATACTCACCACAATAAGTCTAGTTACAATCTGTCACCTTATAAAGGTATTACAATATTATTGACTGTATTCCCCATGCTGCACATTACATCTCTATAGCTTATTTATTTCATAACTGGAAGTTTGTACTTTTAATTCCTTTTACCCTTTTCACCCCTCTGGCCCCCTTCCTCTGGCAAGCACTGGTCTGTCCTCTGTATTTATGAGTCTAGGTTTTATTTGTTTTGTTTTTTGGATCCCACATGTAAGTAAAATCACAGGGTACTTGTCTTTCTCTGATTTCCCTGAGCATAATAGCCTCAGCGTCCATCCATGTTGTCCCAAATGGCAAGATTTCACTGAACTTTATGGCTAATAATAGTCCATTGTATCCATATGCTACATCTTCTTTATCTGTTCATCCACTGATAGACACTTGGGTTGTTCCCATTCTGGATATTGTAAATAATACCATAATGAACATAGGAGTACATCTATCTTTTCAAATTAGTATTTTTATTTCTTAGGATAGACAACCAGTAGTAGAATGGCTGAATCATATGGTAGCTCTGTTTTTAATGCATTGTGGACGTTTCATACTGTATTCCATAGTGGCTGCACCAGTTTATATTACCACCAACAGTGTGCAAGGGTACATTTTCTCCACATCCTTGCCAACACCTGTTATTTTTTTTTTTTTGATAGTCATTATGACAGGTGTAAGGTGATGTATCATGATTTTGATATGCATTTTCCTGATTAGTAAATGTTTAACATCTTTTCATGTGCTTGTTGGCCATCTATATGTCTTCTTGGAAAAATGTCTATTCAGATCTTCTATCCATTTTTTAATTGGATTGTTAGTTTTTTTGTTAGTGAGTTGTAGGAATTCTTGATATATTTTGGATATTAACCCCTTATTGGATATATGATTTGCAGATATTTTCTTCTATTCATTAGGTTGCCTTGTCATTTTGTTAATGGTTTCCTTCACTACACAGAAAGTTTTTAGTTTGATGCAGTCCCATCTGTTATTTTAATTTTTTTTTTTTTTTTGGTCTCGTCTAAGGAGTCAGATCTAACAAAAGCACTGCTAAAACCAATGTTGAAGAGGTTACCATTTATATTTTCTTCTAGGAGTTTTATGGTTCCAGGTCTTATTTTCAAGTATTCAATCCCTTCTGAGTTAATTTTTCTATATGATATATGATGATAATCCAGTTTTATTCTTTTGCATGTAGCTGTCCAGTTTCCCCAGGATTATTTATTGAAGAGACTATCCTTTTATATATATTGTTGTATATTCTTGTATATTCTTACCTACTTTGTCATAAATTAATTTATATTCTTGTTGTATATTCTTACCTACTTTGTCATAAATTAATTGACTATATACGTGTGTGTGTTTTTCTGGGCTCTCTATTCTGTTCTCTTGATCTTGTGTCTGCTTTTATGCCAATACCATGCAGTTTCAATTACTGCAGGTTTGTAGTATAGTTTGAAGTCAGGGAACTTGATACCTCTGGCTTTGTTCCTCTTTCTCAAAATTGCTTTGGCTATTCAGGATCTCATACAAATTTTAGAATAATCTGTTGTAGTTATTTGGAAAATGTCATTAGAATTTTCACAGGCATTACATTAAATATGTAGACTGCTTTCAATAGTACAGACATTTAAACAATATTATTTTTTCCAATCCATGAGCATGGAATATCTTTCCATCTATTTATATCTTCAGTTTCTTTCATCAGTGTCATAGTTTTCAGAATATGGGCCTTACACCTCTTTGGTTTAATTTAGTCCTAGATATTTTATTCTTTTTGATACAATTTTAAATTGTATGGTTTTCTCAATATCTTTCTGATAGTTTGTTATTAGTATATATAAATGCTACAGATTTTTGTATATCAGTTTTGTATCCTGCAACTTTACTGACTGATTTATTCTAATGGTTTTTTATGGAGGAGTCTTCAGGGTTTTCTATATGTAATATCATGATATTTGCAAATAATAATAGTTTTACTTTTTCCTTCTCAATCTGGATGCTTTTTCTTTTTCTTGCATGATTGCTGTGCTAGGATTTTCAACACTATGTTGAATAAATATAGGGATAGTGGGCATCCTTGTCTTTTTTCCTGATCTTAGAGTCCAAGCTTTTAGCTTTTCCCCACTGCATATGATCCTAGCTGTGGGTTTGTCATAAAGCCTTTCTTAAGTTAGGTATGTTCCATGTGTACTCATTTTGTTAAGAATCATTATCATAATTGGATGTTGAATTTTTCAAAATTTTTTTTATGTTTATTTATTTTTGAGAGAGACAGAGACAGAATGCAAGTGGGTTAGTGGCAGAGAGAGAGGGAGACACAGAATCAGAAGCAGGCTCCTGGCTCTGAGTTGTCAGCACAGAGCCCAACACGAGGCTTAAACTCATGAACTGTGAGATCATGACCTGAGCCGAAGTCGGACGCTCAACCGACTGAGCCACCCAGACACCCCTGGATGTTGAATTTTATCAAATGATTTTTCTGCATCTATTGAGATGATCATAGGATTTTTATCTTTCATTTTGTGAATATAGTGTGTCACATTAAGCCTTTTGCAAATGTTGAACCATCTTTGCAGCTCTGGAATAAATGCCACTTGATCATAATGTATAATCCTTTTAATGTAGTATTGAATTCAATTTGCTAATTTTTTTTTGAGGTTTTTTGCAGCTGTATTTATCAGGACATTGACCCAAAATGGTGTGTGTCTGTGTGTGTGTGTGTGTGTGTTATGCTTGTCTGGTTTTGGTATCAATATAATCTGGCCTCATAAAATAAGTTTGGAAGGTATTTCTGCTCTTCAGTATTTTTTAAGAATTTGCAAAGTATAGGTATTAAATGCTCTTTGAATGTTTAGTGGAATTCACCAGTAAAGCATCTAGTCCTGGACTGTTGCTTGTTGGGAGATCTTGATTACTGATTCAGTCTCTTTACTGTCAACTATTCAGATTTTCTGTTTCTTCATGATACGATATTAGAAGACAGTGAATTTCTAAGAATGTATCCATTTCTTCTAGGTTGTCTGATTTGTTGGTATATTCGTATTCATAGTAATCTCCTATGATCCTTTGTATTTCAGTGGTGTCATTTGTAACTTATGTTTTATTTCTGATTTTATTTGAGCCCCCTGTCTTTTTTCTTGTGGAGTCTAGCCAAACTTTTGTCAACTTTGTTTATCTTTGCAAAGATCCAACTCCTTTTTTTTAATTTTTAAAAATGTTTATTTATTTTTGAGAGAGAGAAAGAGCATGAGTGAGGGAGGAGCAGAGAGAAAGGGAGACACAGAATCCAAGGCTCCAGGCTCTGAGCTGTCCACGCAGAGCCTGACACAGCACTTGAACTCATGAGCCATGAGACAATGACCCGAGCCGAAGTCAGATGCTTAACCAACTGAGCTACCCAGGTGCCCCAAGAAAGAACCAAGTCTTAATGTCACTGATCTCTTGTATTGTCTCTTTAGTCTCTACTTCATTTATTGCCACTCTGATGTTTATTATTTCTGTCTACTAAATTTGGGATTTGTTACTGTTTTGGTTTTTTTTTAGGTGTAAAATTAAAGTTTTATTTGAGACTTGTTTTGTTTCTTGAGGTAGAACTGTGCTGCCATGAACTTCCCTCTTAAAATTGTTTTTGATGTATCCCATACATTTTGGTACATTGTATTTGTTTTCATTTGCCTGTGACTATATATTTTTTTAATTTCTTCTTTGATACAACCCAGTAGTTTTTCAGTAACATGTTGTTTAATCTTCACCTATCTGTAGTTTTCCAGTTTTCTTCTTGTAACTGATTTCTACTTTCATACCATGGTGATCAGAAAAGTTTCTTGAGAGGTGCCTGGGAGGCTCAGTAGGTTGAGCGTCCGACTTCGGCTCAGGTCATGATCTCACAGTTTTTGAGTTTGAGCCCCACATCGGGCTCTATGCTGACACCTTAGAACCTGGAGCCTGCTTCAAATTCTATGTCTCCCTCTCTTTCTGCTCCTACCTGCTCATGCTCTGTCTCTCTCTCCCTCAAAAATAAGTAAAAACATTAAAAAGAAAAAAAGAAAAGATGCTTGATATGATTTCCATCTCCCTGAATTTACTTACATTTGTTCGGTGACCTCATATTTGCTCTATCCTGGAGAATGTTCCATGTGTACCTGATACAGTGTGTATTCTGCTTTTGGATGAAATGTTTTATATATAAATATAGGTATATATCATGTCCATCTGGTCTAATGTGCTGTTAAGCAAATAGTTTCCATATTAATTTTCTGTCTGGATGATCTATCTATTGATGTAAGAGGGTATTAAAATTCCCTATTATTGTATTACTGTCAGTTTCTCCCTTTGGGTCTGTTGATATTTGCTTTGTATATTTTGGTGTTTCAGTGTCAGGAGCATATATATTTATAAATTATATCCTCTTGCTGGATTGACCCCTTTATCATTATGTAGTACCCCTTTTTGTCTTTTATTACACTATTTGTTTTAAAGTCTTTTTTGTCTCATATGAATATAGCTACCCCAGCTTCTTTTCATTTTTGTTTACATGGAATATACTTCTCTACTCCGTTTCCTTTCAGTCTGTGTCCTTACTTCTTAAGTGAGTCTCTTTTTTATTTAATGTAAATTTATTTATTTTAAGAAAGCAAGCAGGGGATAGAGAGGAAGAGAGAGAGTCCCAAGCAGACTCCGTGCCATCAGCACAGAGCTCGACACAGGACTTGATCCCATGAGCCGTGAGATCACAACCTGAGCCAAAACCAAGAGTCAGTCACTTAACTGACTGAACCACCCAGGCACCTCTCTACTTCTTATGTGAGTCTCTTATAAGCAGCATATTGATGGATCTTTTTTAAAATCCATTCAGCCATTCTGTGTCTTTTTGCTCAGGAAATTTAGTCCATTTATATTTAAAGTAATAATTGATATGTCTGTACTTATTGCCATTTTTTCCATTATTTTCTAGCTAATTTTTTAGTTTCTCTGTGTTCCTTTCTCCTTTTCTTTATTTCTTCCCATGTGATTTGATAACTTTCTCTAGTGTTATATTTAGATTGCTTTCTCAATTTCTGTATTTACTATGGTTGGTGTTACCATGAGGTTCACGTAAATCATCCTAAGTATATAACAGTCTATTTTAAATCAATAGCAGGTTAAATTTGAATAAATCTGCTACAGTCTCATGGGAGTTCCCTTGTGTGTAACAAATGATTTTTTTTCTTGCTTTTAAGATTATCTCTTTATGCTTATGACATATTAATTTTAATGTTTCTTGGTGTGGCTCTCTTTAGTTTTGTCTTGTCTGGAACTCTCTGAGCTTCCTGAACTTGGATATTTACTTTATTAGGTTAGGGAAGTATACAGCCATTATTTCTCCAAATAAGGTTTTTGCTCCTTTCTCTCTATCTCCTTCTTCTGGCACCCTTAGAATGCAAATATAATTTTATCTTATATTGTCGCAGTGATTTCTTAAGTTGTCTTCATTGTTTTAGATTCTTTTTTTTTTAATTTTTGCTGCTTTGGGTGAATTTCATTGCTTTATCTTCCAGCTCACTGATCTATTCTGTATCCTCTAATCTGCTGTTAAACTCCTCTGGTGTGTTTTCAATTTGGTTATTATATTCCCCAGCTCTGTAACTTCTGTTGGGCACTTTCATATGTTTCTGTCTCTTTGTTAAAGTTCTCATTGTTTTCATCCATTCTTCTCCCAAGTTCAGTGAGCATCTGTGTAACCATTACTTTGAATACTTCATTAGGTAGATTACCTATTTCCATATCATTAATGCATTTTTTTTCTGAAGTTTTGTTATATTCTTTTCTTTGGAACATATTTCTATATTTCCTCATTTTGTTTGACTCTTTGTGTTTGTTTGTATGTATTAGGCAAAAACAGCTGCCTCTCTGTTTTGAAAGAGTGGCCTTGTGTAGGTGATGATCCTTCTCATTCAACCTTGCTCTACATCTTGATTGTCTCTTGAGACTTTGCTACTGTCTGAACTGCCTGATTAATTCTTGACAGGTACCCATTGTTGAGAGTGTACCAAGATCTGCCAGTGATCCAATGAGAGGAATCTCATTTAGCACCTACTTTCAGGCTGATGGGAAGCCAAAACCTAAGCTAGCAGCTTTTAAAGTGTACAAAAATATACAGTCCTATGGGGCTATACTCGTAATCCCTGTTGACCTCTAAGCCAGGAAATCTGGAGGTGTCCCCTGAGTGACAGTTGCAAAACTCAGGGCTCTAGATCAGTATACAAACTCCTTTCTAGGAAATCTCATCAAGCTGTAGCAAGGCCATGGGGATGGGCAAGGATGGTATGTACCTACTAACATTTCCTGGGTGAGTCTCCTTAGCCTCTAGATGTGTGGGAAACCTGAAACATGTCCTTCAGCTTTAGGCTAAGTAAATAGGCCTGTTTCACAAGAAGACCAGGGTTATGTTTCAGCCTGCCACATAAGCAGTGACCCTGGTGTGGTGTCCTGCCAACCACTGTCTTCCTGGTTGTTACAGACCCATGTATCTCTGGAACAGCAACCCTCTTGGCCACCAGGGTCCAGCAATCGAGGGGTGACCCCTGTGTAGAATGTGCACACCCCGTTGCTTTAGCTCGGCAGCTGGAGCATGTAGGGAGTAGGGCATTCTCACTGGCTTCAGTGAGACAGTGGAAAAATGTCTTGACTGCAGTGTGTCTGATCTCCAGCAATGTGGTAGGAGAGGGCCTTATCTGCGCATTCACACTGGCTTCAGGCTGGGAGTGAGACACTACCACAACCACTCATGCTCACCAGCCCCAGCCAGCTTTAACATGGGAGTCCCAACCACCAGCCCCAGCAGACTTTAACATGGGAGAATGCTGCAACCTTTCTTGTTCACCTGCCCCAGACAGGGAACAGGGAAGCACAGCAAGCACCTGCATTCTCCGCCCTCACCAAATACCACGACTACTTACCTTCATCCATCCCAGCGAGCAAAGGGAGGATGCCCCATCTGAACTTGCCCACTTGTGCTAGCAGACTATGTGGAGAGTGCAGCAATGGCACCCGTCAGTTTCTCATTCTCTAGGGAGTATCCCAACTCTCTCCCACCCTCCAGCCAATGCCCCTAGATCAACAAATGAATCTCCCCACATATAATGAAGGTGCTTTTCAAAGCACTATGTTTTCACTACATCTTTAGTAAGCAAGGCCACATGTGAGCCCTCCAAGAGAGGAAACTCAGTTTTCTATAGCATTGTGGGACCTCTGAACATCAGCCCCATTGATTGTCCAAGTAGACATTCTGGGGACTTGTCTTTCCAGTGCATTTCCCAAGGGCCAGAGTGTCCAATGTGGAATGCCACCCCCTCACTCCTCCAGGAGAAGCACCTTTCTGGTGAACTCCCTCCCTATTGTGTGTACCATGTTGGGATTAGATTTTCCATGAGACCGTGTGTCTCCCTCTCCTACCCATTTCGCTATGGTCCTTTTATCCTTTGTTATGAAGAGGAGTTTATCTAGTTTTCAGAGCGTTTTCAGAGCTAAATGATATATCTGAAACTGTAGATTTGGTGTGTTTGTGGGAGGAGGTAAGTTTAGGATCTCCCAGTGCCCCATCTTGGACCACCTTCCCGGATAAATATCTTCAAATCTATCACATCTTTTTTTTTTTCTGGTTTGCCACTGTGTTAGAAGGTAAATTACCAATAAAAGAGTATTTTAGTATCTGTTCTCCTATTTTGTGGCAAATGTATGATTCTTACAATTGTGCTCAGCGCTCTTCAGACTGTATATTTTTTTCTGAGACACCATTGTCAAGTCCATTGCTAGTGAGTACCCTCGTGTGGTAGTACTGATTTTGCTTCTTTTTTTTTTTTTTAGAGTAATCTCATTTTTATTATTTTTTTAATCATCGAATTATTTTAATCAAAAAATTAATTTAGATTCAAGTTAGTTAACATAGAGTATAGTATTGGTTTCCGGAGTAGAATTTAGTGATTCATCACTTACATAGAATGTCCAGTGCTCGTCACAAGTGCCCTCTTTAATGCCCGTCTCCTCGCCCACCTTCCCTCTAGCAACCCTCAGATTGTTCTCTGTATTTAAGAGGCTCTCATGATCTGCCTCTCTCTGTGTTTTTATCTTATTTTTGCATCCATGTTCATCAAGGATATTGGCCTGTAGTTCTTGTGTCTTGTGGACTCTTTATTTGGTGATGAATCAGTTATATAAATGTTTCCAAATGTTTTTTTTCTACTGTCTTTCCTCTGAATCTAAGATCTTCCTTTTATTTACTTTTCTGTCTCCTCTTTTCCCTGTTGCATTTCTTTGCCCCTCCATTTTTGCAGTAAAATTTGACTAACGATTGTAAGTAGGGTGTCAATAGTCAACACACCAATATATCAGGAAGAAGAGATTACATAATGTTTTCTTCGCTTTTAGACAAATATTTTATTCTTCTGAAAATATATTTTGGGCTTTTTAAAAATTTTTTAAAGTTTATTTTGTGAGGGGGGGGGGTGGTGTAGGAAGGGGCAGAGAGAGAATCCCAAGCATGTTCCACACTGTCAGTACTGAGCCCAACACCGGACTCAAACTCAAGAACCATGAGATCATGACCTGAGCCAAAGTCAAGAGTCAGAAGCTTAACCAACTGAGCCACCTAGGCTCCCCTGTTTTATTGACGTCTCATCTATTTTCACAGCTATATACAATACCACATCCTACTTTGTGAAGAGTGAATATAGTGGGTAGGTGCATAGCTTTTGAATAATCTAGAGGATACATGGTAGCCTGTGTTGATGATCAAAAATTTCACCTTGTTTATATGTTTAACTATGTTAGTTCCCCTTCCAAAATGATTTTTTCCTAGAAAGTTCAACTGATATTACAGTCAAATGACTAGAAATACAAAAGTATTGTGCAAATATTTGTCTTTAAGATGGAACCATAAGGCTACTGCTATCAATGCACAGAACACTCAAGTGAAGGAAATTCATCTTCTGAACATACTGTTAGGCTACCTTTTGCTCTTTCCTGTAGGACGTTCCTATTTTCCCTTGAGGAGGAAAAAATGATTCTATTAATCTGGGACAGATATCTGTGGAGGTTTTATCCTTTTTAGAGGTTGCCTTTGAGAAGTTTCTTTGATATCTATATATTTGGGTTTCTGTGATTTAAAAATAATTCTTTCAACACCATATGTAACCGCTGTTACAGCAATGGGGTTGCTGCTGTGAGATTGCCAAACAGACTTGTGGCGGGTCAGGGAAAAAAGCCATTTTATGGTTTTAAACATCTTGTATATCCTTAAAAGTACCTTCCAAGAAGAGAAGTGTCCATATTTTTTGAGAACTATCAATGCATGGCTGAAATATATAGATATATTACATATTTGCACAATATGTAGATATGTATATACATAAACACACACACATACATATATTACATTCAAACAACTAGATAATTGAAGCAAATAGGTACGGAAATGTTTAAAAATATGCTATGCAAGTACTTCAAGCTGTGTATCCGTGCATGGTATTTAACAGGTGAACCCTAGACTGGCTCTTTACAAGCTTCGTGTTTTACAGCGAGAGGTGATCATAGAGGTTATCCCTTTGTAACTGTTGAGCAGAGGAGTTTGGGCACAGCTGATATTCCCACCGCCATCTCTGTACCTCAAGGGAGTACAAAATCAGCTCTCAGACCTAAGTGTTTAATAATGGTGGAGAGATCGACCATATCCATCTTTGCAATACATTTTATTTATTTTTTAATGTGATCCCCCACCCCTACCCATGAGAGGACTCACTTACAAAAAGCGACAGCTGTGTCCCTGCTCTGTGTGCGCTATCTTGGCCAGGTGCTTCTAATTGCAAGCTTCCGTCTGGAAGCCTGAGCCCAGCTGTGCTGGGATTGATTCCTGCCACACAGGAAACTAAAGAGAAAGCCTGAACTAGGTCAGGAAACTGCCTCACTCATCAAGTCTCCCAACTCTGGCTTGTGCCCTTATTTCCTTGTTCGCTGCCGCTTTGTACATTGGTCTCTGTGCTTCCCTGATCTTACGGCTCCAGTTACGGTAGCCCTGAAAAGGTTATAGCATCCACCTGTGGGCCCGGCTCTAGGCTTTGACCTTGAGACAGGTTCTTGGCCCCAGACCAAGACTTAAATAAAGGGCAGTACATCTCTGGCCAAGAAATAAGTCACTCTGTATCTAGTTTTACTGTTTTGCCAACTTGAATCTGGTTTTTTCAGTGTTCCTCAGTTTTCTCTGTGATTAGACTTCATGCCCTGGTATTGTTGATTCCTTTTGGTTTTTGTTGTTTCAATCCACACTTTAGCATTCCTGGGGTGACCACACTGCCCTGGCCCTGTCCATGAACCATGTAAGCCTGCCACTTGAATCTTCATTATTTCAACCCATTTCTGCACAGTTAGATACAGAGTCTGAGTCTTTTGCTATTATTGTTTGGGCCTCTGCAATCCACTAACAACACAATTCGAGACCGTTCTTTGTCCCTAATGACTGGAATGAATTCTCCTTTCTTTGCTCTGTCATTTGCTCTGTATCTATTATGACTCAGCTCAGGTATCAATTCATGAAGTCTCCTTTGGCTTCACCTACACCCCCAGGGTCCTACTGCTAGGCTGGGCTAAATGATCTTTCACTGTGATCTCCTGATGGCCTGGGGATATTTCAAATATATGCATTGATTTATATTTATAATCCATTTATGTATCCTTCACCTCTCCCCTCCCTGTGACACAGCGGTCTGTGTGTCTTCTGCTGCCTGGTAGAGTATGTGCCTTTGAAATGTTTCTTGGGTGAATGAATGACTCTTCAGACTTCCGTTCCTATTTGCTAAGTCTACACACAGTAGCCCCTCCTTATCTGCAGGGAATGTGTTCCAGGACCCCCAGTGGATGCCTGACACTTGAGACAGCACTAAACCCTATAGATGTTATGTTTTTTCATATATGTACATACCTATGATGAAGTTGTAATACATAAATTGGGCACAGTAAGAGACTAACAATAACGAATAATAAAACAAGATAATTATAACAATGTACTATAATAAAAGTCATGTGACTGTGGCCTTTCTGTGTCAAAATAATTTGTTGTACTGTACTCATCCTTCCTCTTGTGATGATGTGAGATGATAGAATGCCTACATGATGAGGTGAAGTGAGGTGAATGATGTAGGCATGTGACATAGGCTACTATGGACCTTCTGACGATATATGAGAAGTAGAATCATATGTTTCCGTACCACAGTTGACCAAGGGTAACTGAAACTACAGAAGGTAAAACTAAAGATGAGGAAGGATCACCATACAATAACCAACCCTTTGTCTTGCAACAGTTAAAATAACTACAGTAGTTACAATAACTAACTATATGTTGATAAAATAGCTAACTATATATTGATCTTCAAGCTTCCTCCAACTATCACTAGCCTTCAGCGGCCATTGTCCGTTCCTAAGCTGTGATGTTTGACCTCCATCCATGACCCCATGTTTGCTTACCTGGTGTCCTAACACCTGATTCCCACGTACCTTGTCATACTCATTAAATGGACCATCTCCAGGAAAGCCCACTGAAGTTTCTACTGCTATCAACAATGGCTACAGCCTACGATAGATGCTTTCTCTGTCTCAGTCTGGGAAATAATCCATATCAGGATAATGTGATTCTTGTCAATTCTGAACCTTTGAAAAAACATGCAAAGCACTAGAACTTTCTCCTTAATAAGAAAATAAAAAGTATTCAGGGTGACTGGTGGCTCAGTTGGTTAAGCGGCTGACTTCAGCTTAGGTCATGATCTTGCGGTTCGTGAGTTCGAGCCCCACGTTGGGCTCTGTGCTGACAGCTTAGAGCCTGGAGCCTGCTTCAGATTCTGTGTCTCCCTCTCACTCTGCCCCTCCCCTGCTGGTACTCTGTCTCTCTCTCAAAATAATAATAATAATAATAATAATAATAATAATAATAAACATTAAAAATTTTTTAATAAGAAAATGAAAAGTATTGAATGAATCACCTTTAATACCTATCATGGTGAGTAATAAGATTGTGAAATGTTTTGTGGTCAAGATTCAAGGCCATTATTTCAATGAGGAGATGGTGTCTGTTGGGACCCTAAGCTCTGGCTGAGATCAAAAGTTGTTTTGGACCTCATGAGAAAGAGGCTCTGTTTTGTCATTGTCAATTTCTGGGAGATCTTGAAATGTTGGAGAGCTTGCTTTCCTCAACCTACCAAAATTCAATATTCTAAACTATTTATATATGGTGAGAGATGAGATTACTTTTAGAGACAGTATTCAAAGATTTTTTTCCCAATTATATTATATTTTGATAGTATTCATTTTGGGGATAAAACCATCGCACACATCATCATTAGAAATCTGCCTTGTACACAGCATTCTGTTGGGATTTTGCTCAAAATCTCTGTGAGAAATGGTGCTTGGATTGAGACACTACAGAACAGAGACAGAGTGACCTTCCCTTTTCATAGTCATAGAGCAGTGGCTGATGGGAGTCTGTGGTCATCTCAGAACTTTTAGGTCATACTCTGTTCAGTCAGTGACTCCAGTCATTTCCTTCAAGATTGAACAGTAGAATGAGCATTTCTAATTGCCCCATCCCCTCCACCCCCACCCCCTGCATTTAGGACCCTTTAATGATATTAGATAAGCATTAATTAAGATTATCATTTTTGATACATTCCTACCAAAATATTGTTTCTCTCTGACATTCTGAGTATAAATCTACCTATCTTTTCTTCAGCCATTTCAGGGATTCTGGTCTTACTATTTCCTCAGCACACAATGTCCTCACAGGCAATTCCTTCTTACTCTCCAGTCTTAGATGTACATGTTCAAAAATATGTTCCCTCATGGCCCTATCTAAAGGGCCCCCGGTCTCCAACCCATCTCCCCCCACCCCTGCTATACGCACATTCTGTCACATCAACCACTCGTCCTGTGTTTGTTGACTTGTTCTCTGTCTACTTACACCTCTTCCAACCACCGCCATTAGAATGTGAGTGTTGAGAACCAGCACTGTGTTTGTGCTGCTTGTTTTTTGCTCTATCCCCAGTTTCTTTGAAACTGCCCAGCCTATTGGAGGCATTCGGTACATATTTGATGAATGAATAAAAGAAAGGAAAATTAGAATGGGTAGGGTAAGAAGGAGGGAGAGGGGAAGAGAGAAGGGAGAGAGGGAGGGAGGGAGGGAGGAAGGGAGGAAGGAAGGAAGGAAGGAAGGAAGGAAGGAAGGAAGGAAGGAAGCCAGAGAGGATGAATGATTTGTTTGTGTGACAAAGTACTTTAAATTTGAAAGAAAATGAACCTCTGGAAGTGGTGGCCCATTACCTTGCCATCTTTTATCTCTCCTTTTATCAGGAGAAATCTTCAAACCTCCCTAGCTGCTTTGAGCATAGATTTCATCCTTACTTACCTGTCCATCATTGCTCAACTGACACTGCAGGTTTTATAATTACCAGTTATCTCGGCGATTCACTTCAAGATTAGACTGTGGACAATGGTTATGAAAAGTCAGGAGTGGTGTGTGAAATTCATCTTTTCATATTGGCTTTCAGTTATGACATAGATTACATGTGGAACTCATATTGCCTGATTATTTCCTCTGCAATGAATGCTTTAACTTGAGCCTTTTCACCAGTCGGTAACGCCATCTGATGACCTGTAAAAATTTAATTGGGCACTCTGATATATTTAGTAGCAGCTCACTGTTCTTTTTAACAGTTGCTAACATTGTATGAACAACTGGGCGCTTAATTTTATGGGTGTTTTTGAAACAAATGATGGTTTCTAATGGTCTCTTAAAAATAGCATTATCATTAATCTTCATTAGTTTGCAGTCAAGATAAATATTCATGTTCAAAACAGTGATTGTGTTGCAGAGAATCTTTCTGTTAGATTGAACTGTAATCCAGGGCATCCTTTTTTAGTAGATCAACCAGCCCCCTCTACTGTTAAAAGGTGTTTTTTTTTTCATTTTTAATAGCTTTTTTTTACCTCAAAGAGATACTTAAAATTCAGTCATTGTATCAAATAAAGAATACATGCGTATGTCAAGTAATTTCAGTAGTAAGAATATTTAAATAGCCAAATGATACCTCATTTCACGGGAAATCTTAGCAAAGGCACAAGTTTCATCACATTGTTACTGAATTAAAATATGGTAAGAGAAAATTTCCCGTTTAATAATGATCTAAATCTTTGTGGGTAGATTAGCTATTCATGCAACAGGAAAATAAACAGATTTTTTTAAGTGTGCTTTTTTTGATGAAAAGAGTGAGAGTTGGAAGTCAGAAAAAAAAAACCCAGATTCTAGTATAGCTCTGCCACCAATCACTTGTGTGCTCTTGGGCTGGTTATCCTACCAATACGCCCTTATTGATGAGAATGTTCCAGCAACCTTCCAGTGAGTGCAAAGTGCTATTACAATCTTAGTGGCAGTGTGAAACAGTTAAATGCAATTTAAATGTAAAGCAATTTGAGAGGCTATGCACTTTTTTCTATCCTGTAGTGTACTCATTATGGTGGCTCTAGCATTTAAAATACCGAGATAAAGTTATTGGTATATAAGTAACGTATATAGAAGTAATTGAACAGAAGTAATTGAAGTTAACCATCTTTGTCATAACCAAAAGAAGATGTCAATACTTGCATTTGCATCATTTATGATGCAATGGAAAAGATGACTTCCAGAATGGATCACTGCAGACTCTCTTTCCAAAAAGCACTTAACTCAATGCAATTATATTTTTTATTAGTTAGTTTAAAGTCTTTACTTATTTAGTTTTGAGAGAGAGAGAGAGAGAGACAGACAGACAGAGGGAGAGAGAGACAGGGTACAAGTGAGGAAGGGACAGAGAGAGAGAGGGAAACACAGGATCAGAAGCAGGCTCCAGGCTCTGAGCTGTCAGCACAGAGCCCGACGCGGGGCTCGAATTCACAAACGGAGAGATCATGACCTGAGCCGAAGTCAGATGCTCAACCAGCTGAGCCACCCAGGCGCCCCTATACAATTTTTTAAATAATTATTTAAAGAGAATTGTCCTAAAGACATAACGGCAAATAGATAAGCGCTCATTCAAGAAAGTGAGAAAATGTACTAAATCTCCTTCAAGGCAGGCGTCGGTAGCATTTGGACTATGACCCCACCTCCCATCCCAAATTACTGCTGCTGTAATCCAAGAAAGTACAACTAAGAAGGCTGGGTTCTTTCATCCCCCAACTCCCAGTCTGGGCCCACAGTTTGACCTTGGGAAGGACAGGCTGCCTACATTCTCATTTCTTCCACCCCATTTTACAAAAGTTCTATCCCAGACAGGCGTTCCCAAGAGATCCAGGACTGCTTTCCTCCACGTAACCACTATTTGAAGACAGAAACTCTGCCCTACGCATAGCAAACCATGAATACTAGTGCCCTGGTCACCCCCACTCCGGCTCACTTAGAAGACCCAGGATCCACATGGGGAAAAGCAAGCCAAGAAAATGGGTGCCATATCTGCTACCATCCATTGGCGAAGCAGAGTAGCATTCCGAGAAAAAGTGACGCGCTATGTTCTGCCCCCAGCTCTTGGGTGGTGGTACGGAGGTTATGTCAGGAGAAGAGGGAGATCTCCCAGGATGATGAAGTCTACAGCTCTGCCTGAAGGAGCCGACTTTATTTGGAACAGAGCATGGAAAGTTCTGTACCTCAAGGCATTGTCAAAAGCAATAAACATCTTGGCATAGGGCGATTAGGAAGTCACTCTTAGCGCCGTGATACAAGCAACAGCAAGCGAAGGGGCAGACAATCAGAAATTTCACAGAAATAATAGAAGGAGACAGCCAAGAAGATCATGGTGGTCAGGACGGCTATGTGCAAATTCTAGGCTCTACTTACCCAGGAGCAATCAGAGCTGGACGTAGACAGACTTGTAAACATCTACCAAACCACATACACAGAGAGAGAGAGAGAGAGAGAGAGAGAGAGAGAGAGAGATAAACAAAGGGCAGAACCTCACCGGCACTAGGGATTTCACCAAAAACTGGGTAAACAACAACCTACCTTGATCCAGAGGCAACTCCTAGGAAAGCAGGCTTAAAAACAAAATCTCTCCTCTCCTTGGCAGTCTGAAAGACTACGTGCATGCCTATGACTGTACCTCCTTAGTAGTGCTGACAGAGAAATCCAAGCCCCTGTCAAAATGTGAAGGCAACCACATATAAACTATTGAAACCATTGATAGCAACTTTTAAGCCATACGCACATCAAAAGTAAAATTATAACCGGCTAACAGAGCTTCAGCACAACCTTGGACCAGTAAGTGGCTTATGCTGTCCCGAGAGAAATCCCTAGGTAACCAGGCTAAAACATAAAACAAAAGGCTGCATGCTGTGGGAGAAATAGATTGCAAGTCACTAAATACATGAACAAATGGCCAAGAAGACAACAACAAAAACTATCAGCCTATGTGGGTAGGAGGTGGGGCAGTCAGTATGCAGACTTGCTACAATATATCATTCAAGATACCGAGTTTTCACTATAAAAAATCACGAAACAGGAGAGTGTGACCTTGTATTAGTTTTCTAGGGCTGCCGTAACAAAGGATCAAAGACTGTGTGGCTTAAAACAACAGCAATTTATTTTCTCCAAATTCTGAATGTTAGAAGTCCAAGATCAAGGTGTCAGCAAGGTTAGTTTCTTCCAAAATCTCTCTCCTAACTTGTAGATTATCATCTCCCTCCATCGTCTCTGCGTGGTCCTTCTGTGTATCTGCCCTAATCTCTTTTTAGAAGGACATCAGTCACAGTGGATTAGGGCCCATTCATATGACCTTATTTTACTTTATTTACCTTTTTAATGACCCTATCTCCAAATATAGTCATATTCTGAGGTCCTGGGGGTTAGGACTTCAATAGGAATTTGTTTGGAAATCTATTTATTTTGTCTTTTTTTAATAGAGCTCCGCCAGGTCTCTTAGGAATTTTAAGGGGTTAGGAATTTTAAGGGGGAACTGCTTTCACCCGTGATGAACAGTGCCCCAGAGAAATGTGAGACACAATTTGGCCTAGCAATTTAGGTATCATGGGAGTGCCAGAAGAAGAGGTGAAAGAAAAAAAGGGCAGAAAAACATATATATAAGGAAACGATGTCTGAAAACTTTATAAATTTTACAAAAAGCATTAATTTATACAACTAAAAAGCTTAGCAAACTGCAAATAGGAGAAACATAGTAGATCCACACGTAGACACATCATAGCCCGGTGTTAAAAAAAAAAATGAGAAAATCTTGACAATAAGAGAAAAATGATTTGCCACACTCAAGGGAACCTCAATAAGATTAGTAGTTGAGCTCTTATCAGACCAGTGGAGGCCATCAGGCAGTGAGGTGACATATTCAAGGTGCTAAAATTAAAAAAAAAACAAAACTGTCAAATAAGAAACTTCAGCAAAATTATCTTTGAAAAATGAAGTCAAAATGAATGTCTTCCCTGATAAACAAAAGCTGTTTGTTGACCCGACTTAAATACTAAGAGGAGTGTTTCAGGCTGAAAACAAAGCACACCAGAGATTAATTTGAATTTACATGAAAAAATAAAGTACTAATAAAGGTAAGTATGTAGGTGAATATGAAAGACAGTATAACTGAATATTCCTTTTTCTTCTCTAAACTGATTTAGAACACTTGAATAAAACAATATGCATATCATGCTATTGTTAGATTTAGAACATACAGAAATTTAATACATTTGACGGTAACAGCACAGAAGGTGAATAGGAGCAAAGCTGCAGTGGAGTAAGGAAGTAGCCCCAGGTGATAGTTCAAATCCGCAGAAAGAAATGAAGAGAATTAAAAATGATGTCAAAGAGGGGCGCCTGGGTGGCGCAGTCGGTTAAGCGTCCGACTTCAGCCAGGTCACCATCTCGCGGTCCGTGAGTTCGAGCCCCGCGTCAGGCTCTGGGCTGATGGCTCAGAGCCTGGAGCCTGTTTCCGATTCTGTGTCTCCCTCTCTCTCTGACCCTCCCCTGTTCATGCTCTGTCTCTCTCTGTCCCAAAAATAAATAAACGTTGAAAAAAAAAATTTTTTTTTAAATGATGTAAAAGAAGTTTAATATGACAAACCATATAAAGATACACTTGCTCTCCTTTTCTGAATCAGTTTCTTTAAAAGGCTTAACATATAAAGTAATAATTATAAAAATAGGTTTGGCTTATTACATGTATAGAGCCCAATATATATGAATAAAATAATAGCATCGAAAAGGGAGGGAGGGAACAGAGCTATATGTAGTAACATTTCTTTATGTCATGGAATTAATTTTGTATAAGTCTAAAGTAGATTTTCATAAGTTACGATGTGCTTTGTAAAGCACTACATCAATCACTAAGAAAATAAAACAAATAGGGAAATAAGAATTATTAAAATCAATAAAATGTTACACTGAAAATATCTACCTGATACAAAAGAAAGCTAAAGGAAAACGGAGGAACAAAACAGATATGAGATTTATAAAAAAACAAAAATGAAATGGCAGGTAAAAGTCCAAACATTACAATATAAATATTAAGCACAAACTGTACAAAGAAAAGGCAGAAATTATTAGATTGAATAGAAGAATAGATCCAATGATACACTGTCGTTGAGAGACAAATTTTACATTCCAAGTTTCAAATAGGTTGAAGATGAATGATGAAAAAGGAAGGTAGCATACAAACAGCAACTTTAAGAGACCTGGCGTAGCTCTATTAAGAAAAAAGACAAAATAAATAGATTTCCAAACAAAAAATGTTGCTAGAGATAGGGACATTTCATAACGATAAAAAGATCCGTCCATAAGGAAGATATAACAATTATAAACATATATACAGCGGACCACAGTGTCTCAAAATACAAACCAAACTGACAACACAAAAGTGGCAGAATTGAAGGGAAAAATGGAAAACTCAGTTAACAGTAGTTGAAGACTTCAGCATTCTACTTTCAATGATGAATAGAACAACTAAACAAAAGGTAGACAAGAAAAGCAAAGACTTCAACAACAATATACACCAACTAAACCTAACTGCTATCTATCAAACACTCCACCCAACAGCAGCAGAGTAGATTCTCCTGAAGTGTGCATAAAACATTTTCAAAGGTGGACAGTGTGGTAATTCATAAATCATGTTTCAGTAAATTTAGAGGATTAATGTTATACAAACTATTTTCTCTGACCATTATGAAGTTAAATTAGAAATTAACAACAAAAGCAAATACGGGGATTTCACAAATATGCAGCATTAAACAACATATCCTCAATAATTAATGGGTTGAAGAGAAAAGATCACAAATTTAAAAGGGATGAAAATTACAATAGACCCGAACTTACAGGAGGCAGTTAAAGTAGTGCTCAGAGGGAAATTTATAGCTGTGAATGCCTATATTTGAAAAGAAGAAAAGAACTCAAATCAATAACCTGACCTTCCACCTTAAGACACTGAAAAAGGAAAAGCAAATTAAATCCAAAACAAATAGAAAGAAATAATAAAAACAGAAGTAAGCAGAAGTAAGTTAATTAGAAAATAGAAAACAGATAAAAAAGAAAAATCAATGGAATCAAAGTTGATTCTTTGCAAAGACCAATAAAATTGGTATCTATTAACTAGACTGACCAAAGAGAGAAAAAAACTGAAATTGAAAAAATCAACAAAAAACTGAAGATGACTACTGATTTTACATAAATAAAAAAGGAGTGTAAGGGAATAATGTAAGTAAAGTATGCCAAGAAATTAGAGAAATGAAATGGGCAAATTTCTAGAAAAACGCAAACTACTGAACCTGGCTTTAAAAGAAATAGAAATTCCAAATAGATGTACAGCAGATTAAATTAATAATTTTAAAGCTTCCCATAAAGAAAACCCCTGGTCCAGATGCCTTCACTGGTGAATTCTACCAAATGTTTTATGAAGAACTAATACCAATCACTTATAAGCTCCTCCAAGTGATAGAAGGAAAAAGAACACTTTTGACTCATCCTAGGAGACCAGCATTACGCTGATACCAAATCTGTCAAAGACATCACAAAGAAAGTAAACTGTGGACCAGTATCCCTTATGAATATAGATGCAGAAATTTCCAGCAAAACACTGACAAACCAAATCCCAGCATCATATAACGAGGCTGCTACACTGTGACCTGTTGGGATTTCATCCGGGAATGTGAGGTTGGTTTATTATCTGAATAGTACATTGTATAATAGGCTAGAAAACAAAAATCACAAAATCATCTCAACAGACATGGAAAAATATTTTACAAAATCCAACAGCCTTTTCTGATTTAAAAAAAAAAAAAAAAAAAAAAAAAAAAACCAGCATCCAGCCAAGTGGAAATAGAAAGACGCTTCCTCAAGGTGATAAAGGGCACCTGTGGAAAACCCACAGCTAACCTTTGGATGAAATCAGCTTCATGAAGCGAACACCGCTTTATCTGCATTTTGAAAGAAAACTGATTTGATTTGTAGGCAGAGATTGTTGGAGAAGGAGCCAGCCTGGGAAGGGAAGCATGGCAGGGTTGACTGGTTGGTATGACAAGGCAGGCAGCAGAAGGATCCTCGGACTCTGGGGACAGAATGACTCTCTGAGGAATAGTAAAGGGATAAAAGTAAATTAAATAAATGTGCGAAGAAGCTTTGTTATCAAAAACAAACTATTTCAAAATATGCCCTCAAAAGAGTCAACTCAAAGGAGAAGAGACAATTTTATTTTCCTTCTCTCTTTCCTCATATTCTCAAGGTCCTGATTTCTAATACTATTACTACCATAATTTAGTTTCACCAAGGACAAAATAAACCTGTGGGGAACCTGGACATCTAAACAGCATGATATATTATATTATATTCCCCCAAAATGTAGTATCTCTGGGACTAGGCTCTGAACAACCTACTAAAATGAACTTTGGAGACCTGACATAATTTTAATTTGGAGACTGCCTGTGCGTTAATATTTTTTTACAGATGATTTGTTTTCCTAATTATGGTTTATTAAACTTACTTCTGCAGTCAGTTTCCATTCCCTGAATAGACACTGGGGGAATTAAATGGCTTGAAAGAACTCGCCATAGCCAAATACATTCACACACACGTACCGGATTTGCTCTTTTTTTTTTTTTTTTTTACTCTGGACACAACAGAAATCTTCTAAATATGTGAAATATGCAGTTGACTCTCAAACAACATGGGTTTGAACTGCATGGGTCCACTTATATGCAGTTTTTAAAGAAAAATAATATAGTACTTTAAAGGTATTTTCTCTTCCTTATGATTTTCTTAATGTTTTCTTTTCTCTAGCTTACTTTATTGTAAAGACACAGTTTATAATACACATACAGAATATGTGTTAATCGACTGCTTATGTTATCAGTAAGGCTTCTGGTCAATGGAAGGTTGTTAGTAATTAAGTTTTGGGGAAGTCAAAAGTTGTACATGGTTGTGACAGAGTCAACGTCCCTACCCCTGTGTTGGTCAAGGGTCAACTGCATGTATTTAACATTACAAGACTTGAATGATTCCCCCCCCAAAAAAACAACCTAGAAATGTAAAAAGAAATTAAAGGGTAAAGATTTAATAAGAAAAATAATTTTCAGAATGGTCTAAGTTAGGATTAATGGTAATTAGATTCATTTGAATTGGATTTAGATTCGTTTTAAACTTACTCTAGGCTGGGGTTTGAGAGCAAGATTCTAGGAGTGAATCTAGGGAGGTGAGAAATTATTTCAGGAGTAGTAGCTCAGGAGAGTCTCTGGTGATTGTGTCATTAAACTGGAAAGGGCTTTCTTCTGGGCTCAGGAGCTGAAAAAAACAATGTAAGTAGCCAACTAGAGAAGCAGGGGGTCTAAACTCAGTTGGCATGTTAGCCTCCTCTGAACAGTACAGTAACCGTGGAATATTTTAACCCCAGGTATCCAGTGATAGGCAGATTCCTGAGAATGAGTCCCCGTGATCCTTGATCTCGTATAATCTCTTCCCCTTGGGGTGTGAATGGAACATGTAAAGATGAGGAATATCACCCCTTATCTAGCAACAGGGGTACGATTTCAGTTGACCCTGTCTAATCACACGAACCCTTGAAAAGCAATCTTCAGTGCGAGCTGGTAAGACGGTCTGAGCCCCGAGTAGTACAGCTCAGTCAGTCCACATTCACAGCCATATTTCCGAGAATACACCCCAGTGTCATTGTGGATGGAGCAGGAAGGTTTCCAGCTAGCTGTTCGTCACAAGCTGGGTCTGGAATTAGCCCGTCCCTTTCCACAACATAATCAGTGACGCTGAGTCCAGGTCATGCAGCCAGACTCCTCCAATGAGAGCTCACTCATGACATAACTCATTCCCCTTTGGACAGCTCCAAACGTCGCAGAGTTCTTACCCAAGTCCCCTATAATTTGTACCTGTGGTACTTTCTGTGCAGTAGACACAATTTTGTACTGTAAGAGACTCGACAGCCCTTCAGTTATGGAAGATAGCTATAGGTTTCTCCTTAGTTTTCCCTGAGCTTTCCTCCTTCCCCTGGAAGTGCTCTAGGCTTCTGTGTTGTTTAAAGCTGAACACAAAGCCCCAGATATGCGGACCAGTATCAAATAGAGGACCGCTTCCTTCTCATCCTTAGCACTTTCCTTTAATAAATGCTGCCTGAAATGTCTTTAAACTATTTTGCTGTTGCATCACATGGGAAACTCATTCTTCCATTAATAGGAAGGTTTCTTCAGCTTTGTTTTGCACGGTGACACATAATAAATGACAAGAAAGTTCTAAAATAAGACAAATGCAGGCTATTGCGGGATTCTTTCTGGAATTGTGTAATGGTTTCAATTCTTTTTAAGTAAAGAAAAAAGAAAGAAAAATGCAAGCCTAATTTTTAAATCAGACCAGAAGCGCTGAAAGGAGAATCTTGATAGAAAGTCCCAACACACACACACACACACACACACACACACACACACACCACATAGAGACATAACAACACAAGAAAGAAATGAAATTCAACAACCCAATTATGTTCCTTTGACCCTCATTTTCTTTGAAAAGCAAGAGAAGTCAGACATGGCCATCCGTTTCTTACTATTTTAGTCAGAGAGGTAACAAGAGAAATCCCTTTATTAAGAAATGATGCACATACCATAGAACTCATCCACTGAAAATGTACATTTCAAAGTTTTTAGTACCTTCATGCACAGTGTTGGGCAACCATCACCTGTCTCTCCACCCCACCCCACCCACCCCCGCCCCCAAATGAAACCCTGAAATCTCTTCCTTTGTAAGTGAGGAAGAATGCACGGGCATCCATTCGGGGGCGTGGGAACAAGTCAACTGGGAAAAGGTCAAGGTGAAGGGGAGCAAGAGATGGCTGAAGGAATGTCCGTCCTCTCCAGATCACACTGAACTCCCGTGCCTCTGCTACAAGTCAGGCATCTTCAAAACCATTTTCCCCAGTAAACACAGCTTGTGGGACGTTCACTATGTGATTCCAGTTAAAGCTAACGGGAGTGTTGGGGCTCAGAAAAAGGCTGGATTGTGAGTTACATTCCTCACCACTGGGCTCTCCCTTTCCTTCCAACAGGGGTGCAGGCTGAAGTCGAATCTAAGTGCAGTGTGTGTTTTGCTTCAGCAAAGAGGCAATTATAATCAAGTGGTGCTGTGTCTTAACGAGGCGGTTTTGAAACAAATACTGGCATCGGGGTGCTTTTAATAAGGCCTATGTGATTTTCTTTCATGTTCTCAGTTTCAGGGACCAGAGTGCTAAAGAAAAAGCCTATGAGCATTTCATTTGTGAATGACCACAATGTGACTAGAATGTTCGTTAAAAGCACACAGCTCTCGCACAAGGCATGAATCTCTTCCTGCCTAAGATTTATAACTAAATGCATCGAAGAGTTGACTCAAATTTGAGCGATGGCCACACCGGCTGTTCATCCTGTTCTGTGGCGAGTCATCTGAGACCGAATTTGGCTGTATCTGAAAGTCTTTACATCAGAAACATAAAGCACTAAATTAGATCTGTTGTTCGGATAGCATAAGCCCTGGTAAATGTCCTTCTACAAAAATGCTATTTTTCTATACACTATTGTTCTAAAGAAACGGGGGGAGGGGGGACTGGGGTTTGGTTTTGGGTTCTGTCTGTGAGGATAAGCAGCACATCACCAGATCTGTGAAATTCTGTTCCTCTCTTCCCTCTGCCAGCTGATGAGAAGGATCCCTGGTCCCTCATGTTTTCTTTGGGCAAGTGTGGGAGCTCATTTCTGGCCAGCATGATTAAAAGAGCTCAAGGAAATGCAATGGTCACTACTAAAATTTCCAAAGGCAAATGCGATTTCTCCTACCTATCCCTTTTTCTGGTCTTTTCGTACAGCCTCAGAAGGTTGAAAAGTGACACATGTGGGACTTGGGGGCATGACAGCTGATAAGACAGTTTATGTCCACTGATGGGGTATTCATGTAATGGTTGCAAAAAGAATGGTTGCATAGAGAAGAGGAAGTTGGGGGAGGGGAGTTGGTTCTCAGGAAGGTTCACAATTCTGTATGACCTACAGTTAATGTCAGTCATTTTACAATATTGTAGGCACCTTGGCACTGAATAGACTCGGAATCTCTTTCTACTCCCTGTTAAATGTTATCACTACTGCTGCTTTAAAAAAAAATTGTTTTAAGTTGTTTTTTTAAGATAAGCAGTTTTTCATTTAATTACTGCTTTTAAATCTTCCTTTCCCTTGACATTTGGATATTGGGGTTAAAGAGGCATTGAATGTTGTTAAAAATAGATTGCACTTAAATTATTTTAAGTAGCAATGACTTTCTATCGTTTACATGTTTCTTTGGGTTAAACCAAGAGTTCAAAACTAAATCCAAATTGCCAAGTTGAATTAAACACATTCCCTTCACAAACTCAGTGATAAATGAATACAATATGACCTGAGGAAGCATGGCTAAAAGTATTGCAAGTAATTTCAAACTTGAGATTTAATTTACAGTTTAATTTAAATGGCCTCTCTACTTCTGAAATCGCAGACTTTTATTTCATATTGTATATTCTTCAGCATCATTGGTTCTCCGGTCCCCCAAGAAACGTATAAAATGCAAAGCATATGTGACGCTGGGGACTTTGCCACTAACATTCAGCGTGTACCCTTGTCTCCCTTACTGTGTCACGTCAAAACTGGAGGCAGGGTGCACTACGCAGGCTTATGAGCTAAGGCCACATGCCTGAGTGCCACTTCTATGCTTGTTCTTGGCTTCATCCACTTCCTTCACTTCCTTCCATCACTCGGTCACTCAGGACTCATGGTGCTTCCTGGGCATCCGTCTTCCGACCACGCATCTTGGTTGTAGAACGCTAAGTACACTCCTTGGCTTAACTCAGAGTCTCAGAGCATTCCATCCCACATGTGTCCTTTGCCACCACGTGGTAGGCTTCTTTTATGGAGGGGCATTGGTTTAGTCTCTCGGGTGCCCCCAGCAGCCAGCCCACTGCTAGCCCTCAGGGTGTGTATGCGCACGTGTGTGTGTGTTTCAGCCATTGTTCATTGAATGAGTAAATGTCTGAGAGCTAGACAATTTGATAGTCTGTTTTATTATTTCTTTTGCTGGGACTTAATGCAAAGGAAGGGAAGAAGATTGGACAAACCTAATAGAATTAGGGTAGTCGTGGGAATAATTGTAATAACCAGAAAGACTTGCACCTTAAGCCATTTTACTTGAGCTGGAGAAGGGAAAAACATTGGTTGAATCACCAAGACAACCTCTTAAAATTATATTCTTATTTTCTACTCTATATTCTGGAATGAGAACTAGACAGAGTAGATATGAATAATATACATAATCTGCAATCTAAAAACAGAATGTGTCAGGAAAAGAATGTTATAAAGTCAGTATATCTGAAGAATTTTCAAAAAGAAAAAGCATAGGAGATAGCAAAGATCAGAACAGAAAAACAAATACTAGAGTTGGAACAATAAATCAAACCTGGTTCCTTAAGGTAACCAGTAAGGGTGACATATCCTTGGCAAGGCTGATCAAGGGGAAAGGGAAACTCTAAAAATAACTTATGTTAGATTAATAAATTTATTATAATAAATTATTTATATTAAAAATAAATTTTTAAAAATAAATTAGATAAAAATATATATATTTATAATATATAAATATTATAGGGGGGCACCTGGGTAGCTCAGTTGATTAAGCGTCTGACCCTTGATTTCAGTTCAGGTCATGATCTCATAGTTGATGAGATCGAGCCCCACATCGAACTCTGTGCTGTCAGTGCAGAGCCTGCTTAGGATTCTCTCTCTCCCTCTCTGAACCCCACCCCACTCTCTCTCTCTCTCTCTGTCTCTCCCTCTCTCTCTCTCTCTCTCAAATAATAAATAAATACTAAAATAACTTTTTAAAAATCAGGGATGTAACTATTTGGGGGGGTGGATTCAAGAAAACATAAGACATTACTTTGTACACCTTGGAAAATTCTGGGTGCAATTATTAATTTTCTAAAATGGATACATTTTCAAAGTTGACTAAAGGAATGGAAAATTTCAAGAGAACAATAATCACAGAAGAAATGCAGGTAGTCAAAAATCTATCTATAAAATAAGCATGAATTTCAAAAAATGTTATAGTTTATTCCTACTATTCTTTAAAAACTAGATAATTTTTGGGGCGCCTGGGTGGCGCAGTCGGTTAAGCGTCCGACTTCAGCCAGGTCACGATCTCGCGGTCCGTGAGTTCGAGCCCCGCGTCGGGCTCTGGGCTGATGGCTCAGAGCCTGGAGCCTGTTTCTGATTCTGTGTCTCCCTCTCTCTCTGCCCCTCCCCCGTTCATGCTCTGTCTCTCTCTGTCCCAAAAATAAATAAACGTTGAAAAAAAAAATTAAAAAAAAAAACTAGATAATTTTTATATTTAAAAATAAAACTATTATTTCATTGATAATATATGATGTTTGTGTGATTATATTTATATAAAACAAAGGATAGATGTTTATATTATAAGTTATTTCTGTTATAAAACCATATCTAGAGATTAGAAAAAGATTGGAAATATCTTGGCTCACTAGGACAGGCTAGTAAAACTCTAATCCTAACCTAGATGAGAGAAGACACGTGCAAAAAGAACTGTAGTCCAATCTCACTCATAAATATAGATGCAAAACTCCTAAATACACTTGTTAGTAATTAAAATATAGCAATGCATCTAAAGAATTAAATGTGCTAAAAAAAATATGCTGACAAAGTGTGGTTTATATTAACTATGCCAAAGTAGAATATCCATTAATGTTATACCTGAAGTTAACAAAGAAAGGAAAAAAAAATGTATGGTTGAATGCCAAAAAAAAAAAAAAAATTAACATAAAACCCACTGCTGGGGCACCTGGGTGGCTCAGTTGGTTAAACATCCAACTTTGGCTCAGGTGATGATCTCGTGGTTTGTGAGTTCAAGCCCTACGTTGAGCTCTGTGCTGACGGCTCAGAGCCTGGAGCCTGCTTCAGATTCTACTTGTGCTCGGTCTCTCTAAAATGAATAAATGTTTGAAAAAAACCTGCTGATTTTTTTTTTTTAACGTTTATTTATTTTTGAGACAGAGAGAGACAGAGCATGAACGGGGGAGGGTCAGAGAGAGGGAGACACAGAATCTGAAACAGGCTCCGGGCTCTGAGCTGTCAGCACAGGGGCCCGATGCGGGGCTCGAACTCACGGGCCGCGAGATCGTGACCTGAGCCGAAGTCGGCGCTCAACCGACTGAGCCACCCAGGCGCCCCAAAAAACTGCTGATTTTGAAGAAAGTAGCAAACAAGGAATAGAGAAAACTTGATCTAAGCATCATAATCAACAGGAGGACATTAACGGCATATCAATGAAAATAATTAATACCAGAAGATAGCATGTATCAGCTGTTCAACACCATAGAATTTCTAGTCGATGCAATTAATCCAAGAAGTGTAGTGGGATGAGAAGAACAAACTTTTATATTTAATATAATATTATTGTCTATATGGAAATCAAGGGTAAACCTCTAACTAATGATTAATAGTAATAGGAGATTTAATCAATTTGACCAGAATAGAAATCAATAAGCAAACAGTGGCTTTCCTATGCACCTTCACGAACCAATTAGAAAAATATTTCTTAAATCCCCTTCACTATGATAATCAATATCCTAAAATACCTAAGAATAGATACACCAAGAAACACAAAATCCTTTGAAGAAAACTATGAAGCATTTGTGAAGTACATAGACACCCTGAGTCAACAGAAAAATAGGCCAAACTCCTGGACAGGAAAACTCTGGTTAGGATACTGGTTCTTCTAATGTTACTCTATAAATTTCCCACAATACAATCCCCAATCAAAGGCCCAGAAGGAGTTTTTGTCAGTGCTGAAAAGTTGGCCTGAAAATTTCTCTAAAAGAGGAAATGGGCAAAAAGAGCCAAGAAAATTGGAGGAAGAAGTAGGAAAAAAAAGAAAAAGGAGGGACACTTTCTCCACGAGGTGCTAGAACATAACTGTTAGGGGTTTTTAACACCAACCCCCAGGTTTCTTTCCTAATTGTGAGACAACTGTGAATAAATTCATGAGCTGGTTAAGAGTTAAAATACAAGCTCCTTCACTGGCTAGAGTGGAGAATGCAGCAGGGGCCTCCTGGTTCTTCCCGCAAATTTAACTGACCCACTGGGTGGCAGGCAGAACAACCGAGGACAGTGTGTATGGCTTCTGTGCAGCTTGAAAGCATTGCCAGGACTCTGGCCCCAGAAGGTGGCAGAGGGGGAGGTCACATGCTTGCAGGCTCTGCTCCCAGATTCAGAGGCGAGAGGTTTGTTTTCTCAAATAAATCACTTCTCCTCCCAAGGGAAGGAGTAAGTTCGAGTTAAGAGAGAGGAGTGGGAATTCCTGTTAAGAAACATAGGACTGATCCTAACACACAGGATAAAGCAAAGAAACCGAAACTGTTTAATATCGGTACAAGAATGGGCACCATGCTTGCAGGAACAGAGATGAGTACCGAATACATCCAGGATATGAAAGCCACTGTTAGCTTACTGATTTCTACTCTGATCAAATTGATTAAATCTCTTATCAGTATTAATAATTAGTTAGATGTTTACCTTTGATTTCCACATAGACAATGTTCCACATAGACAATATATGATGAAAATAGCTTAGTGAGTTGTGATCATGTCAGCTGCAAGTAACGGAATAATCCAATTTATATTAGCTTAAAAGTTAAAGGAAATTTGTTGGCTCATGTAACTAAAAAATCTAAGGGTAAATGAAGGCTTCAGGTAGGACTGAAAACTCAAAAGTTAAAAACAGAATTACCATGGGATCCAGTCATTCCACTTCTGAGTATTTATCTGAAGGAAATGAAATTACTGTCCTTAGGGCTTTTGGGTGGTTCCGTCCGTTAAATGTCTACGTCTTGATTTTGGCTCAGATCATGACATCATGGTTTGTGAGACTGAGCTCCACATTGGCTCTGGGCTAACAGCGTGGAGACTACTTAGGATTTTCTCTCTCTGTCTCTGTCTGCCCCCTGACCCTCCCCGTGCTCATGCACTCTCTGTCAATATAAACAAATAAAAACTATTTTAAAAAAGGAGAAGAAATTACTATCTCGAAGTGATATCTGAACCCCCAAGTTCATTGCAACATTATTTATAATAGCCAAGACATGGGAAAAACAACATCAACAGCCCAAGTGTCCATTGACAGATGGATGGATAATGAAATGCTATATGTTATCCAATGAGATATTATTGTCATAAAAAATAAGAAATCCTGTCATTTGTGACAATATGTCATTGTTATCTTGAGGGCATTATGCTAAGTAGAATATGTCAGAAAATGACAAATACTATATGACCTCGCTTACATATAGAATCTCAAAAAAAAAAAACTAATAGAAACAGAAAGTAGATTTGTGGTTACCAGGGGCAAAGAGAGGATAAGCAATAAATCAGTGTGGTCTAAGGGTACAGACTTCTAAGTCGAATGAGTTCTGGGGATGTATTACACAGCTTGGGGACTATATAATACTTTAGTGTATATTTGAACATTACTAAAAGAGTACATCTAAAAAATTGTAACACACACACACACACACACACAAATTGTAACTACATGAGGAGATGGATGTGTTAACTAACTTTATTGTCCTTATCATGGCCATCATTTTGCAAGGTATACATACATCCATGAAATTGTCACACAGTGCACCTTAAACTTATACAATATTATATGTCAGTTATACCTCAGTAAACCTGGCATAGAAAAACCACACTGCTGAATAACTATATTTCAAAGAAAATGCCACTATGGCAGTTTGAAAAGATGGTCAGTTTGATTTGAAATCTTCTGGGTGTAAGCCAGATGCTTTGTTTAAGCTTGAGTGGAATGCAGTTTGAGTGGAATGAAAATAAATGCCCAACACGTCAAAACTTGTGAGATGCAGTTAAAGCCGTATTTACAGGAATATTGATAGTACTTAAATGCTTATATGAATTGGATGATTAAGTTATTGGTTAACTCAACTAAGATAATTAGTAACATTATTTTTACTTAGCATTTTAGAGTTTAGAGAACAGCTTTATTCATACTTTTGTTATTTGGGCTTTGCTCCGAGGAGACAAACTGGGAGAACAGTCAAATGAGTAAGTCCAAACAAGATTAAGTGGATGGCAGACAGTCCATTCTTCAAAGGGCAGTGCTCCTTGGAATGTCCCTCCACCTTCTTTTCCTAAGCTAGATCCAGAAGCTTTCCCCAAGTCCTTCCCAACCCCTCCATATGGTGTCACATACTGTCCTTGAACTGTTTGTCATCACTGAACTTCCTCAGAGCTCGGATGGCCCAGGGAGAAGCCAAGTGGAGCATTCTCTAATCTCCTCTACCTTTCAAAAATAAACAAAGGTTATCATTTGGCACAAATTACCTTCTTTTCCTGTTTCTTCCCAGCTTAAGTTTCATTTAAGTTGCCAAACTATTCAATCAAACCAAGCTGATAGCAAAGCCAATAATCCCTTTCCAAAGAAGTAGGCAAAATAGAGCTAATCGAGAATTCAAAAGGGAAGGGAAATAGAAAGATCTCTGAGGCATTGAGAGAAGAGTGAGTCAGGTGAGAAAAAGTTGTAGGACTTAATTTCAGGTTGTTTGACTGGACCAGGTAATTATGTTCTGAGGTCATCTAAGAAAATCCCTCCTGTGTTTAAAGTGGAAAAATACATTTTGTCTTCTTTTCGGACAGGGCCTGAGATGAGGCACAGTGAATTGCCAGTAGGAAGTCCTGGGATGTAAAAGCTACAGCAAAGAAACATAGCTTGTAAAGTTTGTAAAAAAGAAATTGACTGAAGGTTTTGCTCTCAAACGAATTTCATTTGTTATCAAATTGATATTTATGTATGAAACTCTAGATCTAGACTAAGTACAAACTGATAGCCTTGTCCTAAATATAAGGGAAGTTTCTCCTGTGATAAGGAGAGGATAAAGGTTTTCTAAGTAGCAGACTTTCTGATTTAAGCTGGTTTTGCTGAATTAAACAAAGGAAGCCAATTCTTCAATGAAGATAAAGCCTCTAATTAGCATGTAAGTGAACCGGATGCTGATGCATGTAATCACTGCCCCCGGGGAAAATAATCAAACCTCAAGAACACCCACATTTTTTTTCTGCCTTGGTAACTTGTCTGTGCAGTAAATAATTAGCTTCTTGATTTGTAAAGAGGTTGACACTTGGAAACATTCTGCAAATAGTATTTTCCCTCTCTCTTTTTCATGTACCCATTTAATTCTACCATTCAGTGACACCAAGACTGCCTGGACTGCCACAGTAATCTTCTTCTGGTATATATAGAATGGTATAGAATGACCTCTCCTATATTTACATCCTGTAAGTACAGAAAACCCTCGTGGCTCATAGACATGTCATCTGCAGTTTGGAGTATACGACGTGTTCCCCATTAACCATCCTGATACCTGCCCCTTCCCTGATTTAGAGTCATTATAAACAACAAGTTTTAAAAAAGAAGAGAACACACCTAATTTTGGCATTGGAAAGATACTTAAGCAGGTTCTTCTGAAGAATCATTTTTCCCATAAAGGAAATCCTTGGGATAAATTAAATGAGAAGAGAAAACCACAGGATTCGAACTCAAATCATGGATTCTGTGATTCCAGATAGATGATACATCAATC
The DNA here is from genome assembly GCF_018350155.1 of Leopardus geoffroyi. Taxonomy (NCBI): domain Eukaryota; kingdom Metazoa; phylum Chordata; class Mammalia; order Carnivora; family Felidae; genus Leopardus; species Leopardus geoffroyi. The sequence continues at coordinate 39,829,250 of NC_059339.1, forward strand.
CATCAGTCATTCAATCAATAGACGTCAATAAATGTATAAAAAAAAATAGATACCTATACAGATATAAATGCATAGTAAAAAATGAGACATACCAAAATATTTTTCCACTTGGCTACTTAAGGGTAATTTTTGTTTTCTTCATATTTTCCCCAATGAAAACACATTACTTTTATAATCAAGAAAAAGACACATTGTTTTCACAGAACGAGAAAGAGAAGCATCTAGTGGGGTCACCATTGTCCTCAAAAGAAATTAAAATTATTAAAATTAAAAATACTATGAAACAATACAAAACTAGAACAAAGTTTGGTTAAACTGCATCATTTATAAGGAGACCAAATCTCTCTCCGTGCATACGTTCTTACAAACACTTAAATGGAATATGCCAAGTGCTCTCTCCCGACCAGCTTCGTACCGTGGCCCCTCATTCATAACGAGGATTCTATGTACCTTTATCCCTTCTTGGTAGAACTTCATCGGAATCTTTAACTTTGAGTCAGAAATGTGTGGCGGAATCCTAACGGGAAGCAGGCCCCGGAAGTCAAGCGAGCTCTCTGATTTGCAGGGCTCAGTGCAAAATGAAAATGTGGGGCCTCTTGCGCCAAAACTACTAAGGATTTCGAGGCACCTACAGCAGAGCATGAGAGCAAACAGGGGGCGCTTCGAAGGGCGTGGCCCCGGGCGAGCATGCAAGTTGCACAGACGTGAAGCTGGCCCCCAGGAGAGAGTCTGTGTTCTTGGAGCCCGGCAGGTCTGAGCTAGAATCTTGTTCTGCCACCGGCTGCCCGACTGTGACAACTCAATGAATCTGGCAGAGCCTCCTTTCCCCCTTCGGCAAAAAATGGAGGCAGTCTCCAGAGGTCCTCTAGGCGAAGTCAAGGGTAAACAGAGCTAGACGCTAGTTAACATGGCAAGGGCACTCTTTATGCAGTAACACAGTATGCCAATCGGGAAGACAGTCCAGCGTGACTGAGCTCAGCTTCAATTCGTACCAAGGTGACTGCTCGTTTTGAAGAATGGGGGGAGGGGGGGTGGTGAGGGAGCGCCTGGTAGGACGAGGGGCAAGGAGGGGCTGGGAACTCAGATAAGTGAGAACTTATCAAAAGTGGAAAGGGAAGGGTTGGTCTCCATGACACCCATTCGGTTGGCCAGCTGGCACTTATCGATGGTAAGCTGCTGCCCTCCCCCAGAGGCTGGGACACAGGAGCCCCGTGTTCAGGTGTCACTGGAACCAACTGTCAGTTCTTCGGGCAGCCTTCAGTTTTCTCAGGCAGGCTCTTTAAGGGACATGGGTCACCTAAGGGTGCAGCCTTGAATGTTTAGAAAACCATCAGTGTTCGCTCAAGTTTCACAGGCGCAGGGGAGGCCCAGGGGAGGAAGGGCTCAGGGGAGCCCGGCTGCAGTTTGGTCACAGAGACGGTCCTTGTCACTGGCACACAGTGCCCTTTCTTCTTCTCCACACAGACGGTTCCCCCGTCACATCAAAAGACCGAAAACGAGCAAAATAGCCATCTGGAAAACTCCTGCTCGTTTCCTCAATTTATATTCTACTTTAAATAATTCCAGTTATCATTTATAAGAGATTTCATAAAGAGCAACAGTGTGGCACAGTGAAATGGGATTTAAAATTAAATTCAGGTTCCTCAAAAGCATATTTTATAGAGGAAAGCATTATAACATGCCTATTTTTAGGCATAAAGAGGAACTTGCAGTCTATTGTTCCACGCTTCACATTCCTGATAAATAGGAATGCAGCTCTTTGACTAAACGTCATAAAGCAATTCTGATAGAATGAAATCGAACTTGAAAAATTTTTTTTAATTAGACCTACCTAGAAAAGAGGAAACAAATGACTCCTCATGTAGCTCAAGATACCAACTTTATTTGTGTCTTGTTTCTGAATGTTTTCAACGAAGAAGAATTTGCTGAGCCTGTAATATCTTTAATTGAACTGTGACAGGCACTTATCAGGAGAGGCTCCTCTGCTGGTTAGTGGTGAGTTTGGGTCCCCGTTTCTTCAAAAGTGTACAAGGTGCACTTGAGGGAGATTGTTTAAATCTCAGATTCCTGGCTCCACTCAGATTTACTGAATCAGAGACTCTGGCAATGAGATTCAGAAATCTCATGGTTAACAAGCTAGTGAATCTTATCCACATCAAAGCTGGAGAAACATACTCAAATCACCTCTTATTCAGGTGGAAGTAGATGAAAGATGAAATTTAGGGACAACCTCAGTGTGTAAAGATCAGAAGGGCAGCTTTCTTTCTGGTTGTTTTCTTTCCCCCAGGTCAGGGCAGGTCAGCCTCTGCTCCTACCACTTCTCTACGTGTTCAAGATTTATTTTTTTCTAAGTACCAGATCCTAGATCTGGGGGGAAAAAAAATAGAAGAGAAGGAGAGGGGAGGGACCCGAAAGTGACCCCTCGGCTCATAGCTACGGGAAGAATTCCATCACAAACACAAACCCCCCATGACCAATTCTCTCTCTCCTAGATCCCCTCTCTCCATGAGCCAGTGGAGGCTAGATGGTGAGCATATGCCTAATGGGGCAATGCTCAAACCTGCCCCTTCAGCCTTTGGTTTGCCTTGAATTTACACGGGTATTTGGTGCTTTCAGTTGGTCCCCACCATTAGGAGTTCTACTTTTGGTATCTTCCTGCAATGATGAAAGCCTTTTCACTCACCAAACCATACTGCATCACCTAAGCTTTATGAACAAGAGGACTTATTTGCAAAACCGCCAAAGTTTAGGAATATAACCTGTGGCCATAAAATAAAGGACGGCTAACGAGTCCACAGGGGACGCAATCAGGGGTCTTTGTCACATTGTCACAAGCCTGTAAGCCTCGGCTTGGCAAACTGTGTTCCCTAAGAGTCCTCGGGTTTTAAGGAAACACGAATCTGTACTTTCATCCATATCGCCACCTTCCTCCCTTAAACCTCCATTCTTCCACTCAGCAAACATTAGTTAATACTAGGTTTCCAGTTTGTGCAAAAGTAGCTCAAAGTAAGTTAGGGCATCGTTGTTTTTTTTAAATTATGGCACAGGTACTGCCATATGCATTTAGATTTTGCATTTCGATTTGCATTTAGATTCAGACCCAATGTGTACAACATCTCAGGCTTTAGTTCACATTTACAATTTCAGCTGCTCTGGAGATTGTCAAACCAGGTTTCTCATGAGCCATCATGGGGAGGAATCGAAAATACCATACCATGGGTCCCTTCCCAAAGATTCTGAGTGTGCTTTATGGCCACCAGTCTTAAACGGGGCTGTGTATTCATTGATTTCTTTAAAATATAAATGGGTGTAACTCGGAAAGTGCGTCGGGGGGAGCTTCATGAGTCAAAGCAGCTGATGTAAAGCTCGTTCCGTTGCCTCAGTTATTGATTGTAGGTGTTTTAATCTCTCAATACTTGAGGGTTAATTGCACTACTTATACAGAATAGCCTTTCTAGAAGGATCTGCGTGAGGATAGTAAAGATTAGAACTCACGGTAACTACTCCCAGTCCCTTAAGCTTTTAATAACTTATTTCTCTTAAAAAAAAAAAAAGTATTCAACTTACCTTAAACTTAGAAACCCAACCTAGAAAGGCAGCTACGGAGTATCTGTTGTTTTCAGTGAGCAGGAAAGCTTCCAGCATTGAAAACCCCAAGATGTGTTTCACAGCCCCAGACCACTGCCCTCCGTGTCTAGGCCATAATCCACCACGGGCAGCTTCATATTCCGAGTGTTTGCATGACCTGTTTCAACTGCTCTTGGGTAAACGTGCCACTTCTTACCGTTCAGAGCTCTTGAGTACAGAATGCTTTCCTTCACAGAATGCCTAGAAGACTGGCAAAGATCATCTGATAGCCAGCTTAAATTTCCATATAGCTTTGGCACCCGTATACTCCTAAATAGTTTGCATTTCCTTATGTCATCTATAAAACTTAGGAAGTTATAAACATCAGTGGGAATGTGGATTTCAACCATGGCTCTTCTCTACTTAGAGTGGAATACTATTTATTTATTTATTTATTTATTTATTTATTTATTTATTTATATTTTAGAGAGAGAGAATCTCAAGCAGGCTCCACACCCAGCTCCACACCAGACTTGGGGCTCAATCCCAAGACTCTGGGATGATGACCTGAGCCAAAACCAAGAGTCAGCTGCTCAACCAACTGAGCCACTGAGGCGCCCCTTTTAAAAGTATTCAACTTTGGGGCGCCTCGGTGGCTCAGTTGGTTGAGTGTCCAACTTTGGCTCAGGTCATGATCTTGCAGTCTGTGAGTTCTAGCCCTGTGTTGGGCTCTGTGCTGACAGCTCAGAGCTTGGCGCCCACTTCAGATTCTGTGTCTCCCTCTCTCTCTCTGCCCCTCCCCTGCTCGCACCCTATCTTTCTGTCTCTCTCTCTCTCTCTCTCAAAAATAAACATTAAAAAAAATACATAGATAAATAAATAAAATAAAGGTATTCAAAGAGGCTGAGAGGAGAGAAAAGCAAAACATCACAAAAATATCACTGGATACTTAACTGATTTATGTAATTCATTCCCTCGACATATTTGTATTAGGTACGCATTTAGATGATAAAATACCAAAAGGACAAAATCTCATTCTTTTTTTTTAAATATTTTTTTAATTTCCTTAAGTGATCTCTACACCAAATGTGGGGCTCAAACTCATTACCCTAAGATCAACAGTTGTGTGCTCTACTGACTGAGCCAGCCAGGCCATCCCAGGATGAAATCTCATTCTTTAACTGTGGACCTTTGGGTAGCATAGCAGGAAGATAATCCATTCACAAATTACTTCAACCAGTAGCTATTGGAGACCTGATCTGAGCAGAGCCATTTCCAGCTCTCCCAGCCTCCTGCAGTCTGTGAAGGAAATGAGCATCAGCAAACAAGTGCTCGCTATATAATAACAGATAGTGATAATCACATGAAGAAATGAAGAAGACAGGGTGTGTGAAGGAGGAACTTGGGAGGATAGTGTAACATAAATGCGGAAAGCAAAGTATTTACGTGAAGGCACACAGCTTTAAAAATGATGCCTCCAAACAGATTCTGCAAACCCTTCATTTTCTAAACCCCTAGCTCTTCCTCACATTAGGGTTTCTGTTTTTCGTTTGTTTTTCTCTACTTCATCATGTTAATTCCTCATTTTGAGTCTATCCTACACATGAAAATATAGTTTCAATACCTGCAAGGTGTATAAGTTTTGAATGCCTTGGTAGATGAGGCTTCTATTATACCTTTGGTAACTCTCAGTGCTGGAAAGTTTATGCCAGATCCAGTGAAATGTGTGCTCTTTGCCTTACACATAACTTTTAAAGGTGACAAGAAAACCATCATATTTGGGGGAAACTGCACCGAGCTGAGAACCAAAAACACGAAAGTTCAGCTCTCTCTTCTGCACTTGCAACCATGTGGCTTCAACGCAATGAGTCCTCTATTCATTTCTAAGGGAATGCAGGAAGAAGGGAGGGGGTGGGTGAGATGGAGAGGAGGAGGGGAGAGGAGAGAATCACTAAACACCAGTCTTAGAAAGGCAAGAGCTTTAGCTGGGAGGGGGAGGGGGGTGAAGGGAGGGCAGGGAGAGGGAAGAGAGGAAGAAAGGAAGAAATGGGAGGCAGAGGGAAAGAAGAAGGGAACAGGTACTGGACCTAACTGTGGAAAGAACCTACAGCTATGGTGGGTTCAGATCTAACAGTAAGTTCCATTATTAGATTACAGACAGCAGGTTCTTTATCTAAAAAGAATCCAAAGATTTCTTTTTTTAATCAGCGTGTCTCTTGTAAGGCATTAAAAACTCATGTTTGATTTAAATACAACCAAACAAAGAACAGCTCTATAATGAGAAACAGTGCTTGACTTGTTGCTGTTGGAAAGAAAGACGCAAAGTTAAATGTGCTGTTGTCTCACTTAATGCTGTTATTAATACTTACGCTCTAAATAATTGAATAGCATCCTAAGCTTGCTGTTGCTTACCAGCCTAATGACGCCGGACAAAACAAGCTGTCTCTGCTTTTGTGCAAGGAGATCCTTGTCACTCATTATTGACTGTCCACGTCTTAGAAATAGAGTACCTGTGAATGAAATAAACAAATTGGAGGCCCAATCACATTTTTCACATGTGACTGTAGCTTTAATAAGGAAGCACACATGCCTTCAAATGGCGTGCAGTTGCTCAAATGTTCTCTAGTTACTAGAGATTCAGGCCCTTACCTATTCCAGTTGGTTGAGTGTTTTTTTTATTTTAAGACAAGTAGAGAAAGAAATTATTTTTTTGTTTCCTACTTATTCCTTATATTCGACAGGGGAAAGAAGGAGGGAAAGAGGGAAAGAAAGAAGGAAGGAAAAGGTTTGACACAGTCACAGCTCAGAAGCCTTCAACTAGCAATCACATTAAAATGTTTGAAGATTTTTTGAAATTACCCACCAGCACCATATGGTTTTGAAACAAGAAAGCCTATCTGGAGAAACTGTTGGCACTGATCTTTTTTTAAGTTAGTGATGTTGCAAAAGCCGTTTAATGTCAAGTGGCTGCCCCCGTGAAATAAACAAGAGGAAAATTCCCGTTGGTAAATTTGGAGGTTTCGGAAGTAGAAAAGGTTTAAAGGACTTTTACTGTCAAGAAAACTAGTGGAACTAAGATTTGATTTTCAAAAGGTTAGATTAATGGAAAAAGGAGAACAATGTTCTGATCAAGAAACAGTTTCTTTAGCAAAATCTGGAAGTGGTAATACTCTTGATTTGTCCTATGTGTGTTAGGTGTGGTGATTCATCCGTTTATTCAGGAGACAATTTCTGAATGCCACCAGTATGCCACAAAAAGATGTACCCAGTGAAAACTAATGTTGACATTGACAGGACGAGAAAGGATAAGTTGGATGGCACAAATGTTTTTTTTTTTTTTCCTGAGGCTTTCAGAAAACCGCATGTTACGTTTGTTCAAGTAGGAGTTTATGGGGCTCCCGGGTGGCTCAGTCGGTTAGCATCCGATTCTTGACTTCAGTTCACGTCACAATTTGCCAGTTTGTGAGTTTGAGCCCCACATCAGGCTCCGCGCTGAGAGCCTGCTTGGGATTTTTTTCTCTCTTCTCTCTGCCCTTCCCCTGCTTTTATTCTCTCAATCTGTCTCTCTCAGGAAATAAACTTTAAGAAAATAGTTTATGATATTGGTTGTGCTTGGTGAAATTAGCTGTGATTTGATACTTAAAATGCTAAAAACATGACTTGCCTATGGGGAGAAGACATTTGGTATGATAATGTAAGTGACCAAAATATTTTTAAAGAATAAGGTTTTTTTAGATGTTGGGCAATTGATTTGCCTTCTGAAATAAAGACTGACATTAAAATGAGTTTCTGGGGGTCATGCTGAAATTATAAAAACTTGACAATGATGAGACTTTAGGTTTATTTCTGTGGTAACAGATTCTCCCTCCTTCCCTTCCTTCTAAATAGAGCAGACAGCCAAATTTTTTATGAAAATTTAGGTGACAGAAACTTGCTGAACCTCTTCAAACCCTGAGATAATCTAATTAAAGAGTATGTCTAGGGGCGCCTGGGTGGCGCAGTCGGTTGAGCGTCCGACTTCAGCCAGGTCACGAACTCGCGGTCCGTGAGTTCGAGCCCCGTGTCAGGCTCTGGGCTGATGGCTCAGAGCCCGGAGCCTGTTTCCGATTCTGTGTCTCCCTCTCTCTCTGCCCCTCCCCCGTTCATGCTCTGTCTCTCTCTGTCCCAAAAATAAATAAACGTTGAAAAAAAAGAGTATGTCTAGCTAGAGTATTAGAAGTAGAAAGAACATTAGACCATCATATATCCACCCAGTGATCTGACCCAAAAAACGTTACTGACACACCAAAAGATGACTATTTATGTCAGTTGAGGTAGTTAGGGATATTCTAGATCTATTTCTACTATCTATTGGCTCCCAGTTGAGGCATCATTATTTTATATGAACCATTGTCTTCTCTTTTGCACACCTATCTCTTGACAAATATTTCAAGTGTTACGCATATTTGGTTGTAGAAAGGATGAATTTCATTTATTTTCTTCAAAATAAACTGTCCCTATAAATAAAGTTACTGGCTTATAAATAAGTTCTAAAGAACGCTCTTCAGTGCCTTCACCGTGACCCTTTTGTTGAAAACCACTGACCTTGTTTCATGACTTTCCTCTCCAAAAAAGTCATATGGGGTTGTTTGTGGTGTATAAACTCTCAGAGTTTAAGCAGTGAACGAAGACATTCTTTGCTCTAAATAATCTGATTTTTGTGGACTCATTGGACGAGGGAAGTCCAAAATCAGGTGATAGCTAGTATCTAAATGCCGATGCCTGTTAGGGTCAACAGAGAATTTTTTTTTTTTTTCTGTTTCTATGAAGCAGCGGATGTGGAAAGAAAATCATTCATAGGAAATTACTAGAATTTCCGACCACTTAGTGTTCTGTGTGTAAAGAATCTCTTTGCTTATTTATTTTGTCTCTGGCGAACGTTAAAATAAGGTCACTTTGATTTATGCATTAAAACACTTGTGTCAGAATTTTCAGATCTGCTTCTCTTTTTTTCCCCTTCATTATCCTCAGATAGCACTGCCTGAAGGTGACTTTCCTGATTTGAAAGTGTAAAGTTGGAGGATTAAAATGAATAAATCTTCTCCCTAGGAAAACATGCTATCTTAGTGATGACAGGACATTTTAATATCTTCGTTCTCTCCCATCCAACGTGTGAACTCTTAATTCCATTTTCCTCTTAAATAACCAGCTGGGTCTTTTAGCGTCTGTGTGGATTGTTACCTTGAAGTCCGCTTGGTGTCAGAAACCGGTATTCACCAAACCCCGCTCTTTATTTTTATAATTTGGTTATGTGCTAAGAACTTGGTAACTTCGACATCTGTGGGTGACAGCATGAGTAGAAAAAGTGATGAATAGTAATGCGGGCTCCAGTTTGCACCATCTTGCCTCTTTCTACGATGGATACTCCCCCTCGTCCCCTCCCATCGGAATCTTCGCGGTGCCTGTCTGTTATTATCGCACTACTTTTATAGATGAGGAAACTAACATTCTGGGAGGTTAGGAAACCTGCCTCCAGTCCCGCTGTGTGTAGTGAGGGAGCCAGATTTCGAATACAAGCAGACTTCCTCCAGAGCCCAAGCTCTGACTCCAGCCTTACTAACTCTGGGAAGATGTTAAATACTCACTTAAATACCCATCCCTTAGTCTCCCCTGTCATTTCAAGGTGTAATAATAAGACCCACCTCATGGGGCTGAGAGAGTGAAATGAGTTAACACTTGTATGTAACTCATAACAATAGAAATAACCATAAAGATAATAGGGATGAAAATGATGATTTTTGAGGGTTATGATGCCACTGTAGGTGAAGAACAGTGATGTCTTCTGTGAGTCATACAGTGACTATTGAGGATGGATCATGTCTTAGAGAAGCCAATCTCAATCTGGGGGGGGGGGGGCAGAGTTTTTCACCTTCCCAATGAAGTCAAACTTCAATTAAAAATATAGCAAAGGCCTCTTTCTTGCTTTGTGCCTCTAAACTATCTTGGCTTAAGAGAAGAACTCTTCAAAGAAAAAGTCGACAGAAGAACGTTGACTTCAAGTCTTTGCTCCGGGATGCTGAATGTCTACACAGAACCCATGCACCTCTTTAATACGCATTATCTGTTGTGCCGGGGCAAGTAACACAGACAGGCAGAGCCTATGCCCTCAGTCTTTACAAGGCAGCTGCAGGAACCGAGAGATCATTAAAATTTAGAGACAGGTGTGTGAACACATTCTTATAAGCACATATGACCTTAAGTCAAACTGAAAGTCTTCTCTTGCATTGCATCTAGGGGCTGCAATATACTTAGGAACAATGGAAATTTGGAATTACAAAGCTGACATTCGTTCCGTAAGGTGAGTGGATATTTGAATGGAGAGAAATCATGACAAGTAGGAAGGCAGTCATGGCCTCTTGCTCTCCACCCTCAAGATAGCTCAGACAAGCAGACCCCTCTTTGGAGACCTATTTCAATGTCAGAGAAAAAAAAGTTTTCTCTGGGGGATTTCAAAATAGTGTCATTGTTAATGAAATGGTAATCGCTAAAACAATGCGACTATTATTAGAGGTAATTCTACCTTGGAATGTGGTGGTAGCCATGTCATTTTCCTGAAATAATGATGATGGACATTTCTTGGGGGTTCTGGGACTGAGTGCTGTGCTCGCCAGTCTGACGTTTGGTTAGCTGTAATTCATATCATTAAATTATAAAGCATTTTAAATAGCAAATGGACAACTGACCGGGAGAAATATAAACAATCATAAGATTTGTCAATTTATCATTTTGATGTGCATATGTGTATATTTATATTTAGATTTTAGTTTTCAAAGTAGTATTTTCCATATCTAAAAATCAGTCCTAAGAAAGTAAGTCAAATATTTATGTTCATGGCTATAGAATTAGGTATAATAGTAAATTTTAAAATATCTTAAATAGACAAAAATCATCAATCTTCCACATTAGCTTAGATTCTCTGATAAAATCACATTTCTCACAAATTATTAGGGGGTTCCTGAAGAAACATATCTTGGTTGAGTAGAGATAAGAATAAGGATTATGGCCTTAGAATGGCACTAGTTTGTTGTTGTTTTTAATCCACATTAGTTAGCATATAGTGTAATAATAGTTTCATGAGTAGAATTTAGTGCACTAGTTGTTTGTTTGTTTGTTTGTTTGTTTTTTATGTAAGGCTAGTTTCTGGTGATGCTGATGGTCACTAATGTCTAAGAAACAATGCTTTTATTCTTTAAAAAAAAATTTTTTTTAATCACTTGATAGGTAGATTTCTGAGAAGCCTGCATGAAAGTCACCCAACATGATTTTTGACTCATTATTCCTATTATTTTTGCTATATGTTTGAAAAGCTCTGCTGTTCTATATGTCTATTATTATTACATCTTCTTTGTGCATTAAACCTTTTTATCTATAGAGACATAGTTCTTTTAGTCTTGTTCAAAGCTCTTTGTCATGCTTTCTATTTTATCTCATACAGTTTCCTTTCTTGTGATTAGTCTGGTTTACTTTTTAAATCCACTTATTATCAACATTTCTGTCATTTTATTTTAGATATGTCTGTTGTAAGCAGGCATTTTGTTGTTTCACATTATGCCAGAGTATCTTTTAAGCAAAGGATTTTATCCATTTAAATTTATTGTGATAACTCATGTTTGGAATAATGAATGATTTTGTTCATAATTTTTTTCTTTTCTTGTATGCTTTTTGCCAATTTACTTTCCATCTTTTTTCTTCCCAGTGCTCAAGTATCTTAGTTCTAGCCCTGTAAGAGTTCTGTTTAAATCTTTAGCATACTGATGGATGTATTGATTTGTTGGTATCTCTATCCTTCCACAGTTTAAGATAAGAACATTGACATGTTTCCGCTTTCTTCCTACAGCCTTCCTCACTCCCCATTCCTGCTTGATCCCACATTTAAGTCATCTGAGATCTCACTTCAGTGTTACTTTTTTTTCTATGTTGTACACCAATTATTTATAATTATGTATAACTAGTTGTTTTAGTCACTATTTTCCAGGGTCAATTATATTTTTCTTAGGTACATGTCTTATTTCACAAGAATACAAACCCTTGCCTCTTTCAAGAAAAAGGCTACTTTAGCTAGGCGTAAAATTACAGTTTCAAAAACAGTTTCCATCTAAATTTTGAAGATACTTCTCCATCATAGTTAGGACTCTCAAGAAGGAAATTCTGTAGAACTGATTCTCTTCCTTTGTAAGTTATTTGTTCTCCCTGGAAGCCCACAAGAATGCGTATTATGCTTACTTTCTGAAACATCAACATAATGTGTATTTCAGTCTCTTCAGTCCCTCTTTTTGATGCTTTGAAGATCTTTCCACCTACACACTTGTGACTCCTAAGCTCTGGATATGCTCATTAAATTATTTACTCATGTACTATATCCTCTTGTATGATTTTGTAAAACAGATGTTAGAACTTGTAGAATTATTTGCAAATCTCTTACCTTTTTTCTTACACCTTTTATCTCATTGTTTGTTAATGTTACATTTGGGGAGATTTCCTCCCCTTTTATCTCCTATCTCATTAATATTCTACTTCTCTTGCATCTCAGATGTAAGACCTAAGATACAATAATTTTTAGTGAAACTATTAATTCTTCTTAATACTCATGATTTAAATGTCTAAGATGTCTATATTTATTGGTCTAATCAGTATATTCTTGCTTAGTGCATTTAATACTCTAATACGTATAAAGCTACTATTTACACTCATTTACTATAGCATTTTGTGTGCTCTTTTATACATGTCTCCTAGGACATTCTCTGCATTGTTGAGTCTTGTCTTTCTCTTTTGATGACTTTGATTTTTAGCAATGGTTTGATCATCCTTTATTGTCTGCTTATGTTTGCATCTGCCAGTGTCTGTTTACGTCCCTAAGAAAACAAGGTCTGATTATGAGATCTGGATTAGGGGAAACACTCGGGCTTGCTACAGTCAGGTACGCAACTCTCCCCCCTTCTTGATAGCAGTCGCTACCCAGGGCCTTTCTATTCCCAGAGCCTATGTTCACTACTTTATCCTGGCGGCTAACGTGTTTATGTTGAGCCTCTCAGCCAACCGCTCAAGGAGCTCCCCAGTTGATCAGTCTGGGGATTTCCTTCACGATCACTTGTTGATCCTGCCTATCCTGCCTCTGTTGACGCAGCAAACCCCCGTTCTCATCTCTCCAGGAGTCAGCTGTGGGGATGAATTTATTCAGCCTGTTTCCCACCCTTTCTCATAACTTCTGCTTCATGCCTCTCAGAGATTTCTAAAATTAACTCTTTGCTGCTGGTAGTGGTCTTTTCTTCCTTTTCGTTTCATTGTCTTTTTTTGGTGATTTTGTGGAGGATTGAAAAAATTTGTTGTTTCCGCACTTTCCCAGGGTTTGAAGCAAAAGAGATAGTAGCTAAATGTGACAAGCTTACCATCGATACCAATTAGCTACCCACCCTTGAGAAGTTGCCTTAAAGGGTATAAATTCTAAGTGTAAAACTCGAGTCATTTAAAATTCTTTCCAACCATCCATTATCCATTTTATAAGCAGCCCTATGCTTATTCTGTTCTTAAATACGTCATCAAATTTAATTTTAGAATCCATAAGGAACCCACAGAATAGGTTACAAGATAAGATTATACTGTATCTAAAGAAATGGCATTAGAGAGGAACACATATTATATTTAAGATGCTTAGAGCTATTCTGTCACTGTTCATTCATTACCATCCTGTCACCTTGCTGTTATGGACCGCCAGTGTTTTTTTTTTTTTGTTTGTTTGTTTGTTTTTAATTTTTAACATTTATTTATTTTTGAGACAGAGAGAGACAGAGCATGAACGGGGGAGGGTCAGAGAGAGAGGGAGACACAGAATCCGAAGCAAGCTCCAGGCTCTGAGCCATCAACACAGAGCCCGATGTGGGGCTCAAACTCATGGACCACGAGATCATGACCTGAGCCAAAGTCAGATGCTCAACCAACTGAGCCACCCAGGCACCCCTAGGACCGCCAGTGTTTTAACACCTAGATTGTTTCTCATTCATTGTTAGAGGTTAGTCATTTTTTCTAACTGGGGACTATCTCTTAGCTTAGCTTTTGGAAAATGAGGAATGGTTTCATATCCATCATATTCGGAAGAAATTGTTACTCAAAACTACTTCTCTTTATAAGTAACTTTCATATAACTTCTCTGTATCTGATTCATATAATTTTCCAAGACTAATAGCCTTCCTTCAGAATTATGATTCATCAAAAACATATGGTTGCTCTGGAGGTACTAAACAAGTCTGATATTTAGCTGTTGTGAAGGAAATCAGGGTAGAAAATGTGGAATTAAACATTTGCCTATAAACTCTCTTTCAAGCGAAAAGTAGTCAATATGAATATTCTGAAACAGAAGAATTAGGAATTAGGAAACACACACATTCTTCACAGGTTAGGGCACTGCATGAAAAGCAAACGAAGAGATAAACTGGTCAATGTTACAACCGGAACTTTACAACACAGATTCATCATTCCCAGTATAGGATTTCCAGTGTAATTTGTAACAAGATGTGAGGGTCCTCCCTCTTTAATTTATTTGAAAAATATTTATTAGGTACCTACTATGAACCTATTAGTGCTTTAGACACTATCTCCCTAGAAATTTAAAGACAAAATCCTTTTGCCATGAAGAGCTTACATACAAGCAAGAAAACAATAGTTACTATTTCTTGTTTTTGTTTTTGTTTTTTTAATTTAAAGTAGGCTCCATGCCCAACATGGGGCTTGAACTCACGACCTACCAACTGAGCCAGCCGGGTGCCCCAGTAGTTACTATTTCTTAAGCACAGTCATGTGTGTGGCAGGTGATGTATACATAGATATAGATATTATATAGATAGATGATAGATAGATAGGTAGATAGAAATCACATTTCATTCTCATGTAAGTCATATAATGTAAATATTAACCCCAAAAGGACATGGAAACTTAACAAAGGCTAAGTAATTTGCCAAAGGCCAGGTAGCCAAAATGCTAAACTAAGTCTAACTCCAGAACCAGTGTTTCACCTCTGAAGGGCATTTCCTCCACTTTCTGCTCTAATAAGACAGACAACACATTTGCAAGTCACTGAATTTCTCGTGTCTCTTTTTCCTCAGCTGTACATACGAAATTTGGCGTCAAGTCGTTTCTAAAGTCTTTCCCAGCTGTCAGGTTTTAGCCATTTGATCCGTTCGCTGTTGTTTTACCAATACAACAGCAGATGGCAGTACAGAGCAAAGAGCAGCTAAGCCAGTTTCCTCTTTTTCGGCCCTTCTGATTCTGCAAACAAGGATTCCTTTTCATTGCTGTTATTAGATATTACACAGTCACTAAAACTGTAAATGTACTCTTAGGCTATAGCGTATACTGTAGGGGCTATTTTTTATATATGTGTGTTAAAAACACAGAGTTGCTCATCACAGTCATCAATATCTACAAATAACCCAAACATCTAAATCTGTCCACATTATTGATATTTTAAATATCTGGAAATCAGAAGATTAAAGTCATGGTTTCAAAATGTAAACATACATGAAAACACATAACTATATATACTATATTATATATATTACATAGATCTACATATAAACATAAACATACAACACATTAATATGTGTGATTTAAAATTAATACCAAATGCAAAGTGTATAGTTCACTAATTCACTCAATATTTATGAAGCACCTATTAAGTGAGGCACTATTAGAAGCCTAGAGATCAATAGTAAACAATTAATCCTGTCCTGGTCAAGCCTATGTTACACTGAGGAAGCAGCAGATAAGTAAATAAAAAGAGAATATGTTAATATATGTAGTATGTCAGATGGTAATAAACACAAAGGAGAAAAAAATCAGGGAAGAAGAATATTTTTATGTGAGGAGGGAGGGTGTGTGTGTGTGTATATATATATATATATATATATATATATATATTATATATATATATATAATATATATATAACATTATATATATGTATATATCCTGATTGAAAGGTATAAAATACATACAACATACCATCCTTTTGATATGAAAATGCTGATTTGAAGGGCACATATACCCGAATGTTTACAGCAGCACTATCCACAATAGCCAAATTATGGAAAGAACTGAAATACCCATCGACTGATGAATGGGTAAAGAAGATGTGGTGTGTGTGTGTGTGTGTGTGTGTGTGTGTGTATACAAGTATATATACAAGTGTATGTATGTATATATATACATACATATATATGTATGTATGTATATATATGCATATATGTATGTGTATATATACATACATACATACATACATACATGAAATCTTCAATGGAATACTATTCAGTGATGAAAGAATGAAATCTTGCCATTTCCAACAATGTAGATGGAACTAGAGTATATTATGCTAAGTGAAGTAGGTCAGAGAAAGACAAATATATGACTTCACTCCTGTGTGGAATATAAGAAACAAAACTGATGAACATAGGGAAAGGAAGGAAGGAAAAATAAAAGCGAGGAAGGCAAATAATAAGAGATGTAAATACAGAGAACAAACTGAGGGTTGCTATAGGGGAAATGGGGAGGATGGGCTAAGTGGGCAATGGGCATTAAGAGGGTACTTGTTGGAATGAGCACTTGGTGCTAACTAATTTGAATTTAAATAAATATTTTTTAAAAAGATACTATCCTTTTATTCCAAATGAGAATCAGGTAGTGAAAAAGCCAAGGCAGAGTACAGATACTAGGCTGTGTGGTATGGAAAATATCAGATCAAGGGCAACAGTGATGTGGAATATGCTGATGCTAACCTTTAAAACACAGGGTAAGTGTTAGATCCATAAAGGTGTTCCAGGTGGGTGCGATTACACAAGAAATGCTTGGATTTGACAAGGAATACAAAAATTGTCTCTCTACTCTTAAATGCTGAGAACTAACTGAGGGTTGATGGGGGGAGAGGGGAAAGTGGGTGATGGGCATTGAGGAGGGCACCTGTTGGGATGAGCACTGGGTGTTGTATGGAAACCAATTCGACAATAAATTATATTAAAATACACACACACACAAATCGTCTCTCTTCTGCCTCTTACTTACTCGGATGAATAAGAGAGACTTCCCTCCTATGCAACACTGCCTTACCCAGGTTTATATACAAGGTTTATATACAGATAGTCTTCCAAATCTCTGGACTTGAGATATACAGTCATTCCTGCACAGCAAAGTCAAAAACCATCCCATTGTATGTTGTAGCAAACTCCACTCCTGACCACTGGTAGGAGAGTAAATGGAATACTGCTTCAATGACTTCACTCTGCTTTCTGTACTAGCCACTGGTTTTTCCCCATCACAGAAATTCTACTCTCATTTCTATCACCTAGGGACTTCTATGTGCATATCACATGTGGGCCTAATGTACAGACTCTGAGTCCCTAATTTTCTATTATTATTTTCTAGTTGATTTCTTTTTTCTAAATTTAGAACACAAAAAGCACTAAGTATACCTAGAGGAATGTTTCCAAACACATATATGCAGTATGTCAGATGGTAATAAATGCAAAGGAGAAGAGAAGAACTCTCCGAGACGACCTCTCCAGTCTGCTACCAAATCTAGCCCACAAGTAGCCCAGTTCTCATCTAGATATGCCTGTGAATTAGGGAGACACAAAGGTATATTTGGCTTAGAATGGCCTGGAAAAAAAACATTGAAAATGAAAGGGTTTGGGGGGCGCCTGGGTGGCGCAGTCGGTTAAGCGTCCGACTTCAGCCAGGTCACGATCTCGCGGTCCGGGAGTTCGAGCCCCGCGTCAGGCTCTGGGCTGATGGCTCAGAGCCTGGAGCCTGTTTCCGATTCTGTGTCTCCCTCTCTCTCTGCCCCTCCCCCGTTCATGCTCTGTCTCTCTCTGTCCCAAAAATAAATAAACGTTGAAAATGAAAGGGTTTGGTAGACTCTTTGGAGGTCAACCTTGCCCCAGGTTGGTTTGGATATTGGAAACCACATCAAACTCCCAAGTATTTTTTTTTTTTTTAGCGAATATTTCAGTTCCTAGGTGGCCTGGAACCTGGTGGCCTGGTGTCGGCCTGTCTGGAATTCTCCAGATTATACAAGGCCTCAGACTGAAGCCCCGTTACCTAGGTCTCAATGATGATTTAATGTTCTTCAATCTCTAAAATTCGCTTGTTAGTATACCAGTTGTTAGTTTCCTGTGGAATAATATTAGCCAAGTAAGACCAGTGCTGATACTGAAATCAGCAGGTTCTGAACATCAAGTGTGGTGGCCATAAAAACACACCATTCACATTTCTTGTTGCAGGCGCATAACTTTCTGAGGGCTCGGCTGCCCATCTTGGATCTACCACCACATTTGTGCCAAACCTGTGTATGCCACGTGCTGCTTCCAGCCAGTCAGTAAGCATATCAGGAGCCCAGAGACAGACCCATCTCAAGAACTGTCTGCGACTTTGGCTTGTACACCTGCCATCAGTCTTCCCAAACCTTTCTTAGAAATGCCTTGCAGTCTAAGACGCTTCCTTCCCTTCTCTCCTTCCACAGGTAGCAAACTTGGACGTCTGAATGCTCTCCTCACCTCTTCCTGCTTCTTCCTCCATAAATCTCTTGCATATTCAATATTGTCTTTGGCTTCTGCTTCATAGCAGACCTGAACTAAGACCATGTGACTGTGTATCTATCTTTACCATGAAGACCGTCGGTCTTCTGTTTTTCCACCTTCCTGATACTCACATACCCGTTATGAAAGTGTTGTCCTCTTCTGTGAAAGTCATCAATATGTTTGACATTGAAAGGCTCGACCCTGGCAACAGTGGGGTGAAGGTGATGCATCCATCTGTATGTCTCACCCGTTTATTTGTGACAATGTAATTGTAAGCCATCCAGGGCATTCTGACATTTCTCTTAAAATTTCATTGCCAGCCCACTTAACTGGCATCTCAGATGGCATTAGACACATTTGGTGGCACACGCATCTCCTCCCTCTTTGGTAGCATTTGTGCTGTTCATCAGATATTGCCAGTTCTCCCACCCGAGCACATGGCAGAATTACCTGTGCCCCTGTAAAGTTAGATGTGACCATACAACTTGCTTTGGCCATCGAATATGAACAGAAGTGCCATGTTGCTGCTGAGAAGAAACTTTAGGAGCCAATGTGTGACCCCCCCCCCCAGTCTCTTCCCACTATGCTATGGTGAACTTGGAAACGTGTGTACAGATGAAGCCCTTGTCAACCTGTCCTGCCCAGTGGCTGCCATAAACAGAGCCCCTCCTGCCAGCCTCATTGGTCATGTTGTGTGGGCAAGACAGAAACGTGTGTCGTGTTAAGTCACTGGGACTTTAAAAATTATTTTGGAATCATTTGCTTTCACAACGTACACTGACACAAAGCTCTTCCCACTAAAAACTCCTTGAGAATAGAAAACATCCTATCAACTTTCTGTTCCCAAAGCACATAAAATAATACTTCATGATAAATCATTATTGAAATAGTGTTTCAATCATAATCGTATTTCAACTTGATTCAAAGCTCTGGTGGCTATCTCTTAGATATAAGAGAGTTTTATTTTAGCCATTCAAGGAGTATGCATTTCCAAAGTCAGTGCTCAATATGAAACCAATGTTCATTTTCTTTGAGTAAAATGTTACTAAAAAGGGCTATTAGGGATTTGACGTTGTGTTACCAAATATGAACAATCCTGATTCAGATTATCATCATCTAGCATTAACATCTTGGGTGTATTTGGGTCTTCTTTTGCTTTTAGAGTGATTGTTGAGAAAACAATGAAAAGACATAAAGTTACAGGGAATTTTCTGTTCATTAAATTCATGCTGCTGCTGAAACCAATGTTTGCTTCTCTTCCTCAAGGAACAATACCTCCCTTTGTCTATGTGCTGTTAGATAGTTACGATTTCTACATGGAACTGTTATGTAAACTCATTGAATCCACACAGAATAAAGATTCTTCTGAACTTGGAGGAAATATGCACTTTCAATGATAGACCAACAGCTTACTTTGCCATCCTGTGAAGGCTTTTGATTAAATCCCTTGTGAAAAAAAAATTAATTTTAAAAGAGCCCATAGCAAGGGAGATGGTAGGGTCTTTTTCTCTCCCCATCGATACAGTACACCTCATGTGGCTTCTTCCATAATGACAATTTCATATACTACCACTCAGAAAATCTTTAGAGAATGGATATTTACATCTAAGGGATCAGAGAGTAAGCGAGAACCATCAGGAACCATTCTACAAAACCAAGTGCCAGAATCACCCGGGGATAAGTGGCATAGAAGTAACAGGGATGCAGTCACAATTCCCTTTGACCTCATCCCAGTGGTTGTCACGTTGCCCTCCACTTAAGGGAATTAAGGAGTTATGAAGTAGCTTTTTAAATTTTTATAATACTCTTGCTTCAAAGTAATCCTGATGCCGTAAAATTACTTTTAAGGTTTATCTGCCTGTGTAGAATTTTTCTTAAAAATGAAACATTCCATCGTTGAAATATAGTTTTAATTGTGCAGTGCTGACTACCAAACTTGTCTCATCATCCCAGAAATAAGGTAAATAGAAAAATGGATCAGTCACGATGTGGTCGTACAGGACACCTTTGGATGTTTCCTGGTAGCTGGGTGTCGTAAAAGTCCCCTGACTCTGCTGGATTGAAGGAGGCTGACCCTTTTAGGAAAATCTTACCTACAGTTTCAAGGACACAGGCTGTTTGGAGAAATGAAAGTCATATCGGTATATGAATTTTTAAAAGGAAACAAACCACATAGAACGACACATTCTGATGACTCTAATTAAATATAACAGATGAAAAAAGGATGAGTCTTCGCCAGAAAGGGCACTGAGAGGAAAATGCCACGGTAGAGCTTAGGCCAGGAATCAGAGTTTGCAAGTGTTCTTCAGAAAATGTTTCAAGAGCTACGTGCTGTTTTCGCCAGGCTTCAGTAATGGCCTCACATCTTTCAAAGATAAGAGACACATGATTTTGTCTTTCTACCTCCCCACCTAGGTTCACAGATTAAAGTAATAAACACTTAATGGAAGATACGTCAACACTTCAGAGTTCTCTGTTATTTTTTTGTCAATTTTCCAGGACAGGTGACATCCTAAGCTAACCTCTGGGCGTTAACCTGTTTAAAATGTAGATAATCAGACCTGGGCCTGGCATACCTGGGCCTGTGATGTTAGAAATTGTACAAGTTTCCATTGCATGATTAATAAAGTGGGTAGAATTTCATAGTAGGAATAAAAAGCCTTCTTTTTTGTGTCAGTTTTAAAGTTTGCTGAGGCTACGTTAACTTCTATCAACCTTAGTTTCTTTTCCATAAATGAGGATGAAACTATTACCTACCCTGCCTGTACCTCACCAGTACGTTCTGAAGATAGAGTAAGATCTATAAATGAAATAATTTGCATATAGTAAAACTCCACATAAATCTGAAGGCTATTATATAAGTGCGAATATAATATGAGTGCTCGCTTTCCTGACTTGAAATGGTATTTTCTCTCTTAAGTTTTTAGTAAGAGAACGAAAAATACTGCCTTATTTGGCCTCAGCAGGGTTTAGCTGTATGTTCACAGAGACACAGGGCCACAAAGAATGTATGGGAACTTGGCATTTGACCCCCTTACTCAGGCAGATGTGTAGAGAGCCACTTGCCACACTTTAATTATTTAACTGTCTGTCTCCCCTGCTAGAGCAAGGATAATGTTTGTCTTAGGAACCACTGTATCTGTAGCACTAAGCATAGGGCCTACCATACAGTAAAGCCTTGATAAGTAAGAATGAATAGATGGGAGGGAGGGAGGGAGGGAGGAAGAAGGAAGGAAGGAAGGAAGGAAGGAAGGAAGGAAGGAAGGAAGAAAGAACAGGAAAATCCCGGAGACAATGATGATTACAGTCAGGGGAAGAGCCAAAACCCATTCCAAATCCATGGTTACAATGGGATATCCTGGGGACACCTGGGAGGCTCAGTCGGTGGGGCAGTTGGCTCTTGATTTTTGCTCAGGTCATGATCCCGGGGTCATGGGATTGACTATTATGTTGGGATCCTTGCTAAATATGGAGTTGGTTTGGGATTCTCTCTCTCTCTCCCTGTGCCCCTCTCCCCCACTCTTTCTCTAAAAAATATTAAAAAAAAAACAATAGGGTATTCTAGAAGAGTACAAGGTTGGCACTCATCAGGGTAGCCCACTGGGCAGTCCACATGTGGGGTTTCTTTCCCTTGGGTAATACACTAGAGATAAAGATTGATCAAGAACAAAGCAAGGCCTCTGACAGATTGCAGGTTAGCAAAGTCAAACTCAGAAATAGGACTCAGGCAGATACCTCCAGCTCCCAGAAGGGAATTGGAATGCTTATCAGTTTACCAGAAAAGGAATTCCATAAGGGGACTGAAGCAAACTCCCGGACTAAGGAATTAAAGCCAGCAGGGAGGTCAGGTTTGGGCCAACCAAGAACATAATTTTGAGAACTGGGAGATGATGGAAGGCTGGATCAGGGGAATCGTTTCAGCAGCATAGGCACCAGATGGGACAACCACCCTAGGTGGCTTGGCCAAATGGGAGGAGGAAACCTGAAGCCAGCCAGCCAGCCAGGACTGACTCCGGGAATTGAGGTAGTAGGGGGTTGACATGAGAGTAGCATCAGTGACCCAATGACACAGAGCTAAATATAGCCCAGGCAGTGGCTGTCATCTGTGTCACACGATCATCCATCCCCATATGTGTCAAGTTTTTAATTTTGACAAGAGATCAAAGCTTTCACGTGGACTAATGGCTTGCAAAGGAGTTTTAAAGAACTATGTAGACAAGTACTTCCTAGACTACAGAGTGTATCTTATAGTCAGAAAGGTGTCATTTTAGAGAGATAGTGACAAATGTCAGTTCTTCTTTTTCAATCCCAAGGCAGCCTTTTATGCCTGATTTTTGCCTTCATAACTAATATTCAGACTTTCCATCATTGTTGGCACTTACAGTCAGAACTGTCCCTAGGACCTTCCCTCGTTTGGTGTAGGATTGGCCTAGCAGAGACCATACATTTATCAGGTCGCGTTCTCCAGTTCCTGTCAATTCACCTACATTCTAGAATTTGTTTGACTGTCACAGGAAGAAAAGAATAATGTGATCAACCCACCCCCCCTTAAATCTTAGATTATTAGACTAAATGGGTGAGTGGGTACTGCTTGACTGACAGGACTCTTTAAGATAAATGCTACTTCTGACCAAAAGGAGATTTGCCAAACTGCATGCTTCGTGCTTTGTCATGCTGTGAAAAACTTCAAGTGATTTAGAATCAATATGGTACAAGATACGTATAAAAGGCAAAATTTGAATTTCGTTACTTTGAAATGTCAGGAATGGGCTCTGTTGGCTTAGATTAATGTTGCAATTCTTTGTCCTAAATGTGAGTAATCACATCTCTTCAAAAATGAACATGTTTCTTGAAAATGGCTGAATAAGAGCTTATATATACTCTCTGGAATCATGTAATTCACCGGTTTTCCATTTTGTTTTTCTACTGGTCTGGGATAGTTGGGGTGAACAGTGTCCTTCTAATTCCAATAGAGGTTTTTGTTCCTCTTCAGACCTCAGCAATATTAACAGGATAAGCCATTTTATAGGTGATAAGCAGATGCATGTAACTGTCACAACTCGATTCTTGATTTGGATGAAGGTGATTGGCCCCTGGACTTTTTCTCCAGGTAATATGTGTTTTGAGATATGTTGCAAATGGACTAAATGTAACAACATTGACCTCCACCCCTAGCTACTGACACCTAAGTCACATTGGCCTTGGTTTCCAGTTTGTCAACTAATCTTATCATAGATTACCTTTGAAAGTATGTTCGGTAGCTAATCTTCATCTCATAAATAGGATCTGGTCTGTTTCTTATATCCATTTTGTTGCTGTTGGCTGCTCTTCATAAAGGTTGATTATGATGTAAGCAAACACAATTGTGGGTATAACTAAGTAGTCTCATTGTATTGACCTCGGCAACATTTATAAAATAGATTTCTAAACAAAAATGTTGGGATAATCTGCAATTCTACTATTATCCATATGGAGATGGCTATGCTAATTATGCATACGTTATGATAAAGTAAGCTATTTTACTTCTCCGCAGGATTGTGTGAGCCTTTCTTATAAAGACAGGGAGCTCTTGGAGGAGAATTCAGAAATGGTTACATTACCAATGAAAATATTCATTCTGCTTTGTTTCAGAGGAAGTTAAGGAAGATTTGACTTTACTGAAATCAAACATTGGAATAAGTTACTAGATTTGAAGTTTTGACTGAAATCAAACATTGGAATAAGTTACTAGAGTAGGCTGGAAAAATGTTTTGCTATAATTCTTTAACAGAAATCCCTTGTTCCAGGATTAGGTGCCTGGAGCAAAGAATAAATGTCCTTAGACTCTCAGTCTGGTCTTTTTTTTTTTTTTTTTTTTTTTTTTTTTTAAACAGTTTCAACGTTTATTTATTTTTGGGACAGAGAGAGACAGAGCATGAACGGGGGAGGGGCAGAGAGAGAGGGAGACACAGAATCGAAAACAAGCTCCAGGCTCTGAGCCATCAGCCCAGAGCCCGACGCGGGGCTCGAACTCACGGACCGCGAGATCGTGACCTGGCTGAAGTCGGACGCTTAACCGACTGCGCCACCCAGGCGCCCCGAGTCTGGTCTTAACCAATCTTCCATTCAAGATTTATAACACTTGTTAATTCCGGCCTCCTGGACCTGTTCAGCTTAGAGACCAAAGGTAAAAGCACTGTTGTCCCCAAATTTGAACTCCAGACCCATACATCTATCTGTATGTTCCACAGGTATTTCAAATTCAGTCTCTGCAAGAAAGAATTTTGTTATCAATCTCACAGCCTATAAGACTATATAGTCCCAATGCACTCTTTTGATTACTACTGATCGAAAATCATTTAATCAGGCTTTTTTTTTTCCTTTCAAGAAACATTTATTGAGAACACTTCAGGCACTGTGCTAAGTGCTACCTAGAGGTACAAAGAGATAATGCCCTGATACACATAATTAAGCGTTTCCTTTGCTTCGATCCTAGCAGGGTACACAGCCCTATTTTTTAACCATTTATAATTATTCATTGATCTGCATGATTTCTCATGAGACTCTGAGCCCCCTGGCATATCTAAAAGTTTCATTTTTAAATGTTCCAATAATTATTGAACCAACATTTAATGGATGCCAAGATGATATGGAAAGACACCCAGTTTTCTAGGCTAGGAACAGTAGGTCTCATGAATCATTTATCAGCATACTCACCCCAATTGATCTTGTTCACTTCTGGTCTATAATTAGGTAAATATTAGTATTGAGATTTGGGCAATAGCTCATATGCAATCTTTAGATGCTGTACCAGCAAGTCAACAATTATACAACCAGCCATAAGGAATCAATTTTGCAAACTTCTGTGTGTGATTTTGATTCATCAGAATTTGAAAATAATCAGTTTATAGGTCAAATCTGTTCCAGTTACTGTCTTTGTACTGTCAGCAGGCAAATACCAGAAGGAGATGTAGAGATTGCAGGTAAATGGAAGTTTCATGTAGAATCTTACAGTGTTAGCACTGTAAGGGGACTGTGGTTCCTGTGAGGTCACCATCATTCTTAGTAACTGTTTAAAGTCGTGTCTGTTTACACATATATTTTTTGAAAGTTTAAAAGATTATGCAAGAATATTAAAGGATTAACCTTTTTATTTTATTTTTTTAACTTTATTATTTATAAAGAGAGAGAGAGAGAGCGCACGTGCTTGAGCAGGGGAGGGGCAGAAAGACAGGGAGAGAGAATCCCAAGCAGGCTCCACCCTGTCAGCGCAGAGCCCAACACAGGGCTCGATCTCGCAGACTTTCAGATCATCACCAGAGCCAAAATCGAGAGGCAGACACTTAACCAACTGAACCACTCAGGTGCCCCTAAAGGATTAACGTTTGTAAACGGAGAATGCTAAAATGGTAAAATGTTGCAGATGGCATGATCAACAACAAAACATTCCAGTTAACATTGTATTCATCAATTAAATGGTAGGAGAGAGACGTAGTTATAAGATTATGACACCAAAAATATTTTTTTTAATTATGTAGTACTGGGGCGGCTCGGTGGCTCAGTTGTTTGAGCGTCAGACTCTTGATTTGGGCTCAGGTCATGATCTCAGAGTTTGAGAAACCAAGCCTGGAGTCAGGATCCTGTCTGCCCCTCTCCTGCTCACCCACACTCTCTCTCTCTCTCTTTCTCTCTCTCAAAATAAGTAGCCATTTTTAAAAATAAATGAATAAATAAATCATGTAGTATTTGCTACAATCCAGTTTCTTTTTCCTAGAAACTCAAAATATGGATAGCTCTAGAAATTGGAAGCCGGTTATCAAGAATTATTGAAAGGTTGAAAGGAGTTTGCTTTTTTTTTTCATTTTAGCCACATGTGAAACAAATTGCTTATTTTTTTTTTCAAATGGAGGAGTGAGGTGATTATTAGGGAGTTTTATGGAGCATGACCAACTGGCTAAGTCCCTGCGGTAAAGGGGGACTAAGGTAGGTACCTGAGTGAGTAGGGATAAGTCAGTAAGAGATGAACAAGCTAGTCTTGGAGTATTGTTACCCACTAGAGCAAACCCCTCCCCTAGAAGGGATAAAAATACACTCTTGACTTGGGACATCAATTTGTGCTACTATTATAAACCTTCCTTCAGTTATTCATCTCTTATGAATATAGTTATTTCATTTATAATGGTGGTTATTGCTGTTTGTCTTCTTTGTGGGGAGGGGAGGTGGCCGCATGCAGTGTTTCTCTAGAACTCCAGAAACTCCAGTGTTTCTCTAAGAGGCAACAAGCCCCTTTCCTGGAGATTCCTACAATCACTACAGTTCTTTCCTAGAGATACTCCTCATCTTACATGAGGTCGAGACTTGGAATTTGCATTTTTGACAAGTGCGCCTATAGACCGCCAACATCGGACAGTCTGGGGAAATGTCAGCTTGCTTAATTGTTTGCCCATTGATTGCAGTGTTCAAAGTGGGAGTGTGTAGAGATGTGTTCCATGGCTTTTTACTCTTGGAAGTTACATCCCTTTTATGTGAGGCCCTAAACAGCATTTAGACAAGAGGCCATTCGCTCTGGGTGGCTCAACTGTGAATATCTCCCAAACCCGGCGTTGGATGAAATGATTGACCTCTGTAGGAAAGAAGAGTGAGACTTGAGTAGACTCTGTATAAGAAATATCACTAGTCCTTTGTACTTTGCCCTCTTCTAAGAAATTTGTAGCCCTTTGATTTTTAATGGTTTGAAAGAATTCTGGTTTGCCAGAGGTGAACTTTGCCTTTTTTTCTCATTTCTCATTCACTTGTCCACATTCACGGACAATGCCTGATAAATGTCTTGGTAATCGTCTTTGGAGTTTCTGCATTTAATATACAGTATAAAAGAAATATTCTCTACTACTTTATGTTTAATACCAATTTGAAATGCGTTTTAAATATACAGACGTGACATTTTTGAGTCTTCGATCCTCACTGCTGAGACAATGTTTAAATGCCCTATCAATTAACCCCAGTTAGGATTTTTCATTCACTGACACTTAAGAAAATATAAATTAGAATGTCACCACCAAGTTTCTGACTCAGCTTTTTTTTTTCCCCCTCTCAGTAAGTTTCTCCTGAGATTAGCTAGCCATGTTGTTCCAATGTATCCTTGAAAGATACCCACAAAGGGAAAAAAAGCAAATTGCTTCTTTGGATATTACCAATCAGAGTAGTGGTCCATAAAAGCTTAGTGTAGTTGGTGCTTTAACTTAGTACATCAAGCTGGGGATGTTGAATTATAAAGGAGAAAATGTCTCTTTTTCCAAAATAATCCTCAGAACTGAAAGGCACAAACTAAGATGTAGGTTACACCTAAACTGATGAGTCTTTTGAAATCTTCCCCATAGTGTATATTCTCCACCTGGGGATTTTACATGGCTGAGCTAAATATAAGATACGGTCTGTTGGAGGATTTTAATATCAAAAAATGCCAGTTTCATCAGAACACAGAAGAGGGTCTGCCCAAGAACCACGGAACTAGATGCTGTTATGACTCATACATTTCTGCCTTGACAAATTTCTGTTTTAATGTCAGACATTTGGTGATTAATTTCAGGTTTGTCATTTTCCATATTTGCATAAGGTCCAGCCAGAGTGACTGTGCAAATGCTTCTCTTTAATTGAATTTGATTGTATTGCCTACACTGGTATAGAAATTATATCTATAGTAAATATTTCCAATAGCAATTCAATATATGCACATATTACTAAAGCAATGAAAATCGTATGAGGAGATCTGTATCTTCCCTCTGCTCCAAAGACAAAACACCAGGAGAAAAGTTAAAGTCTAAATTTTGGATGGATACATCTATAGATATAGATATAGATATCCATGAGAATAGAATATAAAATATATTTTGGATGAAATGATTTCAAATGTTATGAATAAATCCTTTAGAAGAGAAAAATGATTCTGTGTTCTGCTATGAAGTGTTAATCATCTATAAACGTTGAATATTTTAGGATATATGTTTTCGTCAATAGGATGATCTTTTGGGGGAAAATTGAGATGGTTCAAACCCAAAGCTACATAAAATTAAAACAACTGTTTTACATTGTTGCTTTGAACCATATTTTAAAAATAAATTAACGAATGATCATCATAGGGGTGTCAGAACCTGTATTAGTTTTTTTTTATCACGGTATAACAAATTACCATAAACTTAGTGGCTTAAAATAACATCCAGTTATTCAAGTTTCATAGAAGTCCAGGCAGGCTTGGCTGGGTTCTCTGCCTTTGGTACCACAGAGTTAATATTAAGATGATATTAAGGTGTTATCTAGCCCAGGCTTATATCTCTGGATGCACTGGAACAAAATCTGATTCCAAGCTCCTTCAGATCGTTAGCATAATTTGGTTCCATATAGTTAATAGGACTGAAGTTTCCGCTTCCTTGCTAGCTGTTGGCTGGAGCTGTTGCTGGCTTCTAGAGGACATCCACGTTCCTTGGCTCATGGCCCCCTCCATCTCAAAGCTAAGGATGGCAGGCAGGATCTCGCTTGTGCATCCCATCCCCCCGGCTTCCCCTTCTGCCTTTTAAAAGACCCAATGAGTAGATCAGGCTTCGATGATAATGCACATTAAGGTCACCCTAGTGGGGACTTCAATTACAACTGCCAAATTCCTTCATAGCAGCAGCTATGTTGGTGTTTGATTGAATAACCCAGGAACCTGGGAGCCATCTTTAGAATCGTGCCTACCACAGAACTCTTGTTAATACAGCTCTCTGAAGGCCGTCTTCATCTTGGTGACAAACTGCCTGCGAATTCTAGCCTTGCAGATATAAACTTTAAAAATGTTCAGCAAGTATCATGCAATACAACATTAACAGGGAATTTGGAAGAGTTTGAAGTGTCTTATTAAGCCACGGATATAAAATAAGTTACATTTTATGGGGAATGAAAAAGAGAATGTTACTCACCTTAACTAGGACTTTTGGGGCATTTGATTTTTGCAAACTTCCCAAGTGACCTGAATGATTACAATAGTACATTATGAAATTCACTAATCCAAAACTGTTCACTCTACTACCAGAGAAGAATGACAAATCTGGTTAAAAAAAACAACTCACGGGACACCTGGGTGGCTTGGTCAGTTAAGCGTCCGACTTTGGCTCAGGTCATGATCTCACCATCAGTGAGTTCGTGCCCCACGTCGGGCTCTGTGCTGACCGCTCAGAGCCTGCAGCCTGTTTCAGATTCTGTGTCTCCCTCTCTCTCTGCCCCTCCCCTGTTCACTCTGTCTCAAAAATAAATAAACCTTAAAAAAATTTTTTTAATAAAAAAATTTAAAAAAAAACAACTCACATCATCATAGGAATAGTTATTTTCTCTATTCCTCTTCTTTATAGAGACATATGATTGCTAGAAATAGAGGTCTTACCAAGATATTTATATAACACAATGGAATGAAATATACTATTTTCCATAAAAATTAGCTCACCTTGTTGTTGATGCTATTTGACACCTCGACTCAAGGTCACAGAGCAAGCTGGTATTCCCAATATTTTTTTGTTAAAAGGGATTTACAAAATAAGATTTCATACCCTCTGTTGTCGACCTCTTTGTACTTAAGTACCCTTTAATACGTTGAGAATTTATGTTTTAAATCCCTAATAGAGGTGAAGGGCAGTTGGTCACCATCCTTTGTAGGAGGCCCCCCAGGGGGGAAAAATCGTTGCCATATATAGAACCACATGACAGTAGAATTAGCAGATTCTCCTTTGCAATGGTCAAGGTGAAAGGGTGGGATTTAAAGAAAGGAAGGTTGCAAGATTGAAAGGTCAGCATAGCCCCATCCTTATTCTTTACTTGTTTTGTCATAATAGCTATGGTAATCTAGTGTTTTTTTGCGGGGGGGTGGTGAGGGGTATCTATACAGACACAGAAAAACGTTCCAAGTTAGAAATAGGATATTGCTCAAACTAAACACGGATCATTAGATAAAAAGACACCGTGGCACAGGATTCCATAGAGATGCCACATTTTGACGTCAAGAATGCTTGTCAATCTTTTAACAATTTGACCTCGATACCTGTGGTCTTAGAAAAGAGGTCTATTGGGGCGCCTGGGTGGCGCAGTCGGTTGAGCGTCCGACTTCAGCCAGGTCACAATCTCGCGGTCCGGGAGTTCGAGCCCCGCGTCAGGCTCTGGGCTGATGGCTCAGAGCCTGGAGCCTGTTTCCGATTCTGTGTCTCCCTCTCTCTCTGTCCCTCCCCCGTTCATGCTCTGTCTCTCTCTGTCCCAAAAATAAATAAACCTTGAAAGAAAAAAAAAATTAAAAAAAAAAAAAAAAAAAGAAGTCTATTTCCCACCTGTGTTCTTCATCTATACAAAGCATTCTAAGGACTGATATGACAAACCATATATAGAAGAATTATCTTTCATCCTTAAGATGAAAGTGGATTAGTAAGCATAGTGTAACATTATGATGATGCTGAATGTGGATAAATATCTTAAAGCCCACGGGATGACACCATGTACGTCCCTAAAATGAGTCCTTGAATCAACAAACTACAGGGAAGTCAAATATTTGACCCTGACATCTTCTCCCTAATTTGATTACAAAGCCAGATTTCTATAAAATTGGAGAAACCTTTTGGGTGCTGCATTTGCTCTATTCTAACTACTGCTATTGTTTTCACCCTGCAGCTTGTCAATTATGCACCGAGAGCCGTGGAAACGCAGGCCCTGTGTCTTATTTGGGCATTCCTTTAAAAGTTCCTCCCTGGGCTTCTGTACCATACAGTTAGACATGTGGTTTGATCCAGTAAGTGAACGGGTCCCACTCTGAGGATTAAAACTATCACACTGTTGGGACGCCTGGGTAGCTCAGTCAGTTGAGCATCCGACTTTGGCTCAGGTCTTGATCTTGCAGTTCATGGGTTCAAGCCCCACATCGGGCTCTGTGCTGACTGTTCAGAGCCTAGAGGCTGCTTTGGATTCTGTGTCTCTCTCTCTGCCTCTCCCCTGCTTCCTCTTGCGCTCGCTTGCCCTCTCTCTCTCTCTCAAAAATAAACAAACATTAAAAAAAAAAAAAAAGGAAAGGACTATCACACTTTTAACATCAGGTCTCATGGTAGCCGACCCATGGCAGGTCACTCGATGTCAAACATGTGTGGGTGCTTTGAGCCACAATAAGAAAGCTGCCCCTTGATTCAGGAAATGGAGTATCTCTTTATCATGTTAAATCTTGCCTAAAAGGAATAGAAGTGTTGAGACCGGACGCCCATCCAAGTTTTCATTTCTGTGCTGTAGCACACTGCCACATTCATGTGTTGGCTTCTCAGATAAGAGGCATTTCTTCTTGAACTTCATCTCCCAAATAGGCTGCTGGTGAGCACAATTTACCCTGGAACATCTTGGCTGAAATCCGTCAAGTCACCGACAGTTTTGATGACATGTCAGGGTATGTGTGAGAGGGACAAACGAGAAAAGAAGCGGTACTTAGACCCTCACTTGGTACTTTTCACCCCATTGTGAAAATGGGGTATTTCCTTTTTTTTTTTTCTCTTTCTTCACTTTCGTGCAGATAGAAATCCCTCTGCTCTTGAATGGATTCCTAGATCTTCTTATGGAGAAAACGTTTTGAGAATTGTATAGAAAAAAAAGCTATTCACTAAGCTGAGTAAAAATCCATTTATGTTTTATACAGTATATACTTTCAACAATAAAATCCAACTTTATCTGCTCAAAATCTCATTGTATTGGAACATGTAATGTGAAATCTATCCTCTTAACAAATTGTAAATGTACATTATATTGTTTCCGATTCTTACAATGTTATACAGCAGATCTCTAGAACTTACTCACCTTAACTGAAACTGTGTGCCTCTTGGTTAAGAATTCCTCATTTCTCCCTCCTCAGGCCCTGGCAACCACCATTCCAGTCCTTTGGCTTTATGCATTTGACTATTTAGGTACCTCATTTAAGCAGAATCATGCAGTCTGGTACTTTTCTTTCTGTGTCTGACTCATCTCACTTAGCATAGTAGCCTCAAGGTTCATCCGTGTTGTCGCCTATGACATTCCCTTCTCTTGTAAGGCTGACTAGTACTTCAGTGTGTATACCTCATTTTCTTTATTCACTTATCTGTCAATGGGCATTTAGGTTGTTTTTGCATATTGGCTATTGTAAATAGCGCTGCAGTGAACATGGAGGGCTTGTATCTCTTTAAGATCCTGATGTCAATTCTTTGGGATATATATACCCAGAAGTGAGATGCCGGATCATATGGCAGTTCCATTTTTTTTTTTAATGTTTGTTTATTTTGAGAGAGAGAAAGCGTTTGTGTGAGTTGGGGAAGAGGGGAGAGAGAATCCCAAGCGGGCTCAACACCGTCAGCACAGAGCCCCATGCAGGGCTCGATCTCACGAACTGTGAGATCATGACCTGAGCCAAAATCAAGAGTCGGATGCTTAACTGGCGGAGGTGCCATGGTAGTTCCATTTTTAAATTTTTGAGGAACTTCCATACTGTCCTGCATAGTGGCTGCACACATTTACGTTTTTACCAACAGTGCACAAGGGTTCCCTTTCTCCACATTCTCACCAGTATTTATTTCTCCTTTTTATGCTATCCATTTTGACAGGTGGGAGGTGTCATTTCATTGTGGTTTTGAATGACCATTAGTCATGGTGCCCACACACACACACACACACACACACACACACACAGGTACATACACCTGTTGGCCATTTGTGTGTCGTCTTTGGAGAAACGTCTGTTCAATTCCTTATCCCATTTTTAACTGGGTTATTAGGGGGTTCTATTGTTATTACTGACTCTTAGGAGTTCCTTACATATTTTGGAGATGAACACCTAATCAGGTCCATGGTTGCAAATATTTTCTTCCGTTCTATAGGATGCCTTTTCACTCTGATGGTTATTTCTTTCCTGGGCAGAAGCTTTTTGTTTGTTTGTTTTTTAATGTTTATTTATTTTTAAGAGACAGAGACAGAGTGTGAGCAGGGGAGGGGCAGAGAGAGAGGGAGACGCAGAATCTGAAGCAGGCTCCTAGCTGTCAGCACAGAACCCAACGTGGGGCTCAAACGCACTAACGATGAGATCATGATCTCAGCCGAAGCTGGCCACTTAACAGACTGAGCCACCCAGGCACCCATCCTGTGCAGAAGCTTTTTAGATTGATGCAGGACTACTTGATTTTGTCTTTGTCTTTTGTGCTTTGGATGTCATATCCGTGAAGTCATTGCTAAAACATGAAGCTTCTCCCCTCCAACCCTGTTTTCTTCTAAGAGTTTTACAGTTTTCGGTCTCACGTTTAAGTCTTGCATGCATTTTGAGTTGAGTTTTGTGAATGGTATAAGAAAAGGGTCCGATTATATACTGTTATATATGGATATCCACTTTTCCCAGCACCATTTGTTGAAGAGGCTATCCTTTCCCCATTTCGTGTTCTTAGCACCTTTGTTGAAGATTAGTTGACCATATATAAAATCCAACTTCACATTATAATGACTACACTTATAATAGCCAATATTTGGGGCGCCTGGGTGGCTTGGTCAGTTGAGCGTCCAACTTCGGCTCAGGTCATGATCTCACAGTCTGTGAGATCATGGCCTCAGGGCCTAGATCCTGTTTCGGATTCTGTGTCTCCCTCTCTCTCTGCCCCTCCCCTGTTCATGCTCTGTCTCTCTCTGTCTCAAAAATAAATAAACGTTAAAAAATTTTTTTAAATAATAGCCAATATTTAATGAGGGTTCACTGGCACACCGATCTAGGCTGTTTATATATACTACCTTATTTAATGCTCACAGTAACAGTATATTACTACCAACGATTGATAGATGAGGAAACTGAGGCACACAGAGCCTAAGGAACTTGCTCAAGGTCGCACAGCTGGCTAATCATAGCCTTGCAGTTTGAACCCAGAGCATCTGAACTATTACCACTATGCTGTAGTTGTTTTGAAAGGCATATTATTCAAAAATGTCTTTAGAAAACAGTTATAGAGGCACCTGGGTTGCTCAGTCAGTTGAGCATCTGACTCTTGATTTTGGCTCAGGTTAGGATCCCAGGGTCTCTGCACTGAGTGTGGAGCCTGCTTATGAGTCTCTCTCTCTCCCCCTTCTAGCCCTCTTCCCTGCTTGCATGCTGTCTCCTCTCTCTCTAACAGAAAAAAAGAAAACAGTTATAGGCACTCACTTGCCCCAACGGAGAGTCCTTAAACACAAAGCTCTTCTCTAAATCAGTGGAGAGGAGCTAAGACGAAACGAGACATTTTTCCAAATTTTTATTATGTTCTCAACACATGAACTTACAGCACTAACTCAAAAGTAGTCCATCTTCAATAATAATTACAATTAATGTTTGCAACACCGTACAAAGAGCTTTCACTTACAATTCTCTTAATTCTAAAGATTGAAATGTCAAATGCATTAAAAAATGTCAATATATTGGTTAAAATATAAAATAGTTAAAATATCGGTTCCTATTTTTTTGTCATTGCCTCTTTTGTATATTGTTTAACTCTCTCAACAAATAAGTAATTTGTGTTATTACTGTGACCACGTTCTTTTTTTTTTATTTTTTTTAATTTTTTTTTTTTAATTTTTTTTTTCAACGTTTATTTATTTTTGGGACAGAGAGAGACAGAGCATGAACGGGGGAGGGGCAGAGAGAGAGCGAGACACAGAATCGGAAACAGGCTCTAGGCTCCGAGCCATCAGCCCAGAGCCCGACGCGGGGCTCGAACTCCCGGACCGCGAGATCGTGACCTGCCTGAGGTCGGACGCTTAACCGACTGCGCCACCCAGGCGCCCCTGTCATTGCCTCTTTTGTATATTGTTTAACTCTCTCAACAAATAAGTAATTTGTGTTATTACTGTGACCACGTTCTACTTGCAAAGTTGCACTCTAAGTAGTTAAAAGACTCACTCATGCTTGCAGTACCAAATAATGAGCTTCGACGGTGGGAAGGCCAAAGAGGAAAGAAAAATGAATTATCAAGTGGAAAAATAAGCCACGAAACATTTTGAAAATGTTTTCTATGTGTGTCTTGATTATTCAGTCAATATTAGTTACTATTGGTGGACTAGGGAGACTCTTAACTATTCCTTTTCTCTCTTTTCATTCTCCCTTTTTGTCAGTTTTACAGCCTATTAAAGAGAATGAGAAGGTGAAAAGATTAAACAAAACTACTTAATAAGAAAGAAGATTTGAAATGAAGGGAGCTAAAAATTAAAACAAGGCTATCTACAGGCTTTCTTTTCCTCTTCTGTTATCCTCTCTTATAAGTTTCTGCTATTGGCTGTGAAATATGAATTATTCATAAGCAATGTAGGCCAAAGGCCCATACATATGCCTTAAAGTTTATGTGACTGCGTATTAAAGGCAGTTACTAAAAGTTACCAACACTAGATGGAAGAAGATGGCCCAAAATCAGCATTTAAAAATATCACAAGTGTTTGAGTGACCAGAAGGCCAGGTGATAAACATGTATATATTTGGGGCTCAAGTAGGGCAACGTGGTATTGAACCATGGCCAAACTACCTTCCAAAGGGAATGGAGTAAGCCTGTACGTGTTCAGGAACTCAAAGACTACTGAGCACAGCCAAATGTAAACCAAATGACTTTACGGGACAGAGATAAAGCAAGTCCTTGATCATTACCCCGAGAAGCACCCTGCAGGTTCCCTGTCCTTCAGCACCACATATGAGATGTTTCCATCAATGTGTGAGGTAACAGCCAAAGTCAACCGAATGAGTATGCATCATAAATTGGAGTTAGTACGTGTTTAAATTATCTTAAATTATTAAATGTAATGCTCATTGAAATTTGTTATCAAGTCTCTTGCCCTGATCTGCTTCTTTATAATTATGGTATCTAGCATTAAGGAATCATTCTTTAGAGCTTGTGTTGCTTGATTGTGCATCTAGACTTATCACAATGGCAAATTTCACATTCAAAGACTGTCAAAGGACACTTACGGATATCAGAGCCATGCTTCTGCCTCTCCAGTTAAAGGGTAAATTCAGTCTATCTTCTCTGCATCTGAGAAGGTCTGTCCAAAGTTTCAGAGCTCTGTTAAACCTTATTTTTGTTAAATAGCCTTCAAAAAGAGAGAGGGAAGGCATGGCTCAACTCAGAATAAAAGGAAAAATTGGATAAGGGATGAGCT
Source organism: Leopardus geoffroyi (assembly GCF_018350155.1). Lineage (NCBI taxonomy): Eukaryota > Metazoa > Chordata > Mammalia > Carnivora > Felidae > Leopardus > Leopardus geoffroyi. The sequence goes on from NC_059339.1 coordinate 39,865,565, forward strand.
TCTATCTTTCCAAAAGTCATGTTCCGCTTTGGTATATTGATACAGTGTGTATCAACTCATGTGGCTTTAACCAAGTCTCAGAAGTTTTAAAGGGAAGTCTTCATGTACTACATACAAATGACAGTTGGACTCATTCGTTCTGTGTATTAATTGAAACAATGCTGGCCATTATTCTTAGCGTGGACGCTGTATCCATATATCCATATTAAACATATATTTTAAAATGTCTGTAGCCATTGGGGCGCCTGGGTGGCACAGTCGGTTAGGCGTCCGACTTCAGCCAGGTCACGATCTCGCGGTCCATGAGTTCGAGCCCCGCGTCAGGCTCTGGGTTGATGGCTCAGAGCCTGGAGCCTGTTTCCGATTCTGTGTCTCCCTCTCTCTCTGACCCTCCCCTGTTCATGCTCTGTCTCTCTCTGTCCCAAAAATAAATAAACATTGAAAAAAAATTTTTTTTAAATAAATAAAATGTCTGTAGCCACAAGTGGAGCGATATGCTTGCCAAATTGACCCTAAGATGTTTCATATCCCTCTGACATGTGGGATATTTCACAACTGAGATAACTTACTGCCTCTTTTCTCCACTCTTCCTTCTCTCTCCTGCAGGTACAATTTTGCCTTCTAGTATTTTAGTGCCAGCCAGTGATCAGTTCTCACAATTAAATAAACAAGGAGAGTGTGTGGGACTGTACTATCTCGAATCTGTTACTAATGAACTGACAGAAGTCACAATTACAGTGTATGGAATTCTCAAAGGAATTCACCACCCAAAAGCAATTGCATTCCCATTTGCCCCTATTAACAAAGAAAATGTTACTAGAGTTTGTAGGGTAGAATATATTGAAGAGAAATAATGCCACTTTTGTTTTAATGACTACTTATATTGAGCTTTATATATTTTGGAACTGAGTTTCATTCTGATACTGTTTTTTCCTTTCTCATTCTTAAGCATAAGAAATTTATAACTCCCTCTTTTCTTCCACTTCACTCCTGAATGGAATTTTAAATCATAATGGGATGAATGGTACCCAGCTGGGGTTTTAAATGTGTAATCTATATTGAGAGAGTAAACAAGATAAACACACTCTTTGTGGCAATGTGGCAATCTGAAATTTCTCTTGAAAAAGTACTTGGAACAAAGATGCACCGTGATGCTAATAATCACGTTTGGGGGGCGGCAGGGAGGGGGGAGTAAAGGATGTATGAGGTGGCATCCCTGTAGTTTCCAAGGGTTCTTGAGGAAGAAATACCCATGTGGGAATGAGAAATATTCTACTCATGTTAAATGAGCTATAAGATTCGAGGGAGAGGCCACTGTAGCAAATTTTGTTCTCTGTGTATCATGTTAGGACTCCTGGTAGTTTGTTCATTTGCAAAGGAGGAAGCTGAGTTAAATGCTCCTCAGGATCTGTCCCAGCTACTACAATTCCAAGTGCAGTGTTTTTGCACCAAGATCAATTTTCTTGTTTGCACACCTGCTTTGGGTTTTAACACATCTGCTCTTAAAAGATGCCTAAGTTGGGGCGCCTGGGTGGCGCAGTCGGTTAAGCGTCAGACTTCAGCCAGGTCACGATCTCGCGGTCCGTGAGTTCGAGCACCGCGTCAGGCTCTGGGCTGATGGCTCAGAGCCTGGAGCCTACTTCCGATTCTGTGTCTCCCTCTCTCTGTCCCTCCCCCGTTCATGCTCTGTCTCTCTCTGTCTCAAAAATAAATAAACGTTAAAAAAAAAAAAAAAGATGCCTAAGTTGATAACCAGTTGTGTTCCTTCTAGCATTGCCTCATATCAAGGACTCGGTTTGTACAATGGGATCTAATTTACTTTATAAAAAAACATTAAAGCTGTCACAGAAAGTTACTAGCTTTAAGGTATGTGGCCTATTTTTCTATAACTAAAAAAATAAATAAATAAACCATAACCTTTCCCAAATGGCATATTTATAATACCTTTAGGTTTCCCAGGTAATATTTGTCAAAGAGGTGGACATGAGTTGTAAAACGATTGCAAATATTGGATCAGTTGTCACCGAAATTAAACTGACCGTGTACTTAAGAATTTTCAAAACAGAACGGAACTGAGTGCTGCATTTTAGAATCAGATTAGCTAGCGGACTGTAATCCATTGGGAAAGAGGTGATCCCTTGGAGACAAAGACAAAGAAAATCAAAGCCTTAGGCAGAAACCATTAGCAACCGATCCAGTATCAAGTAAGTGGCTCTGTGGCAGCATGAAAGCTTTTGAAGTGTCTAAGTGGCAATTTCCTGTTGTTCCCAGCTCTACAGATTTATTTCAGGAACATTCCTAAAGCCTACAACCTGGCGAGGTTGAATGGAGGTACATGATCTCCCCTCATCTAAGAAAAGACCAATTTTTGTGTCTTTCCATCCCTGAAGTTTTTTTGCAATCACCTTTTTTCGTCAATGTCATATAAAATATGCCCAGAACACAGCCTCTGACTTATGTGCCTTCACTTAATGGCATTTCAGTAACTTTACCACTGACTCAGACGCTTAATAAACCTGTAATGTAATAGGTATTCTTTTCTTTGTAATTGCGAAGAAAGTACATTTTAATTCAGCGGAGTAAGACAGCTAAGTGGAAATTTGTGTAGATAACAGAAATAGTCTTATTCTAATTACATTTTGGGAATTATCAGTACAACATTTGTTGCCAGGTGGCCTGGGGAGACCTCTGGGCCCTGCCTGGGGTCTCCACCCATTGGTCCTTGGGATATCACTGGAGGCTGTCCGTCTTGTTGCAGGACAGAATTCAAGGACAGAGGAGACACAAGAGCCCAGGGGTACAAGTAGGAAAGTTTATTAAAGTGAAAGTACTCTCTGGGGATGTGGGAGAAGGAGAGCTCAACTGAAGCTGCCTACCCCAGGGGGTGGGTCTCTGTCTGTTATTGATGGTTGTTAACTAGGTGGTGGAATAATTGTTAGCTGGGGAGGGGATTTCTTTGGGAGCAGAGTTTTGTGCCTTTTTTCCCTTACTGGGTCAGGGGTTTCCAGCCTCCTTTGTCTTGGTCTGGCCGGGTTTGACCGGGCTTCTCATGGCTTTATTTTAAAAGTGTTGCCACGGGGCGCCCGGGTGGCTCAGTCGGTTAAGCGTCCGACTTCAGCTCAGGTCATGATCTCGCGGTCCGTGAGTTCGAGCCCCGCGTCGGGCTCTGGGCTGACGGCTCAGAGCCTGGAGCCTCATTCCGATTCTGTGTGTCTCCCTCTCTCTCTGCCCCTCCCCCGTTCATGCTCTGCCTCTCTCTGTCTCAAAAATTAATAAACGTTAAGAAAAAAATTAAAAAAAAAAAAAAAAAGTGTTACCAGGACAGGTCTCTGGCTTTCCCAGAAGAGCTGTGACTCCCCCTGGCCTCCAGGCACACTGTTAAAACCTAACTAACTGCCTACTCTAACATACCAAGAATAAGTATTTGTTTATATGGTGTATTTAAGAAAGAACCCCTAAGTAAGTGAGATAGGCACAATGTGAAGATAAATGGAAAATAATGGTGGACTTATAAATACTGTTAGGAGAGGGGCGCCTGGGTGGCTCAGTTGATTGAGTGTCCGACTTCGGCTCAGGTCATGATCTCGCAGTCTGTGAGTTCGAGCCCGGAATCGGGCTCTGTACTGATGGCTCAGAGCCTGGAGCCTGCTACGGATTCTGTGTCTCCCTCTCTCTCTGACCCTCCCCCGCTCATGCTCTGTCTCTCTCTCTCTGTGTCAAAAATAAATAAAACATTAAAAACAATTTAAAAAATAAATAAATAAATACTGTTAGGAGACATGAGACTTAAAAGCTGGTTTCTAAGAGCCAGCATACTTCAAAATCGGACAATATAAAATATTATATAGTCATGTAGCTAGGTAGGAACCAGTAATAGTTGGATTTGTGTTATTCAAGTATATAACTCTGTGATCATGCTGAAAATTCCTTGAGTAGGGGCTGGAATTAACAGACTCCAAAGACATTTAGTATTTGTTCTCTCTGGTGGCTTTCATCTTAAATATGCTGAGGCTCTTTCTGTCTGATAATTTATGCTTCTAAGCTTCTTCAAGTCACTTTTCTTTATTTAAGTGCTAACAAAAACCGTTCAGAATTTTACAGGTTTAATACAAATTAAAAATTCTTCCGGTGGGTGCAAAGGCATGGTTATCAACTGGAGAAGACTTCTTTAGCCCCCAGCCTGGGTTTTTCCTCCTTCATTCTTAAATGTTTGTTTATTTTTGAGAAAGAGAGGGAGGGGGGAGCAGGGGAGGGGCAGAGATAAAGAAGGGGACAGAGGATCCAAAGTGGGGCTCGATGCTGATAGTAGATATCCCAATGTAGGCTTGAGCTCACAAACCTGTGCGCTCATGACCTGAGCTGAAGTCCATTGCTTAACGGAATGAGCCACTTAGGTGCCCCCCTCCTTCATTCTTATCCACACTCTACGCGTCCTTTACTTATCTAATGACTCTTCACCTGCTTTGAAGCTATTAACCTGCTCTCGGTGCTCAAGTTTTCCTTTTGCCTCTTGTCGAGATTTGTTTTTAATCTATATTCAAAGTCAGTCTTTAAAACCAAGCAGGTTATTTAATTCTGTAGGTGTCTGTGTCTTTCATGTAAAATGGAGGGTTTCATAAAATAAATCCCATAAACAGGTCAAACTTTCCTTGCCCAATAGTAATTGTGTTACTCCCGCTCCACCCCCCCTCTTCTGTGATTGCCCTTGGCAACAAGCTGGTACGTTGTCGCAGGCTGGGGTTTTTAGGAGCCATGGCTGAGTGGGGAATTGAACAAAACTGGTCCCCAACTGCCTGTATGAAGCAATAAGAGCCCAGACTTCCTACTCTTGGTAAAGCAGCCTAGTAGAGAAAGATTACTGAAATATCAAGTCTACCAGGATTGTAAAGAATAAAATCTAGAAATGAGAGGAGAGTATGCAAAGATGGTAAGGTTAGAATATTTGAGTTGTTGCAGAGGAAGACCTTCCCTTTAAGGTCCTTCTAGGTGGATTTAGAATCAAATTGATGGGACAGATGAACAGGAGAAAATCAAATTTAATAGGTGTACATACAAGGAATCCATACAAACGTGAAATTGCAAAGACAACGAGGCAACGTGAACCTTATTTGAGCTAAGGAGATGGGTAGGGTCTGAAGATACCAAAGGGAAAAGGCTACTAGCAGGAAGGTGAAAGGAGATGTTTTGAAAAACAAGGGTTGCTTATTATGCAGGTAAGTTTCTCAGGTAAAGGAGAGGCTGTTATTAGCTCTCTTCCTGGTACAGGTTCTCCTTTCCGATGTAAACTTAGGCAGTTGGGGTCCTGGAAGAGAGCCTTTTCTGCATCTGCTGGGTTTTGTACACTTTTAATTCAAAATCATGTTCACGCCAAAGCGGCCCATCTTGGGGCAGACTGCCCTAGGCCCCTACAAAACAGACACAAAACATAAAGCTTGGAGAGACCTGTGAGGCATTTGCAGAGGTAAAAGGCAGAAGGTTTCCAGAGAAACCTGTAACTGAGTGCCTGTGAGAGAGAATAAGGAGACCTGAAGATGGTGAGTCACACTGGACACAGAAAGCGTGAGTTTTTCCTGATGTCTCACCAGTAAATCCTTTGGAACCTCAACCTTCTGACTTTGAGAACATACAGTCTCCATAGATTTTTGTCCAGCCTTTAGTTGACACAGATTGCATGTAGGGTCTTCAGTACATAAATATAAATAAATGAAACAGGTCAGGGAAGGAGTCGGTGAACTGAGATGTATGTGCCCCATAAGTGGACAGTTGTGCTGGTGGTTAAAATGTAGCAGCCACGGACACATCTTGCCAAATAACTCAGGACTTCAAGAAACGCTTGAAATATTTACCTTCAGGTGAAATCTCTAAAATAATTGTTAATGTTGGGAGACAAGTCAAGGAAATTGAGTTTGTATCTCTCTCTCCCAGTGGAGTCAGTCATTGTTTTACTCAATAAGACACAGAAGTTCAGAAAAATAATCCTGTAAGTTATGCTGGTGACACACAGATGTTTAGTGTCACAGCCCAGATATGGATACAATCTCCTGATTCTCCGTGAAGGATTTTTCTCACATGATTATGAAATTCAGGAAGATCATTTGTGAGGGATGGACACTGGAAGAATTTCAGGTTGTAATAGAAGTAAAACACCATTCTCTAAAAAATACCTTAAGCGCAACAAATTTTCTTCCATCTGAAATTATCTGATTTATTTTCACCAAATCAATGAATAATGAGTGATATACAGTAACTTTTCTTATGCTTACTAATTGAAAAGTTCCTTGGGTGAAAAAATAAAAAGGAAACCAAACTACCCTAGAGTCTAAGCATTAAGTTGCCCTACAATGGGAATTTGTATTCTCCTTGTTAAGGATCTTTTATTTAGAAGCAAACCCATTTCTTTAAAAATAATAGAATTGTTCATGACAAATATGGTTTGAGAATAATAAAGAGGTATAAGTTTCTTTCTGTAATTGTTTTCTTACCTTAATAACCTATTTTCCAAAAAGATTAGTTCAAAAAATATCCAACACCATGTGATTACTGTTCAGGCTGTGTGTGTGTGTGTGTGTGTGTGTGTGTGTGTGTGTGTTTAAAGTATCTTAATTAATGCCTTTGTCTCCAGTAATTCTTTCACCCGAGTACTGTCTATACCATTCGGTTTTTCTTATAAAAAAGAGAGATTTTTATATACCATAATTATTAGATAACTCAACTGATAACTTTTTTACCATTTGATCACAATAGCCTTTTTCTGATTGTAATCATGAGTATGCTATTTGACAGCGTAAGAAGATTCTGTCATTTCTTTTTTTTTTTGAATGATGGCAGAATTAATGTTTGTTTAGTGTGGGGGGAAATAAGACCAGGTTGTTAAACCCATTACAATTACATTTGTTGGCAATATACCTCACACCACACTAGCCGCACAGGCTACAGAATTAATTATAAACATATCTGTCCACAATCAGGTGATATTAGTGAAGGAAGAGTCACTTAGAAAGCAGAAAAGAGGCACCTGGGTGGCTTAGTGGTTGAGCGTCCAGCTTTGGCTCAGGTCAGGATCTCGAGGTTTACGAATTCAAGCCCTACATCGGTCTCTGTGCTGACAGCTGGGAGCCTGGAGCCTGCTTCAAACTCTGTGTCTCCCTCTCTGTCTGCCCCTCCCCTGCTCATGTGCGCGTGCTCGCTCTCTCTCTCTCTCTCTCTCTCTCTCAAAAATAAACGTTAAAAAAAAAGAAAGCAGAAGAAGTGATGTTTTCTTGAAATAAGGACTGTGTGTCCAGAAAAGGGACTAACTTGGCTATAAAGGCAAGCTGCAGCCTCCTACTGAACATGATAAAACATGTAATACTACAGATCTTCTGAGGAGCCCCATGAATAGACATTGTCTGTTTGTGAATAATTCAAAGGTACAGTTTTGCTTACAATAATTTCTAACAGGACTAGACAATTCATAGCAATGACGTTTTGTTTTTAAGATTGGCTAAAATTAATACAGTGACAAATACTGCCTGCAAGTTGGCAAACTTCAGTACTAATCTGGGAAGTATAAAATAAGATATCATTCTTTCACCCAAATAATTAGAAACAAATTAAATTGGGTAATACAAATATTTTGGCACAAATATTGAAAATGCATATGCTCTACATTGCTGGTAGGAAAGTAAATTTGGTGAGCCATTTCTTTGGGTTGACAATTTGCCAGCCGAATTTTTGAATTTTCAGTTTTTAAATTGATGATTAAACGGTTTTCTTTCTGAATACCTAATCTAAGATACAAGGGTGTTCATTGCTGCATTTCTCCTAATAGTAAATCTTGGTAACATCCTGAATGTCTATCAATAGCAATGCAAATTGCTTTTAGCATAATCATTTTATGGGATCCTCTATAGTTACTGAAAACAATTTTAAGTAATCCATACTTCCTAAAATAGACCTCAAAAACAGTGCTCTTATGTATGCAACCAACTATAAGGTTTCTAGCCCAGCTGTTGGTAATTAGGAGATGAGTTACCTTTTTCTGAAATGTGTGAATGTTTTACCATAGCCTATGTTATAAAATTAAAAATAAATATGAATTTAATAAGCAGAGCTTAAATTAGGGAAAGTTTGAAAACTATTATTCTAAAACACTCTAATCTAATGGAAATATAGAAAGTTGATTTTTTGACTATTTTATTTGAGAGCTACACTGGGAACCAGTTTGGAGTGCATTGGGCCCAACGTTCTGTAGAGCACAAGAACATTCATTCATTCATTCATTCCCTCTTTCTGTTGTTAATTCAGTGGATATTCATTCAACACCAACTCAGTTCCAGCCACTGTGGATACAAAGGTGAACGTAATGGTTGTTATCAAGAAGCTTACTAAGAGAGGTAGACGACGAGAGGGAGAGAGAGGCAAAAGGAGGGAGGGATGACGGGGTTCACAAGCTCCTGAGAACAATCCCTAAGAAAATTAATACCACTCTAATCATGGGCAGTACAAAGTATGATGGGGATACTCGGGTTCTGGAACTTTCCTACTTGCTCCTAACTCCATTCGATAATCCCTAAGACTATGGCTCCCCAATGGCTCATGTGCCTGTGGAATGGACCCAGTCCTGCAAGGTCTTTAAGGACAGACTCTTATAAGGCTGCTTCTATTTTTATTTTTTTTAAGATTTTATTCTTTTAAGTAACATACACACCCAATGTGGGGCTCAAACCTACAACCCCGAGATCAAGAGTTGCATGCTCTACTAACTCAGCCAGCCAGGCACCACATCGCTTCTATTTTTAGAGGAAAGTTGCCTTTTTGCCTCCTGATTCCAGCAATTAGACACAAGGTCAGTCTTCCTCAGACAACTTTCAGAAATAAAGCAACCTGGACCCAATGACTCAACCTCTTTTTTTTCTTGATTTCTTATACTTTTCCTTGTATTCAAACCTTCATTGGAGAAAAACCAAGGTAGCTGTTCCCTACTGGTGCTCTACAGAATGGTGGTCTTTCTCAGGTTATCCACAGGTTGGCTAGGAAAAAATGGCACTCGGTCAAATAATTTGGGGAAAAAATAAAGTATAATTGCACTGTTTATTTTACTACAGAAATTTTTGGATCCTTGAATTCTTAGCTGTATCATAAATCTCCAATAGGAGTAAAATCTTCTGTAACCAAACATTCCTTTGTGTGTGAGAGTGATACAGCTATTATTATCTGGAAAATCTTAAAGACATAGTTTGGGAAATCCCTTTCTTTTTTTTTTTTTTTTAATTTTTTTTTTTTAACGTTTATTTATTTTTGAGACAGAGAGAGACAGAGCATGAACGGGGGAGGGGCACAGAGAGAGGGAGACACAGAATCGGAAGCAGGCTCCAGGCTCTGAGCCATCAGCCCAGAGCCCGACGCGGGGCTCGAACTCACGGACGGCGAGATCGTGACCTGGCTGAAGTCGGATGCTCAACCGACTGCGCCACCCAGGCGCCCCTGGGAAATCCCTTTCAAATGTTAGTCTGAGAATTTCAGTACTCGCCTTCCATATGAATTGACTTCCCCTTAGTTACCTTAGGTAAACTGCTAACACTTTTGCTCCATGATCAATACGTTTCTCTTTTTCATTGTTTTATTATATTTTCCAATCAGCAGTTTACTTACCTACTTCCTTACTGTTAAAGTGTTAACGTTCCTTCCAATTATCCCTTACGATAAAAGCTGCAAAGAACTTCTTAGCATTCATGATATTTTTCATTATTTTTAGACAGATTCGTCAAAGACTCATCCTCCTTTGAAACTCGGTTGTGAAGCTCTTTCATGTACCTTACGGAAGAGAACGCTTTATGCAGCTACCGCTAGGGTTTTTACAAATGGTTCTTAGACACTGTGGTTGACTTCCCATCAAGTAGCTTGAAAGCGGTCACGTGAGCTCTCTGTTGAACGAGCAAGGCCACTTGGGGGGAGACAGACTGAAACACTGTGCACCTGCTGGGTAGACTTACAGAGGATTTGCACAAGTAGGTCATCATTTTAGTTCCAAATGTAGCTTCACTGATGCCACAGTCATCCATGCTTTCAATAGTTTAATGCAAATATATTTGTAAGCGCACCATATATTTTATTATAGCATCCAACAGGAAATCGACTCTATGCTATACATTAACTAGATAAAACTCAGCTACTTTTTTTAAAACCAGAGTGCTTCCTTTAACAAATAATTTCTTAACCTTCTCTACCAACATGGAAACAGTCCAGAAACCCCCATGTTATTAACATGACAACACCTGGCTTATTCAGAAATCAAACTTCTGTGAAGTTATAATCATTCAGACCAGTGATTTCTTTAATAAATACTCACTGAACACCTAGTAGTTTTCAGACGCTGTTCTCCCACTGGGAATGCGGTCATGAACAAAACAGACAGGAAAACTCTCTTCACAGAGTTTACATCTTAGTGTGAGGAGAAAGACGATCAGCAAAATTAAGTAGAATCTACCTATGTGAGGTCAGCAGGTGATAGCCGCTGCAGAGGGGGGAAAAAAATCAGAAAAAGTGAAAGCCATTTGGGGGCAGAGAGAGGGTTACAAATTTAGATGGGGCCCCGGGTGAGGACCTTACTGAAAAGGTGACAGGTAAGGAAAAGCCCTGAGGTAGGTGAGGGAATGAGGCATGGGTGAATCTACGGCAGGACTGTGCACAGCAAAGGATGTGACAAGTGCCCAAAATACAATATAATTGGGAATTACCCTGTACGAGAAAGAGCAGTGAGAGTGGGCATTAGGAAGCCGAGATTTTAGGGTGAGCCCCTGTAGTGCGCACCTGGGTGACTGTTAGCAAGTCGCTCAGCACCTTGAAGTTCAAGTAGAAAATACGGCATGGGCCTGGGGAATGGAATCCTGTCTGAGTTTCTTACCTCCTGTATCCATTAATGACTGAGCCCTAAGAGGAGGTTAGATGGCATTTGGCTCCTTTAATCCATGAGGCACAAACATACATGGTGCATTCAAGAAAACTCTCCATCAGGGACACTCACTTACAGTAAAAGGGCGCCGTACTTAAATGTGGAACTTCAATAATCTAGAACACAAAATGACACCCCGTACCTCACTCCCTGAAACTCCTACTACTAGGAGCGATAAGGGTAAAGGGGCGTTGCAGTAACAGATTTCACTTTTCACGAGTGAGAGGCACTAACAGTTTGAGGTTTCTATTTCATTTGATATGGTGCATTATTTCAATACACGGTGTGGCGTGCTTTGTCCATGCATTTATTAAAAACTGTGCAAGGTCTGATAGTAGTGTATTTGCTGCCAATTGAAATAGGAAGTTGAATTCAACTTAGGACACTGAGATCCCATAGAACAGAGCAAGGTAATGTGTTCACGGTGTTAATGTTATGATCTGCCATGGGCGTTTATATTTCCTTAAAAAAATACTGCGTAGAAACACAAAAGGAATAGGTACGCATATCAACACGGAGAGATGGTTCCCTGTATATTTATTTGCTTTCAGTTGTGCTGGGGAGGAAGAATTTCCTGTGCCCTTCAAGCTGGACTCCTAGCTGGACTTAGAACCAAATTGACATGAGACAGATTAACAGGAGAAAATCAAATTTAATAGTATAGGTGCAGGGAATCCACACAAACACGGAAAGTCCAAAGACAGGCAGCATGATGCTATATGAGCTAAGAAGAGGGGTAGGAGTCTGAGGATACACAAAGGGGAAAATGACCATTGCGAGGAAGTGTGTGGAAAACAAAAGCTGCCCTATTATATAGACCAGCTTCTTAGGTAAACAGGTATCTCTGTTGATAGCTCTCTTGCAGCCAGTTGGCGGGGAGGTCAAGAGCTTTTCCTGAACCTGCTGGGATTTGATTGCTTTTAAATCAAAATAATCTTCATGCCAAAGTGGCCCATCTTGAGATAGCCTGCCCTTGACCCCTACAGTGTAAAACTCCACTTGCATTGTTAGCACCTCATAAGGGAAAGGAGCTACATTTTTAGAATCATCTCGGCTGCTTTGGGTTTTATTCTAAATGTTTCTATTGGGTTCCAGCTGTTCTATTTGGTTCTATTTTGTTCTATTTTGGTTCTATTTGGTTTTCAGCTGTTTCTAGGAAAGACACACTTTATTCTTCGCCAGATTGAAATGATTTATTTTTTCATTTGTATTGAGGTAGATGAGACTGAAACAGATTGGCTTATCAAAGGCCAGTTAGGGAAGGCATGGCCATCTCGTGCTACTTAGGCAAAACCATCATGAAGGCACCACAAAGAATAATTTTAAAGTTCAGCTTTAAGTAAAATCAATATTATTCAAGGTCATTTATTACTCAGGCTTTGCCCAGTGCTGCTGCCCTGGAAAGTAAATCACTTTCGTCACCATAAACTGTGGTGTGTTTTTTCTTCTACTTTGCTATGTTTCTGTTTTCCTAACAATGATATTCTAAGTTGATCTCAAATAAATAAAAATTTTACTTAGCAAGTGAATCTGTATTAACAAGAACTGCAAAACTTTCCTCCCTCTCTTGTAACCGAACTAATGTGAGTTCACTCCTTGGTGAGTCACAGATAGCAACTGCATCAGGTGAGTCGTCAAACAGAGGAAACTTTATTTGCAGCACATAAGGCGATCGTAGGGAATAATTTCCAAAACCCTGACTCCTTGAGCAAGGGTGGATGGGTTCCTTTTATGTAGGGTTGGAAAGAATATTTTAAAAGGGCGTCCTTGTCATCATTTGTAGAGACAGGCATAAGGTCCTGCAGTGCCTTAAGAAAACATGCCTATTCATACATTGTATGTTATGTAAATGAGGCTTGTATTCCTCCTGGAAGTTCCAGGGAGGCTAGTTTTAGTATTAGAATGAGGACAAGGTAAATATGGGTCACTCCATGGGTCAGCCCATGGTCCATCTGCACAGACTGAGTCAGGAGTTAAGCACAATCTCATCTCATCACCCCAGTGGTCTGGGCTGCCCAACTCTTTGTCCAGAGAGTCATTATTGCTTGAGACGTAGTTTTGCTTTCCATCACAGGATGCTATGCTGTGGGGTCTTTTGCCTGAGTTAAGAGATAAACCGGAAGGAAAAGCTTAAGGAAAAATGTGAGACCAAGTTTGGGAAGTACAGGCAGTTAGGCAGCCAAAATCCGGTCTTGAAGTCCAGCTTGTGACACTAAGGAAAAGAGAGGGAGAGTGAGGGAACTAACATGTTTTGAATACTTAGCATGCTCCATATTCTGGGCTACAAAGTAAAATACGCCATTTCATTTAACCTTAATACAGTATATTATTATTCCTGTTTTTAAATGGGCAGTTGAGGGGCGCCTGGGTGGCTCAGTCGGTTAAGCGTCCGACTTCGGCTCAGGTCACGATCTCATGGTCTGTGAGTTCGAGCCCCGCGTTGGGCTCTGTGCTGACAGCTCAGAGCCTGGAGCCTGCTTCAGATTCTGTGTCTCCCTCTCTCTCTCTCTGCTCCTCCCCCGTTCATGCTCTGTCTCTCTCTGTCTCAAAAATAAATAAACATTTTTAAAAAAATGGGCAGTTGAGACTCAGAGAAGTCATATGGTAGGTGCATAGTAAAAACCTCGCAAGTCTCCATACTTTTCTCAAAGAGAGCATGCTGATTTCCATTATCTAGCCCCTGATTGCACTGACATAGTATACCCTTGGCATTGAACCTAAGAACAGCAGTGTGGTTGCAGTAGAATCTGGATGGATCCAGGAAGCAGGCGGCTATCTCTCTGGCTCCCCCACCACCAACCCCCGGGACACACTCTGCTTCTGCACTGCTGGGACAGCTCCCCTATGCAGACTGAGTCTCCCTGGGGCTGAACCACCACCCCTACAATTCACGTCTTAATAACAATGACGCCTTGCGAAGTGACAAAACTCTCAGACTCCCAAGACCAAATGCCAACTGATAACATTCGTTTTGTGAGATATTTCAGGACTAAGGCCAAGGAGAAGATGTTTGCATCCCTTTTCTGAGAGGTAGTTGCACTAAATGATCTAAAGATCACAGCCCAGAAAGTCACTGTGTGACCAAAGAATCAGAATTAGGACAGAGGGCACTACTAAATGGATAGTGGTGTATGCTATGATCTCCTGGTGCTTTTTAAAATCTAAAGAAGCAGAAGTGACTGCTTATAATCAAAGCTCCTTCTTCTAATTGGTAATGCAGACTCAGAAACACTTATTTTCTAAACTATTCTATTTGGTATTTTTTAACTCCCTGATAATACTCAACCCCTAAGTATTTCTTACCCAAGAGATGATGAGGGTTAAGTGTTCTACCCTGAAACGCATAAAAACTATTCCAAACCAGGAAAAGCAGATTTGGCTTCATTATTTCCTTGATGCAGCATTTTTAAATCCTTTTTATTCCTTACGTGGAATGGCATGTGAGAATCTAGATACCTCAAACTGTGCGAACAAGGGACATTGTGTGACCCTTTTAGACAAAAAGCCACCAACTTACCCCAAGAATGGTTTGCAACAGTTTAGAAGCCTTAGCCTAGCACTTCTTAGGCTGAATTCAGCTCACGCTAACTTGCGTGTGTGCATGGCGGAGGTCAAGAAGAATACGTTTGAGAACCATCCTTGCCTTTCATAAGCACAGTCGAAGCTGCACGGGCCGGAGAGCATGCTTCGACATAACCCTGTCAACGTGGAAAGTCTGGGAAAAGCAGGCACTGTTTTGACACTAAGACTCACTTCCCACAATAAGGAAGCAGATTCAGGGTTACTTGTCTTGTGGCTGGCTGTATTTGGCTATTTTAGAGATGGGAGTATTTGGCTATTTTAGAGATGGGACTGCTTGGATCCTAATAAGAGACTGTTTCAGATCAAAGTAACAATTTTCTAAAAATACTCCTGATTTCCTTGGCAACTGAAAATGTCAGTCTGAAGAGTTTCTTAGTGGTCATGTAAAGAATCCAGGAAGTATCCTATATATATATATATATATATATATATATATATATATGTGATATACATGTGTATATATATGAGGTACATGTGTATATATGTTAATAAATATATAAATTATATATAAATAATATATACAATATCAATAATATAATAAATATATATGTTAATAAATGAATGAATGAATAAGGTTATGGTTAAATTAACATTCTCTCCATATATGGTCCTTTTCATTTGTAACTGCCAGCTATAAGTAAGACTTCGGTACAAAATGCCAACTGTAGAAGGTAAAGATCTAAATTCAAGAAACTTTTCATTTGATACTTGTGTTGTGTGGGGAACAGCAGTGTCATAGTAAAAGTAAAGTGAAAGGGCCTTTGGAGTCAGAGAACCAAGACTTGAATCAATTACGGCACCATGGGCCAGTCACTTTTACTACCCTGAGGTACTGTTACCGCATTGGGAAAATGGTTATAACAGCAATACTCACCTGTGCTTCTGCATATAGCAAACGAGAGGTGAAATACTCAGTGATGTGTAGGGTGTGCACACCCTGACTTTGGACATGGTCAGAGCTCTTTCCCTGTACACGCTCCAGGCCTCAGATGTCCCTTCTGTCATTTATCCTCCGGTTGTCTTATTCACTGCTAAATCTCTAAAACCTGGAATTGTACATGCTTCTTAGTGCACAAGAGGTATCTGTGGAAAAGGGAGAGCAGGTAGGTTAGGTGATGATCTTATCCAATTTGCCCAGTGTTTGTGTCTTGCTCTCTCCTTCTGGTCCTTTGACATTGACTCAGTAGCATGGCCTACCCAACTCATGGTTTCTGTTTTACTCCTGGATTATAGTCTTATGCGTCAGCCTTCTAGGTCTCAGACACTACAGCCCACAATCAAATCCAGTGCCCTTTCCCATCTCCAGGCATGCCCTGGGTGCTCCTTGGTTAGACACCAAGTGCTCCTTGGTTAGACACCAAAGTGCTCCTTGGTTACTCTATAAGGACAAAGAGGTGTTTCTATCATCACCATCCCACCAAAAGTGAGGCTTTCCAAGTGCGACACCCAATGGTATGCTCTTCACCAAACACTTCTGGTCTCCCCTTTCCGGTACATAAAGGACCATACTCCTCTAGCTGTCCAGAGTTAGCTGTGGCCACATGAGTTGCTTTGGCCAAGAACATATGAACATGATGGCCACGTTGCTGCTTCCTATCAAGCTTTCAGAGCCAGAGGAGAATTTGTCTTTTTCTTGTCTTGATGAACACAGAAGAAAATACTTAGTGAAAAACCTTAGTATTGATAATTCCGGCAGTAATATTCACTTGGCCCAAGTCAGAAAGTGGAAGCCTGCCAGCTGTGTTGTTTCCTGTCTGCACTGGCCCTATTAGGGAGGCTGAGTTTCCACAGGATGTGAGGTCAGGCCTCCATCACTGGAAGCTCCACACTCAACCACAACTTTCCCTTCCAATCCTAAAACTGAGCGAGAATATTTCTGATGCTGCTAAGTAATCTAAAAAGGGAGTAATTCATGGATGACTTAAGAACAGAGCCAACACCCAAATAATTAGTAAGTTGGATATTTTTATATACTGACTATCTCAGAGATTACCAAAGAGAGGAGTTTAAATTTGACTTCCAAAGCATGGCTTGTAATTTTGCACTTCTTGATTAGACTCAAAATTTATAAAAAGCTTTTGGAAAGATGGGAGAGGTACAAGATCAGAAGGGTCATAACAGTCACAGAGAGATAAATGCCAAAGGGGAAAAACAGAAATTCATGAGTTTACAAAATACAAACACACTTTCACATAGATGCACATACATATGAACACATGTCCCCATGTATGTACCTTTTTGATTAAGTATAAAATGCAAAATCGTTTTCAAATATAATTTGGTAAAATAGAAAGAAATGAAAAACCAGATTCAGTGCTAGGCCATTCTATTTTTGTCTCTGCCTGTACTGCCTGAACAATTTCAGATGACCTCGGCCATCTTCTATCTCCTACCTAAAATGTGTGTTTGAACCAGATGATCTCCAGAGTCTTCTAATTCTAATAACCTATTGTCATTCCAAGTGAGTGGGAGCGCATTCTGTCATAATAAGGAGAAGAATTAAACCAGTACGTTTTGAAAAAATAAATGTATTGATTCAATTATGCCTGACTCCTTCAAAACATCTTTTTGAGTTAGGTTATGACAAGAAACATAAAAAAGGTGATAACACTGAAGTAAATTGGGTTCAGAGAAAATACAAGAATGCAAGTACACTCACTAAAAGGGTAAATATAGCTGTGATTACATGTTAAATGGCTGAAAGCCATAGCAAAAAAAAAGTTGACTATGAGAATTGAATAGCTTTCCTAGTGTTAAAGGCTTAAAGAAAAAATATTCTATGTAACACATTTTTAAAAGGATAAACTGGATAATATTCTTGGTAGGATTAGTTAAGTCAGCCCTCCTCCTACAAAGTGAGAAAAAACAATAAAAAATAGGTAACATCTTGGAATAGGCAATTCACAGTCAGAAAACCCTAAGTGGGTAATAATTATTAAGAGATGCTCAAACAGCATAAAAATCCAGAAAATACTAATGAAGGGGCGCCTGGGTGGCTCAGTCAGTTAAACATCCAACTTTGGCTCAGGTCATGATCTTGCAGTTCATGAGTTCAAGCCACAAGTCAGGCTCTGTGCTGAGCACTCAGAGCCTGGAGCCTGGAGTCTCCCTCTCTCTCTCAAAAATAAAATTTTAAAAATTATTTTTTAAAAAAGAAAATACTAATTAAGGCATCAATAAAATGCCAATCTATAATCATAAGACAAAAACTAAAAAGTCATGCAATATCAAATGCTGGTGAAGATGTAGAAAAATGGAGACCTTCAGGCAGCTATTTGGGAAAATAATTTCACTGAATTTCTTGAAATTAACTATGTACGTATCTAACAATTATACACACGCTAGCAATTGTACTATTGGATATTTCTTCAGAAAGTCACTCAAGTGCTCAAGGAAAAAGTGTATTGATGCTCATGACAGCCATTGCCATTGGTAAACTTACCAATGCATGCATAGGATGGTATGTTATGGAGTATAAAAAACAGTAACTTAGATGTAATTTCAGTAACATGGATAGATCTTTAAAAAAAATGTTGAATAGAAAAAGTTAGAAAGATATTTATACCACAGTATCATTTATGTAAATTAAACATGCTCCATGCCCAAATTGTTCAAAGCTTCTGTGTGTGTGTGTGTGTGTGTGTGTGTGTGTGTGTGTGTGTATAAAAGTAGAATAAAAGAACACACTTTAAATATATTCTAGAAGCTGTCTCAGGGGGAGGGAGGTATGGAATTAGTGACCAAAGATCATAGAGGAAAAAAGTTAAACTGCAGGGAATTCTATAAGAGGGTGTTCTGTGGATTGATGATAATAAAATATCATAAACTCAAGTCTACAATCATCTTAAACTTGGTTATCTGAGGTCCATATTTTTTAAAAAGTTAAAACTTGAAAAGTTGAGAAAAACAAAATTAAGAATGTGTGAAAAACCACCATAAAAACACCAGCTGAATTTGAGAGGCTTTGTGAAAGCTGGGCTTGAATCTCACACACGGTGAATTTACAGTAGTTTCGAGGGTTGGCCATTCTCACTTGGGGAGAGCAAAGGCGATAAAAACTTGCTATGGTCACGGTAGTGGAGGGTGGAAACTGTACCTAATTCATTTGAGGGTCCCCTGCCCCAGCACAGGACCTGGCGCTTTACAGATACTCACGTCTGTAGAATGAATGAACTCACATTTTAAAAAGAAATCTTGGGGCGCCTGGGTGGCGCAGTCGGTTAAGCGTCCGACTTCAGCCAGGTCACGATCTCGCGGTCCGTGAGTTCGAGCCCCGCGTCAGGCTCTGGGCTGATGGCTCAGAGCCTGGAGCCTGTTTCCGATTCTGTGTCTCCCTCTCTCTCTGCCCCTCCCCCGTTCATGCTCTGTCTCTCTCTGTCCCAAAAATAAATAAACGTTGAAAAAAAAATTTAAAAAGAAATCTTACTCTTGTGGCTAAGCCTTGGGACAAATCTGAAAGCAGGAGAGAGGTTTTTCCATTAAGTAAACAGTAATAGCTAGATCAATTGCACTCAGTGCTGAAGGTCAGGGGCTCATCATGATAGTCATTGCAACTGGACAGTGCTGTTGTTTGTGCCCTGATTTATATTACGGGTCAAGTCTTTCAGAATAGGAGTCCAGGTTATTTTCTTCCTTGAGACTGAAGCTGTCTTCAGAACAAGGTTTAGCCACGCAATGACTTCATTAATGCTGCAAAAGAAGGAATGGACCTGTATTAAGACTTTGTCATTCTCACACTTGAAAATAGCCAGGTTACTAACAATATTAGAAAAGGAAAACAAATCTACAAAATCATTAAATGAAGTCGCATTGCCATATCAACCATTATCTTTTATCCCTAGTTTTAAGAACATAGTATCGTGTGCCTTGTTAGTGCCTGTCAGTAAATAATAATGTCGGGGCACCTGGGTGGCTCAGATGGTTGGGCGTCTGACTCTTAATTTCAGCTCAGGTCACGATCTCAAGGTTGTGAGATTGAGTCCTGCACTGGGCTCAGCGTTGAGTGTGGAGCCTGCTTGGGTTTCTCTCTCTTCCTCTTTCTGTCCCTCTCCTGCTTGCTCACTCTCTTAAAATAAGTAAATAAACTTTAAAAATGTAAACAATGGTAAATAGTCCATTATTATTTTTGCATTATTTTGGATTATTCTCAATTTCTTTCAGTGCTGATTCATGCATCAGACCTCTATCTTGGCAACATTTTGCACCTCTTCCCTTTCACGCAGAAAACACACAAATTACTGTGCCTCTGCCAACCCCATCATTTTAATGGTACCCTGTTGAGGAATATTTTAACAGAAGACCATGAGAAGTGCGAATCTTACAACAAAGGGTATATGATTTATTGTTGGTCGAATTTCAGGCTTCAGGGGAGATGCATGTGTATGTGATGGGTGTATAGGTGTGTGCCCGTATGTCTCCTGTCCTAGATGTCCTGCACAGGCAAAGCCAATGATCCAGGCTAATGGGTCAGTCCTGCAAGATAGAAGCATCTTGTTTAATTACACTTATATAGATTAAATGCCAGGAAGAGATCTGACTGTCCTTTAAACTAGAAATAAACCAATTTCTGAGGTGACCAAAAAGTTACATTTGTGGTCGCAGACAGAAAAGAATATTCTTCCCCAAATACTTTGAATGAAAGAGTTAAACAGGCATGTCTAGAAAATACACATTTTGCATAATAAGATTGACATTATTTTTTTATTTGAAGAAAAGACTTCCTCTTTTACATTAAAAAATGAATTCTAAACACACTTTATATTTTTAAGTTTTTAAAAAATAGTTTATTTGAAATATTGGGATTCTTTTTAAAATACATGAAAATGACAGCAGCTTTTGGGATCTACATAAAAATGATTTAATCTTTATAGGAACAGATTGGTGAGTCACAGTAAAAATTTATAGTTAGCACATTGAATTTATGCATTTTTGTTCGTGTCATGATAGCTTAAAGATACTTAATAGATTATTTTTTAGTCTTTAACTGGATAAGTCTTGAGCAACAGACAGACTTGTGGATTGTTAGACTCTCCATTCGTTTGAAGACCACTGAGAAAAGAAGGTGAAGCATCTTTGAAATTACCGTGTAAGTCATGGGTAAAACTCATTCAGTGCAAGCATCTAATTATATACCTTTTTTTTTTTTTTTAATGTGGATGTTGAGGAAAGTAAGGGGCATCATCTAATGCAGGAATGCGTAATGTTGGGGAAGTGTCTTTGTGATTCAATTGCCAGCGGCAAGGTGAGCAGGTCCTGACGCTCAGAATGTGCTCAGAAATGACCTTGAGAAAGAACCTTAGATCATGATTATGTTAGTTGAAAGGGCTCCAAGTGGAAAGAGTCATTAATTTTGGAAAGATTCAATCAATGATGCTTTTCACTTCACTCTCCTGCTTCACAAAAGACTCTTAAAGATGTGAAATTTCCTCTCAAACTCATGTAGTGCAATAGTGGCTATTTTACAGTGGGGGTAGGGGGGCTCACTTGAACCTCGATTCCCCAAATCAGAGCCCCTTTTGGAACTTTACCTTCTACTTTTCCCCCAAGGCTGAATAATTCAGAATCTGAGTCATTGTAACGATTTAATCCCATGACCAAGTCACAATACAGATAGGAGAGCTGAAGTTTTCTGCTTTCTCCATGGTCTGTTATAATTCTGTATTTTCCTACAGCCTCATTTAAATCCCTCCTGATGAAGTTTAAGTCCTTCGCTTATCATTCTTCCTTCATAATAGCCACTCTTCATTCAACAAATATTTATTGGATGTCCTTCATGTACAGATTATATGCCAGTTGCTCTCCCTTAAATATATTGTTATTTAAACTTGCCAGTTTTCATGGATGCTGTGATGGGCCGTCCAGATACCCCTTTAGGTATTTATCCCACCCCCTGCTGGGAGTGTTGGCACCGATGCCTCTCAGCCACGTCCCTTCTGGGGAACTGCCTTCAGTTGAAAGGAGCTGTCACACACAGGGCTATGCGTCCTCTCCAGGGCAGTCCACGTGCAATGACTAGTCAGTGAGGGGGACACAAAGGCCCAGCCCCCTTTCCTTAATTTGGGATAATTCTGAAGGGCCATCCCAGCTCTCAAGTTCAGCACTTTCCCTCACCCAGTCCTTCTTCCCTCGCTACTTTAGTGGTAGTTTTCCCCAGTACCACCCCCACCCCCATGGACCTTCCTGCTCTCAAATCCCCATCTCAGAGTCTGTCTCCAGGGAACCCAACTTAAGATAAAAAAAAAAAAAAACACCGTAAACTATCACCTGTCAACCGTCCTTCACAGTTCATCCTGTTGTTTCCATCATCTCTGTTAGTATCCAGAGCATCACTGTTTCTGGTTACCAGATTTCTACCACTTATCAGATGCTAGCCATCAAAAAACAGCAACAACAAAATGACTATGATTTTACTGCCAAAACTGAGCAGTCTAACTGGTGCCATGCGAGTCTATCTACCAGTGTCCAGATTATACTTGAAGAGGGTGATAACGCTGATCTTCAGTGCTACCTTGTGACTGTGTGTGTATGTGTGTGTGTGTGTGTAAAGCAATCATTAACTGGTCCAGCAGAATATTTTCAGTGGACTCTTCTCTTGACCCCACTTTCTGGTATAGCACATTGTGTTGTGAGTAGATTTAGTTGTACAGTTGAGCCTTGAACAGTGTGGGGGTTAAGAGCACCAAACCCCTGCACCGTGGAAAATGTGCATGTAACTGTTGACTCCCAAAAAACTTAGCAGCCCCCTGCTTACTAGAAGACTTACCAATAACGGAAACAGTCTATTAACACATATTGTTATATATGTATTATATATTCTATTTATAATAAACTAGAGAAAAGAAAATCATAAGGAGATACATATATATTATATGTTATATATATATATATATATATATATATATATATATATAATATATATATCTGTCCTGTATTTACTGATACCATAAGTTTGCATCCTCTGGTTAGAAGACAAATATCTGTCAGTACCTAATCAATATTGCCTTATATTATACAAGTCTATTTCTAATAATTGCCTTATATTATACAGTCTATTTATAATAAACTAGAGAAAAGAAAATCATAAGGAGATATATATATATATATATATATATATATATTATATATATATATATCTGTCCTGTGTGTGTGTGTGTGTGTGTGTATATATATATATATATATATATATATATATCCTGTATTTACTGATACCATAAGTTTGCATCCTCTGTTTAGAAGACAAATATCTGTCAGTACCTAATCAATATTGCCTTATATTATACAACACACTGTAGCTCTGTATTACTAACACTAGACATCGAAAGTGAAAGGTAAGGTGAATAAGAAATTCATTTTTATTTATAGGTATAATGATGCATTGATTGATAATGAAGAAGCAGCAAGATGAGTGCTTAATGTAGCCTATTGTAATGGATACAGTTGCTTCATGGTAGCCCAGTCTGTACCCTAGTGAATGAACTCTTATAAAATCTTATGGTATACAGGATTACAGTCATATTCATAGTACAGTATTGAAAATATTGTTACATTAAAAAAAAACACTTACCTGTGATGACAGGCTGATACATAGTTTCTCCAGTTATAGGTGGGGGGCGGGGGGAGAAGGCAGGGTATGGAGAGAGGGAGAGAAAGATGGCAGTCAGAGATATTGTGTGGTAATTCTTTGAAAGCAAAGAAAACTAACACATTATTAATTTTATGTTAAATATCACTGACCCCATGCCTGTGAAAGGATAGGCTATCCCACTTCCATACAAATCTGGTTTGTGATATTCTACGTGATGAATACTTAAGCAGTGATGACGAGGAGGACAGAAAATGTTTCGCATAGTTCTTGCCATACAGTTATGATATTTTCACATGAAGACACAACGGATGTTTATTAACGGTGCAGCATAATGATTACTTACTCTTCACTAAATGGAAGTGGATCATCCTAAAGGTCTTTATTGTCATCATCTTCCTGTTGAGTAGACTGAGGAGGAGGAGGGGTGGTGGGGGGGAAGAGGTGCAGAAGGTAGAAAGGAAGACAGAAGAGGCGGGTGCAACTTTACAGAAATACGTATTTCATAATTTGACCTTTTTTTGCTTTTTCATTTCTCTAAAAAGCTTTCTGTACAATACCAATCTTTCTTCCTCTACGTACTTTAGTTTCAGCACCCATATCATAGAAGAGTCCATGTTGTAAAGGAAGTCAAAAGCAGTCTTGAATAATCAGGATTCTTCTGCCAGATTATCTAACGTCAATTTGTTCATGAAGACAACTCCTGTCCGTCAAGACAACTCTTAATTCATCTGGTGTGGTGCCTGTTAATTCGGGAATTTCTCCAAGAAGCCCTTTACCTCATGGCCTTCTTGCCATGTCCACAATCTATTTCATGATTTCTTCGATTTCTATGTCATAATCTCTATCATAAATCCTGTGAAGTCATGTGCAACCTCTAGACACAGTTTTCCCCAGCAGGAATTCACTGCTTCAGGCTAGATGGTTTCCATGGCTTCTTCTGTAACAACGGTGGCATCTTCAGTGGTGTAATCCTCCCAGACTTTTATGATGTCTGGTTTGGATTCTCTTCTAGAACACGGACAATCCTTTCTATGTAGTACTGTGTGTAATGAGCCTTAAAGGTCCTTAAGACTGATCAAGAGGCCAAATTGGAGACATTGTGTTTGTGGGCAGGTAGATCACTTTGACATCTTCAGTGTTGAATTCATGGGGCTCAGTGGAGGGGCGGGGGGGCAGGCGTGGGGCGCAAGTGCGTTGTCCAAGATCACTTTTAAAAGGTGGTTTCTTACTGGCAAGTTACTTCCTGGCTTCAGAAAGAAACATTGGTGGAACCAATTCAGAAAAAGGGTTCTCATCATCCAGGCCTCCTTGCCATACAATCACAACTCTGGCAGCTGGCATTTATCTTTTCCCTTCAAGGCTGGAAAGTTAGCAGCTTTATAGATAAAGGCAGTACTGATCATAAACCCACCGCATTTGCACAAAACAGTGCAGCTTGCCTATCCCTTGTTGCCCTAAAACTGGTGCTTACGTCCCTTCTTTACTAATAAATGGTTTTTGTGGCAATTTTCTTTTAGAATAGAGTACTTTTGTCTGCCTTGAAGACCTGTTTAAACAGATATCCTTTCTTAATGATTTTCTTCATGGCACCTGGGAATTCATCTGCTGCCTCTTGGTTGGCAGAATCTGCTTTTCCTGTTGTCTTGACATTTTTTTAAGCCAAATCCCTTTCTAAAATTATCAAACCATCCATTGCTGGCATTAAATTCTCCAGCCTTAGATCCTTCACTTTCCTTTTGCTTTACGTTGTCGTGTAATAACTTCCCTTTTTCTCAAATCATGCTGGAATCTATAGGTATGCCTTTCCTATAGCAATCCTGCATCCCCATAAAAGCTGCATTTTCAAATCAAAAAGGTATTTCACAAAAAGTGCAAGGTTTTCACTCCGCTGCTGTATCTACAAAAGCTTCGTGAATTTCCTTTTTTTTTTTTTTTTTTAAGGTTACTTTATTTTGAGAGAAAGAGAGAGAGCTAGCAGGGGAGGGGCAGAGAGAGAGGGAGAAGAGAGATCCCAAGCAGGCTCCCTGCTGTCAGCACAGAACCAGACGCAGGGTTCAATCTCACGGACCATGAGATCACAACCGGAGCCGAAATCGAGAGTCGGCCTCCCAACCAACTGAGCCACCCGGGTGCCCCATGAATTTCCTTTTCTTAAAACGGTCCTCACACTGGACTCGTTTATCTGGAACTGGTTGGCAACCACACAGCTGCAGTCCTCAATCTTCGGTACTTACCGAGCCCCTCGAGTTTTTCTTGTAAGGTCAGGACGTTTCTGGGCTCCTCAGGAGCATTTCTAGCATCGTTAGTGGCACGTCATATGGGTCCTGCGGTGTTATTTAAGGTTTTTGAAAACTAGGTGAGAACCAGGAGAGATGACTTTTTACTGTGCTACTTAATTGACTGGCCAGACCAGCTGCTCATGTGGACATGATTAGCATCGTGGGGAGTTTTAAGCAGACACTCCCAACACTGAGCTCACAAAAGCAACTGGGAGCGGTTGGAAAATCCCTGCGGTGGTGTAGTTTGGACCATGGTTAATTTTAGCAGTTATTTACTACTGTACTTATCCATTCGTTTATTTCTCTTGACTGCAAATGGTACCATGTACAGCGTGTGTTTGTGTGCACAAGTGTTGATAAATTCTGACCTCTTACAATAGGTTTGTTTGTAGTTCATGATAGCGACTAAATAAACTGGACGAATGTCTACGTATATTTTACGCATTCGTGAATACCTTATCCCGGTCTTTTTCGGTATTTCTAAGCCATGCCGTTCATCGGCAAAGGTTTCAATTTGTCACAGATCTCACCCAAAAATTCCAACGTATTTATTCAAAACAAGCCGCATACAGACGGACCTGTGTATGAGTGGACCCACGGGGTTCAAATTCATGTGGTTCAAGGGAAAACTGAAGATCGTTTCACCAATCGGCAGAACAAACATTGAGCACCAACAAACCATTTCACCTGAGCACCTAGGTTTAGCGTGCAGATGAACTACTTTGTCTTCGGCGTCAAACATTACACCTTATATATACATTTTTTTTAACGTTTTATTTATTTTTGAGACAGAGAGACACAGAACACAAACAGGGGAGGGTCAGAGAGAGGGAGACACAGAATCTGAAACAGGCTCCAGGCTCTGAGCTGTCAGCACAGAGCCCGGCGGGGGCCTGGAACTCACGGAGCGTGAGATCATGACCTGAGCCGAAGTCGGCTGCTTAACCGACTGAGCCACCCAGGCGCCCCGACACCTTATATTTAAGTCCAGGCTGGGTCGGGAGAGCAAGAGAGTCCTCCTACCTGAAGAGAGAACGGTTTCAGCAAGGCCACTTGTGGCTTGATCTGTCACCTCTGGTTATACCGGGGGTGCAGAAACCGTTTACAGATGTCCTTTGTATGTATTTGAAGAAAGTGACTAAGATCAACCACCTTTTCTCTAGTAGAAAATTTAAGACTTTTTCTGTGGCTTGTTAGAAATCATTATTTTTGTCCCTGAACTCTGGGGAAAACAGAGCATTCAGTCCCAGAATGTTCCTGTTTTCTTTCCCACTGTATTTTACTTTATTCTCGCTTTCTTTTTCCCTTCCATTTATCAAATACTTATGAAGCATCATTAATCCATATGAGGGTCCTGGCTTACCTACTTGGGATATATCAGGGAACAGAAGGCCCAACCCCTGCCCTAAGTTGCTACCTTTGTTCACTCTCTTGATCCTACTACCTAGGGGGCCGGTGGGGGGGAGGGGGGGAGGAGGGGGCGGCGCGAGAGAAACTAGGAAAGGATGTTGTTGATTATATGTTACATATTTTCAGATCACATTTTCTGCACACGCAGTCCTTATTTTAATTCTGTGTTCAGATCACATGGCTCATTCATTTGCTTATAGTCTGGGCTCACTTTTATTTTGACTACCACAACGTGATTTGGCGTGTGACTAACACTGAAAATTCTGCCCCCTTCTTCATCATCTGTAAATATTGCTGGAGGGCTGAGGGGCTGGGAAGGTGAAAGGAGGAAATCCTTATTGTGCATTTAGTACACGCCATGTGCATGTCACATAAGATAGGGCATCTGATCTGCACAATGATACTGGGAGTTGGATACTATTTTCATCTCTATTGTACGTATGAGAAAATGGAGACAGAATTTGCAAAACTTCCTGAGGCTCACACGAAGAATAAGTGACTGGCCAGGACTGAACCCAGATTCATCCGCCTTGTCCCTACCATGCTGATCGTGTAGGTAGAAACATCACACTCAGGCCTCCCTAACCTGCCGTTGTACCCAGACCTGGAGAAGCAATTTCGCCGATTCAGTAAACATTTTTAATGTGTTGATGAACTTGAGCAACAGGACTGTACGGGCATAAGAAATTCAGAAGTATTGCAAAGCTTGGTGCAGGGGCACCTTGCTGACTCAGTCAGTAGAGCATGTGACTGACTCTTGATCTCCAGGTCAGGAGTTCAAGCACCACACTGGGTACTTTAAAGTTTACTTTTTTTTTTTTTTTTCAACGTTTATTTATTTTTGGGACAGAGAGAGACAGAGCATGAACGGGGGAGGGGCAGAGAGAGAGGGAGACACAGAATCGGAAACAGGCTCCAGGCTCCGAGCCATCAGCCCAGAGCCCGACGCGGGGCTCGAACTCCCGGACCGCGAGATCGTGACCTGGCTGAAGTCGGACGCTTAACCGACTGCGCCACCCAGGCGCCCCCCAAAATTTACTTTAAAAAAAAAGACTGGTGTAACACTTGAGGCTTCCTTCACGGTGACTGCCACCCATCTCTTCACGGGTCATCTTCAAGGGTGACCTCCAGCTGTATGTACACACCCATGTACTCAGATTCTTCCACAGAACCTTCTCCAAGAGAACCTACGGAAGAGTTTCCGTGTATCCTGCTTCCCCCCCCCCCCCCCCACACTCTGTCTCCTATATCTTTGAAATGGGAGTCCTTGAAATAGCAGTCTTGGGGGCAAAGATTGAAGACCACAAGAAAGCCAGATTGTTGTGGGGAAGTTATTGGAACTAAAGGTTTGTTTCTTTTTTTTTTAATTTTTTTTTCAACGTTTATTTATTTTTGGGACAGAGAGAGACAGAGCATGAACGGGGGAGGGGCAGAGAGAGAGGGAGACACAGAATCGGAAACAGGCTCCAGGCTCTGAGCCATCAGCCCAGAGCCCGACGCGGGGCTCGAACTCACGGACCGCGAGATCGTGACCTGGCTGAAGTCGGACGCTTAACCGACTGCGCCACCCAGGCGCCCCAAGGTTTGTTTCTATCAAAATCAAACACACTCTGAAATCTACTGCAAATTGACATTGGTATTATATTTGTAAAAAAAAATTTATTTTCTTTGTCTATTTAGGCATCTATAAAATTAAAGGCTAAATATCCATGTTTTGTGCTGGTCTCAGCCTACCCTGTAATGCTTGGGAAGTTGATAAGCTTAAAGTCAGGGGTAGGGCATATGCTAACTCAGAAAGTACATATCTAAGTAGGACCATAGTAGCAAATCCTAATGACACAATAGTCTGAAATCCCCTCAGTAGCTACTGTCCCAAACTTGAAGGGTCCCACAGTGAAGTAAAGTCAGTGACCTTGGGGGCCCTAGGAGTCTGGTCAAAGGTTTGGGGAGTACTGTGAAATATTTTAACATCGTGGACCATCTAGTATAGGTGGGTATGAATCTGTCCTGAGTTGGTAGACTGTTCCGTATCTCATCTAAACTAGTCTCTTAGTCCTCACAATAGGTCAGTTCGGTGAAAGGTTGTGTTTTGTTTTGTTTCAGGAGGCTCCCCAAAATAGGCCTGAATGATACAAGTACTTGCATCGGGCTTTTAATAAGAGGCAGTGCTATGGAATAAAAAGCAAAAGTTAATGATTGGGAGGTTGTAATCCCAATTTCTGAGTTCTGAAAGCAGCCAGACAGGATTTCCAGATATCAGGCTTAAAGCGTCTTCAGATGGAGTGAGGACAGACGGTAGGTAACATTCTGATAGAATATCTTGGGTTGCAGTTTGAATATCTCTGGCGATCTCTCTGAGTGGCCCACACAGCACTAGGCATGAGGACCTTCCGAACAAGAGTTGGTGTGGTGATTTCTCTGAAGTTTATATCAAGTTCTCCCACTTCAGTCTGCATGGCTTTAGCAAGAGGGCAGTTTTCGTTCTTAATGATTCCAAGTCAGAAGTAGGGGAAAATTGGAAATGTTGGTTTAGAAAGTTGTAGCCAAATATTAGAGGAAACTAGAAGAATTCAGTATCCAGTCCAATTTACAGGTAGAAAACGAAACCTCAGGGGCGCCTGGGTGGCTCAGTCGGTTGAGCGTCCGACTTGGGCTCAGGTCATGATCTCGTGGTTTGGGAGTTCGAGCCCTGCATTGGGCTCTGTGCTGACAGCTTGGAGCCTGGAGCAT
This sequence comes from Leopardus geoffroyi, assembly GCF_018350155.1. Lineage (NCBI taxonomy): Eukaryota > Metazoa > Chordata > Mammalia > Carnivora > Felidae > Leopardus > Leopardus geoffroyi. The sequence continues at coordinate 39,895,083 of NC_059339.1, forward strand.
GCTTTGGATTCTGTGTCTGCCTCCCTCTCTGCCCCTCCCTGGCCCGTGCTCTGTCTCTGTCTCTTAATAATAAATGTTTAAAAAAATATAAGAAAACGAAACCTCAGACAGTTAAGAGCACTGGAATCTAATATCCACAAGTGTGCATTAGTTTCTCCTGAAAGGCAATTTTTTTCTCTCTATAATTACCCCCACTTCGGTCAAAGATACCCACAGTAAAACTAATTTGTTTGCAAATTTAGTCTAGTTTCAATAAACTTGACCTATTTACATAAATGCAGCAAAAATGACCATATAGAATTTATAACCTGCTTTGCCAGAACTTTTCATAAGAAATCTCAGATTGAACTTGTACCAGACTTGCCTGCAATACCTATAGGTTTGGGTTCGTTCCTCTCTTTTTGAGGTCCTAAAAATATCCTGAGGTTCCTACACCTGCCAGGAAGTAACCTCCTTCTTTTTAAAACAATTTTAATGCTTATTTTTGAGAGAGAGAGTGAGCAGGGGAGGCAGAGAGAGAGGGAGACACAGAATCCAAAGCAGGCTCCAGGCTCCGAGCCCCACGCGGGTCTCGAACCCACCAACAGTGAGATCATGACCTGAGTCGAAGTCAGAGCTTAACTGATTGAGCCATCCAGGCGTCCCAGGAAGTAACCTTCTTAATGGGCAAGGCTGCTGGAAACCCTGTAAGCAAGGTGTCAGGCTAGTATTTCAAAGGAGCTACACTAGCTGCATAAATTCAACCTTAGTGTCCTAAAGTTGTATGGTTGTATGTGAGTTTATGAATGTCTCTATCAAATACGACATTCCAGTCAAAGACTTAATAATACAACCAGTCTTTCCAATTCTGTCCTGTTTAAGGGAGAACAGAGTCTTATTGGACTTACGTAAATAAATATATTGCCATAAAAATAAGAATACTAAGTTTCTGAATTTCGGAGGGATCAGAGAGGAGAAAAAGATAAATGTTTCCATTATGCCTGGAAAGGTATAATATACCAAATTGCTGTGAGAGTTTGCTTATTTTTCTCATATCTGGAAAATAAAAGATTAAAGAACCAGCGAGATTTCAAACAAAAAGGCATGAAAATTATAGTCTTCCTCCTCCATTTATTCAGTACCATGCGATTGATTCTTGTTCTGCTCGAATTCAGTTTTTCCATTCGTTTTGGAAAATTTTTTCCCAGGTCAGTTTTATGATACTGAAGTTATCAGAAACCTGTAATTTTTTTTTCATGAATCTCCTTAAAGATGAAACATTTTGGGGGCACCTGGGTGGCTCAGTCGGTTAAGCATCCAGCTTCAGCTCAGGTCATGATATCGCAGTTTGTGAGTCCGAGCCCCACATCAGGCCCTGTGCTGATAGCTCAGAACCTGGAGCCTGCTTCAGATTCTGTGTCTCCCTCTCTCTATTCTTCCCCCTGTTGCACTCTGTCTCTCTCTCTCTCTCTCTCTCTCTCAAAAATAAACATTTAAAAAACTTACAAAAAAAAGATGAAACACTTTTGCAGGAATACTTCTATAAAAGCATCTCAGTAAAAGAATAACTGTTTGTAAATGATACAAGACTTAAAAATGGCATGGTTAAAGGTCAGAGTCCATTACAGTGCAATTGATAAGGAAATTTGTTTATTTCTGTGACATCCAACATGGTTAATGTTTCTTTTTAAATTCCACTTAGTTAACAGCAATGTTACATGTTGCAGGTGTACAACAGAGTGATTCAATTCTTCCATACATCGCTCAGCGCTTATCATTCATATACTCCTTAATCCCTATCTCCTATTTTACCCATCTCCCCAACCACCTCCCCTCTGGTAACCATCAATTTGTGCTCTATGATTTAGAGTCTGTTTCTTGGTTTGCCTTTTTTTTTTTTCTTGGTCCCTCTGCTCATTTGTTTCTTAAATTCCACATGAGTGAAGTCATAGGGTATTTGTCTTTCTCTGACTTATTTTGCTTAGCATTATACTCTCTAGCTCCATCCATATCATTGCAAATGGCAAGATTTTATTCTTTTTTGTGGCTGAATAGCATTCCATTGTACGTGTATACACCACCTCCATCCACTCATCAGTCAGTGGACACTTGGGCTCTTTCCACAGTTTGGCTATTATAGATAATGCTGCTATAAACTTTGGGGTGCATGTATACCTCTGAATTAGTGTGTTTGTATTCTTGGGGTAAACACCTAGTAGTGTGATTGCTAGGTCATAGGGCAATTCTATTTTTGACTTTTTGAGGAACCTCCATAATGTTCTCCAGAGTGGCTGCACCAGTTTGCATTCCCACCAACAGGGCAACAGAGATCCTTTTTCTCCGCATCCTCGCCAACAACTGTTGTTTCTTGTGTTGTTGACTTTAGCCGCTCTGGCGGGTGTGAGGTGATAGCTCATTGTAGTTTTGATTTGCTTTTGCCTGATACTGCGTGATGTTGAGCATCTTTTCATGTGTCTGTTGGCCATCTGGATGTCTTCTTTGGAGAAATGTCTATTCCTGTCTTCTGCCCTTTTAATTGGAGTTTTCATCTGTGGTACACAACATTTTAAGATAACTAATTATAAGTGGTAACATCCAAGGACATATTAAGTTGCTAGGAGTTTCATACAATCCCTGTAACATTTTAATAACATATATCCACATGAATGAAATCTAACATGGTTGGCATCATCTGTTTGATGGTGCTTCACACGTAATTTATCATACCAAATAAGCTTAATTACTTTAACAAATCTTTTGAGGTCTTCCAGGAATGTTCTAGACTGTTCCAAAGTTCCCTAAATGCAAAGACTGAATTTAGAATTTGGGAAAGTTTGTCAAAATGTCAAAAAGATTTTAAAACAAGAATCATAGGTCACCATGAAACAATACTTAGTTATCTGTTTAACCAAAATGACAAAGACTTCACAGGCAAATAAAGAAGGTTACATAATTCTAAGCAAAACTTAGGTCTTTCACTATGAAGAAGATTGGGATTAATCAAAGACCTGATTAAACACAGGAAATTATTTTGATAAAACACAGAATCCTTGTTTTCTAGGCAGGTACGTTTAAAAGATAAAAAAACTTTTACAATCTTTTATCAAGAACAGACCAATAATAGTTCAAGAATACTTTGTCCTTTTAACAGAGAGAAAAATCTAATTTTAAATTTGCACCAAATTCTAATTTTTCACAAATATACTTTTTTTTCTTTTTTTAAATTTACATCCAAATTAGTTAGCATATAGTGCAACAATGATTTCAGGAGTAGATTCCTTAGTGCCCCTTACCCATTTAGCCCATCCCCCCTCCCACAACCCTTCCAGTAACCCGCAGTTTGTTCTCCATATATATGAATCTCTTCTGTTTTGTCCCCCTTCCTGTTTTTATATTATTTTTATTTCCCTCCCCTTATGTTCATGTGTTTTTTCTCTTAAAGTCCTCATATGAGTGAAGTCATATGATATTTGTCTTTCTCTAATTTCACTTAGCATAATACCCTCCAGTTCCATCCATGTAGTTGCAACTGGCAAGATTTCATTCTTTTTGATTGCCGAGTAATATTCCATTGTATATATATACCACTTCTTTATCCATTCATCCATCGATGGACATTTGGGCTCTTTGCATACTTTGGCTATTGTTGATAGTGCTGCTATAAACATGGGGGTGCATGTGTCCCTTCGAAACAGCACACCTGTATCCCTTGAATAAATACCTAGTAGTGCAACTGCTGGGTCGCAGGGTAGTTCTATTTTTAGTTTTTTGAGGAAACTCCACACTGTTTTCCAGAGTGGCTGCGCCAGCTTGCATTCCCATGAAAGAATTTTTTTAATGTTTATTTTATTTATTTTGAGAGTGAGAGATAAAGCATGAGCTGGGGAGGGGCAGAGAGAGGGGGAGATAAAGAAACCCAAGCAGGTTCTGTGCTGCCAGCACAGAGCCTGACACTGGACCTGAACTCAAAAACCATGAGATCATGACCTGAGCCCAAAACAAGAGTCAGATGCTCAACTGACTGAGCTACCCAGGCATCCCCACTATTTTTTTAAATTTATTTTTATTTTTTTTTTTAAATTTACATCCAAATTAGTTAGCAAATAGTGCAACAATCATTTCAGGAGTAGATTCCTTAGTGCCCCTTACCCATTTAGCCCATCCCCCCTCCCACAACCCCTCCAGTAACCCTCAATTTGTTCTCCATATATATCAGTCTCTTCTGTTTTGTCCCACACAAATATACTTTTTTTTAAGGTTTATTCATTTTTCAGAGACAGAGCGTGAGCAGGGGAGGAGCACAGAGAGAGGGAGACACAGAATCTGAAACGGGCTCCAGGTTCTGAGCTGTCAGCACAGAGCCCGAGGCGGGGCCCGAACTCACGGACAGCGAGATCGAGAGCTGAAGTCGGACACTTGACCGGCTGAGCCACCCAGCCACCCCACAAATATACTTTCAATGTTAAAACTCATTTACTTAAATTTCCTGACCACACATAAAATTCCTTCCCAAAGGTTCCTTTTTCATAAGCCAACAACTTTCTTGTTCACATTGAAATTTTACCGTTTTACCTCTTTCCCAGACTCAGTTTAGAACACTGTTACTTTTCCCTCAACAAAGATGCATTTCCATTCCTCATACCTTCTTTTACCAAAAGCACACACCTTACTTTTCTTGTATACAGAATAGTTTCCCTTATTATTTTTAGTAGTGTTAGCCACACATATTAATTAGAATTCTGAAGTCTTAGGAAGCTTAACTAAGAAAATCAGAATTGTGAACTTTTACATTAGTGGTCTGTGAATTGGCAAACTAAAAAATACTTTGTACTATAAAAAAAGCACAGGGGCATCTGGGTGGCTCAGTCGGTTAAGCATTTGACTGTGGCTCAGGTCATGATCTCACAGTTTGTGAGTTCGGGCTCTGTGCTGACAACTCAGAGCCTGGAGCCTGCTTCGGATTCTGTGTCTCCCTCTCTCTCTGCCCCTCCCCCTCTTGTACTCTGTCTCTCTCAAAAATAAATGTAAAAAAAAAATTTTTAAAGCATATATTTCTAGAAATCATCATCTTTCAATAAAGCACAAAATATGTTTACTAACAGACCTAAATTTTATCTTTAGTTACTTGGTAGTAGGTTTATCTCCTTTTGGCTTCCCTATGTGCAGGGATTAATGTTTCACTATTCTGTCTTATTTAGAAATGATCTAGATATTCAGTGAATTTAATTTACTTAGCAAAACAGTAAGGTTTCAGATTGCCAAAAAGATTTGGAAAAACTAAAAGTTTTGGGGTAAACTTTTAATCTTATTTACATCTATTCAATTTACTCCTTCTTAACAATTATGTGTAAATTACCCACAAAAACTTTGAGACATTACAGTCAACCATTATTCACAATTAATTTTTGCTGACACATTTTGCAACAGAGAGTACATGTAGTCAACTAGTAAACCCAGGCAGTTATTTATCTGCATTATATTTAATGCTGATAATTTTGAAGACATGTCTGTTTTAATCAAACCAGCCAACTTAAATTAGCTTTACTACCAAATGTATTCCCAGATCACATGAATCTGAAATTCATTGGCTTGTTTTTATTTGAGAATTTTTGTGAATATTCAATTTATATAAGCCCTTAATTTTAAGACAATTAAGTAGATTGCTTTTCTGGCAGATGGAATCAGTTAAGCTTACCTGCTCAGGTGGCTAACATCTTTTATACTATTTGTAGAGAAGACTTTTACAATTTGTATTTGTTCCTGGAAGTAATCTGAAGGCGGCTGTGATCAAGAGTCTGGGCTAGAGAGTCTTTATTTGCAGCTTGTGTTTTAAAAAGGCCTCTCTTTCTTTCCTACCCTTTCTTCCTCCCTCCCTCTCAGACCAGTGTGGTCATTGTTTCAGAGACCTTCTGGTGTATTTCCATGTCAAAGGCGTCATAAGGTTTACATCTTCAAGGGGCAGAAAAAGAGTGCAGGTTTTCTCTTAGGCCTTGTGGATAGTTTGAATGGCCCCAATTAAAACGCAGTAATGCGGCCTGCAAGTAGACTAGGGAGTGCCCTGTAAAGAATACTTCTCTGGACTCGGGGTCAGAGGGGGCTTCTTCTGGCTTGGAAATGAAGATGTGGTCGTTGGGGTCACTAGGTTCATTGAAATGATAAACCCATTGGATTATGCCAGTTTGGCTCAGCAGGAGCTGGGCCTCATCTTAATGTTTCCCATTCACTGTGAGCCTTAGCCATGGTCACTGTGATGGAAGGAAATGAGCATAGAGCCTGGTTGAATCTTTACTAAAGTTATAGATTTCAGAGTCTTGGGAGGTAGCTATCCGTTGACCCGTTTTTGCGGCTGTGAATAAGAATCCGGAGCCCTATCATAGGAAGAAGAAAACTTACCAGAGCCAATTAGTTCCCCTCTCTCCTTCCCGTGGTATAAAGTCTTTAAGAAAGGGTTGAATTTCAGGGCCTAGTTTAATTTCAGTCTATTTCTTGATTTTTTGTTGTTGTTGTTGTTGTTGCTCCTTTAATCTTGGACGTCGTTACTGGAAAAAATGTGGATGACATCAGTGAGGCCTCTTCACAGGCAGCTGCTTTTCATCCCAGGATCACATGAGACAACCCCCCCACCCCCACCCCCCTGGGATTGGGCTCTGCTTCTGCCTCTGCTACTGTGAGAAAGCCCCTAGGCCTCCAGAGCTCAACCCCCAGAGTCTTAGCGTGTCCATGGGCCCGGCCTGGAATGACACCCGGAAACATCCCTGGGCCTTTTGCATGTCCTGAAGGGCTGCTTGACCTCCTCAGGATTCTTAGCAGGTGCTGGCACCAGATGTCCAGGACATTTATGTTTTTCCATTATTGTTTATATATTTATATTTTTCCATTAATTTGTTTAAACTCATAATGCCAGTAATTGAACTCCTAACTGGATCGAGGGATGAAGCTTGACAGAAGTGAGTGAAGTGGTGACACACAAACCAAGGCCTCTGTTGTGTTTTCCCCTCTGGTTTCCCTCACTGGTTTTTTATTGCAGTAATACCCTTGCAATCTAATCTACCCTCCTTAGCCTTAAGGTGTGGGAGACCTTTTCCTATGTTAGTTAGGGACTTAAAAGAATTTGTGTTTTTTTTTTTGGAGAGTGAGAGAGAAGGGCAGAAGGAGAGAGAGAAGTTCAAGCAAGCTTCAGGCTCAGTGCAGAACGCAACGAGGGGCTCCTTCCCAGGACCCTGGGATCATGACCTGAGCCAAAACCAAGAGTCAGACGGTCAACCCACTGAGCCACCAGGCACTTCAAGGACTTTGTAATTAACATCTCATTAGGCCTATGACCTTGATCACATCACTCTGCAGAGACTGTTCGTAACTGTATCATGACTCTTTGGGTTGGATACCGCAGGGAGCATATCGCGAAGGCAATACGTAAGAGCGCATAGCAGTGCCACAGACCCCAGATGGTTTCCCAGCTGGTTAATTCCCTCAGTTGGGTGGCTAGTGAGCAAACAGGTAAAGGGCATTCCCCTCAGTTAACTGCAAGAGCAACCGTGCAATCCTGCTGACATAAGTTGTTTTAGCGCATTCGCAGCCTATCAATGACCAGTGTTGTCGGTGGATCGGCCCTTGTGGTTCTTTCTATGATTGCAAGATGCTCTGTAGCAACCACCATCAGGAAACTTTGGAAAGATAGCGATTTCTGACTTGCAAGACTTGGAGATTACCCCGTGCACCGGGGACCCCACAATGAGGTCACAGAGGGAGAGCATGCACAGGCCAGAGGTTCTGCTTTTACTAGGGTGGAGGGTAGGGGCCTAGGGTTCAGGGGCTCGCTCACTATTGGTGAATTTCAAAAAAAGGTGAGAAAAGAAAAGGCACGTGGCCCAAATGGTCAGTTATTGAAATCGAGTTCTCTGAAACCAAGGAGGCTCAGTGGGGTGAGGTAGCCTGGCTCTGTCTTGTCCTGGGGCTGACCATGTGTTTCTTGGAGGTCGCCATCTTTGAAGGAGAGCCTTCTTTGAGATGGATGCCGTGGCAATTAAAGCTGAAGTCGAGCACTTGCACTGCAAAGAAAGAAAAAAACCTGTCAGGGTTTCACACTAGACTCTGTCTCTAGGAAGAAGTCCGTTTAGTCCTACTGGAAGGAGGGAATAGGAGACAAAAAGAAGACCCCAACTGTATACCAGTGACTTAGATGGATAGACTAATCTGTTAATGGCTTGTGTTTGTTAGTCTTTGGTCTTAAAGCGGTGAATTCAATGGTCTGAAGCCAAAAGAGGAGAGCTATTTTTCTTATTATTTTTAAAGATCCTGCCTTGTGCCACCAATGATTTGAAGTGGCCTGTAAGGACGGATCGGTGGAGAGAGACTGATAGATCTATCAATAAATCTATCAACAAAAATTAGCACTATTGGAGGCTGAATTTGGGCCCTGGATGATTACTGACATCAAGTTGATATTCCTCAAAGCTGAAGTGGAAAGCAACCGTATATTATATCATTCGTATATAGTCATTGTCGTGAAAGCATAGCATTCTCCGGTGAAGCAAAGCTTTTCCTGACACCTCGGTTTGACAGGGACTTAACTGACCTGTGGTGGCCAGTATTCCTTATGAAATTCTGACAACAAAAATTGACAGGTAAGCAGGTTGCACAGGAACCTTTTTTTTTTGCCTTCATACGACATGAGGGCATAATGGCTAAATCCAACTCAAAGGAAGCAGTTTGCTGGAGAAATGGGAAAGCGTGTGGAAAACATACACAGCTTGTTGATAGTGTACCTTAACCGCCAGAAAAAGGCTGCCACAAATATAGCCCATTAGCAGGCCCGGCACTTTCCTCCCGTGTACATAGCGTGTACAACCAGGTCATCGCGCTCTTTTCTGCAAAGGCCAAAATGGGCTGATTTTCCAAACAAGTGCCCTTGGCCATCACTACCAATTTATTAGAATTGGCAAAATTGAAGCCTGAAGCCTGTTTGTTATCATAGGCTGGATTCTCTAGGGTCAATATGTGCTTCAGAGAGGATGCAGGTCTCTGAAATTGTAGACACCATTTTCTGTGTGTGGGCTCTAAGTATATTTATCTGGGGAAAGACTTCAGAGCTTTCAATCCACGGAAAGGTCACAGTAAGGAATGCATTGACCACAGATCCTTTAAACACTTGTCCTTCAATATTTCTGTCAAGAGCCTTCAATAAGAGGTGAGAAGGAGACCGTTAAAAGGCCTGCTCTCTGGCAAGGACCTGGGGCCAGTGTTCAGTGCTGCTGATTAAAAGCAGGGCCAGAAGCACTAATGATCAAAACCACAGTCGGCCAGAGCCATCTTGTGAGAACTTAACGACTCGCCCCGCTGACATTGCCACCGACCTGTGAACGGAAAAGGTGAGGCAGAACCTATCGAAAATGGTTCTTGAATGTCAGCTTTGTGCCACAAAATGAGGACACAGTGTTGAACAGATTCCTGTCCAGATTGTGCTTATTCTAATGATTGTACAATAATTCCTATTTTTATCCTTTGCTGTAAAGGACTGGAAGGCTGAAATCGTCCTTAAAAAACGAGCGGAGTGTTTTCTAGAACGCAAAAAAGAAAACAGGTCTCCAAGTCTCACCAAGTGGAGACAAGGACACAGGAGTTATTTTCAGAGTCTTTTACAGATCTAAAATCATCACATTAGTTTAGGGATATGGAAATGTTTATAATTGGATCTAAGTTCATTTTGCTAGCTTAGGACTATAGAAGTATACTGTCTACAATTTGGGCCATAAAATAGATTACTCAGACCATAATTACAAGTAGATTCATTGAATTTATTTAAGTATTTAGTGTCCACCATAAAATGAGCCACATATTGACAACTTCTAAGGATTTTCTTCTTTCTTAATTGTGTGATTGGTTACAAGTATTCTATAGAATTGTGCAATGGCTCCCATATGGGGGCTCCTGTTTCCCCTTGAAGTATTAGAAAGTTGCACAGAGAATGGAAAGGAAAAATGTCAGAGTGGAGCACATTAAAAATGATCATTGTGGTTTGACCTCCCCTTACACAAAAGTGGAAGAAACCTCCATGGACCACCTAAATTAATCAATTCAATTCAATGCTTATTTTTAACCTTAAACATCTATCCAAAACGCACTGCACATTTGAAAAGTAGTATACCATACAATCCGGGGGGGGGGGGGGGGGGGGTGGCGGTCAGACTGCCTGGATTCGGATCCAGTTATCAAGCTGTGTGATCTTGGACAAGTAACCTAACACTCTGTGCCTCAGTTTCCTCATCTGTACACTGGGGCAAATAATAGAACCTATCTTAGAAAAGCGTTTTAAATAAATGCTTACAGTACCTGATACACAGTAAGGAAGTGTTAGCAATAATTATTTAAGGAAAATCAATAGCACAAGACACTGAAGCCTAAAGTGAACAATAAGGACCAATGATCCCCCCTCCCCAACGACTACCTGGGTGGCTCAGTCAGTTAAGTATCTGACTCTTGATCTTGGCTCATGATCTTGCAGATTGTGGTATCCTTCCGGGCAGGGTCAGGCCCTGTGCTGACAGTATGGAGCCTGCTTGAGATTCTCTCCCCACCGCCCCCCTCTCTCAAAATAAATAACTAAACTTAAAACAAACAAACAACTAAGCCTCCAAACTCTTGATCTCAACTCAGGCCTTGATATCAGGGTCGTGAGGTCCAGCCCTATGTTCACTTCCACACTGGGCATGAAGCCTACTTAAAAAAAAAAAAAAAAGGCAGTACTACTAACTTAGTAGTTTCGTAAAACAAATTTGTGAAATAGGAAAAATCTGTTACCAAGGGAGTCAAGGAAAATTTATAGTATGGAAGGTAAAAGGACAAAGCTGAAAAGGGGGCTCTAGGGCAGACTGCTTGCAGCAACATCTTATGCCCCCACCCACCGCTCCTTGCAGTTTGGTGTGGCCAAAGGGAAGAGTTCCAGCCAGTGGGAGTTGAAAAATGGTGTGGGTCCCTCCAAGCCCAGCCTGGGGCCACCTCCCTGGAACAGGCTCTGCACTGTGAGCCCATGGCCAGTGTTTCACAGTGTTTGCCTGTGTCCCTGTGTCTCAGCATCAAGGCTGAGAAGGTAGCCAGAGGTATGAAGAACCACCTGTACTCTGCTAAGGAATTTGAACTTGCCTTGGGGCCATGGGAGCTACCAAAGTGTTTGTTTTATAGAATCAGATAAGTCGCTCCTTTGGCTGGGTGGAGGGTAGGTGTAAGCCAGCAGGAGAGGTGGCGAAGGCTGGAAACAGTGAGGAGACTTGCATAACCACCCAGGTGAAAAGGGACAGAGGGACAAATGTGGGGATGGAAGCAGGAGACTGACTCCGAAGGAAATTGGGAGTCAACAATTCTGTTGGGCATGGGAAGTGGAGAAGCCACAGTAAGAAATAAAGGTGGATAGAGATGGGGGTTGGGAGTGTTGTACCTCACAGCCTCTGTGTTCTCTGAGAAAGGAGACAATCATCATGAGCCCCTTCTCCTCCTGTCACATCTTACAGTCTGTCCATCTCAAACAGTGTGCTGTCCTTGCCAGTGCTGTGTTCTGTCTGGAAGACTAGAAAGTTGTCTAAACTGTTTGCCCCTACACCAAGCAATGCCTCTTCTCTGAAGGCTGCTCCCCCTCCTCCAGACATGCCTGGGCACTCCTCCTTTGCACCCTGTCTTCCCCAATCCCTCTAATCTCTTGAGCACTTAGGAAAACGGGCTCAACGTGCTCCCTTGACATCTCCACAACTAGATGGGAAGGACATGGATGGTAAAGAAACACAAAGATGAAAAATAAATCTTATTACCAGCTGAAGGCCAGATATAATGGGCTCTCAGTAGATGTTTGAGAAATAAGCTAATTAAGAATAAGGGGACAGGAACAAAAAAAAAAAGGAGAGCTCTGGAAAGAGCACAATCCTTACCTGCATTCTCCTAAGAAGAATCTAGCAGGTTGAAGAACAACACCTGGACAGACAGACAGCATGGGAAAACATTATAATTAAGGTTGAAGCAAAACAATACGTACAATCCATACAGCTGTAGGATTCTTGTCCCTTTAGGACAAAATTATCAATTGATAAGAAAACTCTGCTGAAGAGAAGGAGCACATAACCACATCTGGGGCAGTGAGAAGGAAAAAAAATACCCCCACTTTTCAAACACCCAGGAGTTCCCAGTATTGTATATAGATAGTATACTCGAGTGAATATAACCCTGTCATTCACACAGTGAAATGATGAGTATTTTCGACTCTTAATACATTGGCAGTTTTCCACAGGTGGTGGAGTCTAGACTTCTAGTTGTTTACCTAAGGCATTCTCCCCGTTCTTCTCAGAATTCCAGTTTTATTCCAAGTAGCCAGCTGAAAGCCTACATTTACCAGCCTGCAAGGCAGCATGAGATGTGACCATTTAAGTAAGTTCTGGTTAATATTAGTGAAAGGGTAGCATGGGACATTACCTATCTTTTCAGAAAGTTGACTCAGTTGGAGATTTGCCCCTTTAACTTCCTACTTATGCTCGTCTGGCCTTGTGTCTAAAGGCTGGCACTCCAGCAGCTGTCTTGGAAACATGAGGTGGATGGCCTTAAACTTGGAGGTGACTCTAGAAAGAACATGAAGATAGCAAGCACTGGAGTCCCTGACTACCAAAGAGCCAAAATGCCATCACTGAAATACTTCTCTTGAAAAAAGTTCCATGTTTCTGTTCACAGTAGAAAAGCCAAATAACGATGGCCGAACAACCAAGCCTCATACTTCTGGTAGTGAACACAAGTGCCCTAATGATTCTTAATCTCATCTTACTGTCATTGTCACATCATTTATTGCAGCGTAGGCTCAGGCGGTTACAAACTTTTACCTCGGTGGAAAAACTGGAGAAATGGTATAACCCTGTCTTGCGTTCTGCAATGTCTAGAAGGTAAACAGCACCATCGTACTGCTTGAATATCACAGACAAGCACAAATTCTGGGATGTAGTGCAAACTATTTAGAGAGTCAGTCAGATAAGGCAGTCCAAAAATCCTTTTCTCTCTTGTGGTCTCCTGAGGGGACCCATGTGCCCCACGGTTCCTGTTCTTAGGAGGGTGATGAGGGTGAACATTGGCATATCGTTTCCCCAGCTGTGTTGCTATATAATTAACATATAACATTGTGTAAGCTTTAGGTATATAGCATGATGATTTGATACATGTATGTTCTGCAAAATGGTATCCCAAGAAAATGAGCACATCTGCCCCTCACATAATTAACTCGTGTGTATGTGTATAGGGAGAATATTTAAGATATAATATTTTGATAACTTCCAAGCATATAGTACAGTATTGTTGACTTGTCACCATGCTGTACATAGCAGGCATACCTTAGAGATGGTGCAGGTTCAGTTCCAGACTACTACGATGAAGTAAGTATCTCAACAAGGCAAGCACTAGACTGTAATCGAGGTACGATAGCATCGTGTCTGAAAACCACAACGTACATACTTGCTCAAGGAAGGAAGGAAGAAAAGAAAAGAAAAGCTAACCATCAGGGAACCGGGCTGACTCAGAAAAGTGTGCAGCTCTTGATCCCTGAGTCATGAGTGTGAGCCCCATAATGTAGAGATGACGGAAATAAATACTTAAAAAAAAACAAACAAACTTAAAAAGGATGCTAACCATCACCTGAGCTTTCAGCAGATCATAATCTTCTTGCTGATGGAGGTTCTTGCCTCCATGTTTTGGCTGCTGACCGGTCAGGGTGGTGGTTGCTGAAGGGTGGAGTCGCTGTGGCGATTCCTAAAATAGGACAAAGATCGACTCTGATAGCATTTTACCCCTCAGAACTTTTTTAAAAATTGGAGTTAATCCTCTCTAACCCTGTCACTGCCTTCTCAATTAACTTAAAGGAATATTCTAAATCCTTTGTTGTCATCCAGGAGTAGAGGCCAGCTCACGTAACCACTTTCTTTGCTCATTCATCGGAAGCAACTCCTCACGAGATGGCAGAAATTCAATCCCATCTTCAGGCTCTACTCCTAATTCTAGTTCTCTTGCTATTTCCACCACATCTGCAGTGACTTCCTCCACTGAAGTCTTGAACCTCTCATCCATGAGGGTTGGAATCACCTTCTTCCAAACTCCTGGTAATGTTGAATCCTTTCCAGAAGGTTTTCAATCGACAGTGCCCAGATCTATGAGATCTGCCACTATCTATGGCAGCTAAATGTATTTCTCTAATATTAGGCTTGAGCGTCAAAATTGCTCCTTGATCCAGGGGCTGCAGACTGGGTATTGTGTTAGCAGGCACGCAAACATTGTACATCTCCATCAGAGCTCTTGGGTGACTACATGTGTGGTCAGTGAGCAGTACTATTTTGAAAAAGAATCTTTTTTTCTGAGTAGTAGCTCTCAACAGTGGGCTTACATTTTTTGGTAAGCCATGTTGTAAACAGATATGCTAAATCTACTCTGCCTGTGCTCTGAATGACAGCACAATTCTTAAGCACCCTACCGTGGGCCTTGACCTAAAATCACCAGCCGCATTAGCTTCCAACAGGAGAGTCGCCCTGTCCTTTGAAACCAGGCATTGATTTCTCCTCTCTAGCTGTGAAAGTTCTAGATAGCAACTTCCCCTTTAGCAGGTTGTTTAGTGTAGCCACCTCCATCAATTATCTTAGCTAGATCTCCTGGATAACTTCCTGCAGCTTCTACATCAGCACCTGCTGCTTCACCTTGAGCTTTGATGTTACAGAGATGGCTCCTTCCCTTAAACTTCATGAACCACCCTCTGTTAGGGCCTAACTCTCCAATTCCGGGAATGCTGAGAGAGGTTGAACCTAACTCTGGATTAGGCTTTGGCTTCAAGGACTGTTGTGGCTTGTTTCATCTTCTACCCAGACCACTCAAACTTTCTCCACGTCAGCAATAAGGCTGTTTCACTTTCTTATTATTCATGTGTTCACTGGAGTAGCACTTTAATTTCCTTCAAGAACTTTGCCTTTGCCTTCACATCTCAGCTCTTTGGCACTCAACCTGTCTTCCTAAGTTTAATCATTTCTAGCTTTTGACTGAAAGTGAAAGACACGCAACTCTTCCTTTCACTTGAACACTTATGCCAACTAATTACCCTACAATGGCCTCCAGCTTCGATAGTGTTGTGTCTCAGGGAATAGGAGAAGAGGGAGAGATGGGGAACAGTCAGTTTGGTAGAGCAGCCATACAGCATTTAAGTTCACTGTCTCATATGGGCAGTTTCTGGTTTCCCAAAAACAATTACAACAGGGACGTCAAAGATCACCATAGCAAATCTAATAATAGTGAGAAGGTTTGAAATATTACAAGAGTTACCAAGATGTGGCACAGATGCCCGAAGTGAGCAAATGCTGCTGGGAGAATGGCACCACTAGACTTGCTGAACAGAGGACTGCCACAAACCTTGTTTGTAAAAAACACAGTATGGGTGAAGTGCGGTAAAGTGAAGCACGGTGAAACAAGCTACCCCTATACACCCTGGAACTTATTCACCTTATAACCAGAAGTTTTCACCCTTTGCCCAACATCTCCCCACTTCTCTCACCCTCTGGGACACCCATTGTACTGTGTGGCTATGAGTTCATCTTTTCTAATTTCCACCTATAGGTAAAATCCTATACGGTATTTGTCTTTCTCTTATTTCATTGAGCATGACACTCTCAAGGTCCATCAACGTTGTTGCAAATGATAGGACTTTGTGCTTTTTTAAGGACTGAAAATATGCCATTTTGTGTAGGTATTTATGACACATCCTCTATCCATTCAGTGGTTGATGGACTCTTAGGTTGTTTCTGTCTTGGCTGTTGCACATGGGGGTGCAGGTATCTTTTCAAGATCATAATTTCGTTTCCTTCAAATATATACCTAGAATTGCTGGATCATATGGCAGTTCTTTTGAGTGACGGCCATTCTTTCTTAAGTGGAAATAACTGTCTCTATCATGAGAACGTTAATCACGCAGCCAAACTTGCGTGCGATATTCTAAAATTCTCCATTTCTGAGAATGAAGAGAAGCAGGAAAGAGCGGAACCAAGAGTGAATCCTTTTCAGCCACAGGCATGTTATTATCTGTGCCCTTCACTAGGTCTTAAATTCCTCGAGGGAAGGTCCTCTTCATGCCTCCTCCAGTATCGAGGATAGTGACAGGCACATTTCAACGGTTTTGTCCTTTATTTGGTCCATGAGTGAATATGTAACAACCGGGCTGTTTCCTGGTGGCCTGGTGGTTGTCCTAGTATCAGGTGTAACACAGAAGAAATCATGGATGTCACTAAATGCTGGCTCTGCTCAGTGCAGTTCACAACAGATTACCGATGCCAGACAGGAAAGTAGTGACCTGGCCATCTGTACCCACTCGTTCGTGGAATGAGCGGCTCCAGCAGGCTTTGGAGGAGAAGCGCAGTTACAAGAGAAGGGGTGGCCGTCGCTCCCTTCCCATTTCCTGTAGCAGGCCTCATCAGCGTTTGTTCTTGTACTTTGAATAACCCAGTTTCCCACTTTATGCATTGGCTCAAGAGTCAGAAAAGTTGAGTAGAACCCCTGAAAAGCAGAATAATGAGCACTTGTGCTACCGGAATGAAAAGCATATGGCAGTTATATAGGAACGGTGATCGTTGTTTTTCCCCATCACTCGTCTTGGTTTGTCTGCCTGGCACAGCATAAGAATAAGAACGCTTTTACAGAACAACTCAGAAAGTTAGAAAATGCGAGACATGAAAAATGACTTTTTGGCCAGATGTGATATATCTTCAAGAAGCTATTTATATCCAACAGCTGTACCTGACTTCGAGAAACTTCATTTTTTAATGAAAACTGTAGCATAATGAAGGACTCCACAGGTTTCTCCCCACAGTCTTTGGCAAGACTTTTGCTGCTCAGTTTTAAAGATAGTAACCTAAGAGAAGACGCAAACACTTTGTAAAGTTAGCTATTTTTGCTAATTTAACTATACTTGAAAAAATATAACTAGATGTGGGATTTTGTAAAGAGATGACAAGTTGATATATTCATTTTACATCATGCCTGGACATTTGTAGTTGTTATTTCATCAAGTTCTACTGAAAAATCCTAACGAGTGGCCCAGATAGAGGAAACCCTGCAGGATTTATTAGTAACTCCACTTTTAAATATGGGTTCTGTGACAGTTAAGCAAGTGAATATTCAAAAATTCCGAATTTGAATTCTTAGCTTACCATCAACAGAAGGATCGGCCGTGAAAAAGAGAACCATAAAAGAAGCAATAATAAAAAGCAAACTTAAGACAACCAAAGATTAAAATTAGGAAATAACTTCAAGGAATTCAACCTAAGAGAGTATTGACTCAGATTGGTATAGTTTATGCAATAAGCACGTATAAATCTGTGAGATAAGTCTATAATGACAGAATAGCAAACCAACACATCATCGCAAATTATCTTACTATGATGAAAATAATGTGTGATTGTTATATTGAGTGCATGCATGAGCTAGGTGCTATGCTAAAGGTTTTAATGCATCATTCCATTTATTCGTCAACAAGCCCTATTTCTATGCAATTACTACATGTTTTTCTTTATTGAATTAAACATTGCCACTACCAGTATTTCATAGAAGAGGAAACAGAGGGGTGGTTTTAGTTCAAGATGAGTGTCTAGGAGGGTCCCGTACCTCCAGCTACATATGGAACGGTTTCTTAAGGGGGAAAATACTAGCTGAGCAACGCCTACACATTGGACGTATGAGAAAAGAACATCAAAGCAGGTAGGAAAGGCTCTACAACATCTTACTATAAACTCAACCCTGGCTCAGTGACCTACAGGCTTCTCCCTGAGGAGCAAAGGGTTTGAACAGCACATCTGGCACCCTAACTTTTAAGACATGCACCTGAGCGACCAAACATCCAGCACTGAAAGCCACAGGGACATGCATCCACAAGACCCACAAGGCAATCACAAACTGAGAAGTAATCCCGAAGGGGATTTTGCAGACTCAACACTCCAAAACCCAGTGCCGAGATAGCCCACTGAAAAGTGCCCAGTCTTCCTGTGAAAGACACTTATTTACTTATCTTAGGAGCAGGCATCTAATTTAACAGACATCTTGAAGCCTGCCGAAAGAGGGCGGAGTCCCCACTACCTCATTCCAGCTACCTGATAGATCTTGGGAAGGAGCTGTATACTTGTCCAGCACCCCCATTTTTGCCACTGTCACCCAGGAGCCACCTCTAGATCGCCTAGTTTTGATGGACAGCGGGGCTTACACCTGAAGGTCCTACGGTGTGGTTACGAATGCAGAAACACTTCTTAACTGGCTATCCCACCCAAGGCACAGCCCAGAGATAGCAAACTGAAACATGTCTAGGGGCTGACTACAATTCTCTCCAGAGACCTCAGAAGATGGGCACTAACCTCATGGTTTGCACTGCCCTGCCAGACATGGTTGTTGTCTCCATGAAAGGAGCCTGTCTGGTGGCCAGCCAGGCTTGTGTTCCAAGATTCAAGATGGGATTGTAGCAGGGTACCTGGGTGGCTCAGTTGGTTAAGCATCTGATTTCAGCTCAGGTCATGATCTCACAGTTCATGAGTTCCAGTCCCACACTGGGCTCTCTGTGCTGACAGCTCAGAACCTGGAGCCTGCTTCAGATTCTGTCTCCCTCTCTCTCTGCCCCTCCCCCCATTTGCACTCTGTCTCTCAAAAATAAACAAACATTAAAAGAAAAAAAATAAATTTGTCATCAATGGGATTATAGCAAAGAAAGAGAGTTCCTAATTGGATATCACCCAGGGCTCAGTGCAGAGGGAGCAGAAAAATGCCTATCTACCAGTTTTTCCCTGAAACAACTATATTTGCCTACATTAAAAGATGCTAGGGGCGTCCAGGTGGCTCAGCCAGTTAAGTGTCTGACTCTTGATTGTGGCTCAGGTCATTATCTCACCGTTCTTGAGGTGGAGCCCCATGTTGGACTCTGTGCTGACCGCAGGAAGCCTGCTTGGGATTCCCTCTGTCCCTCCCCTGCTTGTCCATATTCTCTCTCAAAATAAATAAATAATATATTTCTTTTAAATAAAAGATGCAGACTGAGCTCCTCTTCTTTGGAACTCTGACTGACAGGTCTTCACACAATCTCGACTACTGGAAACCACTAAAAACATAATAGGCTGCTTAAACAATCAAAAAGGTTTGAGAGAGAATGGAAAGCTAGCTGCCGAGTAAGGTTCAACTCCTACACAAAGCCAATACTTCAGAACTTGAAGGGGGGTGGCTGTTGTATCTAATGCACAGAAACCAAGATAAGAAATCAAGGTAAATGAAGAAACAGAGGAATATGCTCCAAAGAATAGAAAAAGATAACGCACCAAAAAAAGTCCTTAATGAAATGGAGATGTGATGTACCTGAGAAAGAGTTCAAAATAGTGATTATAAAGATGCTCATTAAACTCAGAAGACAAAATGGAGGACTACAGGGAGAACTTCAACCAAGACATAGGAAATATTTAAAAGTACCAAGTAGAAGTAACCAAGATGGAAAAATACAGTAACTTAACTAAAGAATACAATAGAGGAAATATATTACCTTAAAGAGGGGTCATTGAGGGCAGGAAAAAAAAAAAAAGGATGACAAAGAGTGAAGACAACTTAAGGGATATATGGGAAAATATCAAGTAAGCCAGCATTCATTTTATAGTGGTCCCAGAAGGAGAAGGGAGAGAAAAGGAGACATAAAACTTAATTGAAATAATGGCTGAAAACTTCCCTAACCTGGGGAAGGAAAGAGACATCCAGGTCCAGGAAGCCCAAAGACTTACAAATAAGATGACTCAGAGACGCACAAGACAAAGTATAATTAAAATGGCAGAACTTAGAGGCAAGAGAAAAACTTGTCATATAAAAGGGACACACACACACACACACCACTGCCCCTTAAGATAGAGACTTTGCAGGCCAGAGAGGAGTGGCATAATATATTCAACAGGCTGAAAGAAAAAAATGGCCAAATAAGAGTACCTAGCCAATTTATCCTTCACAAGGAGAAAGAGTTTTCCAGACAAGCAAAAGCTAAAGTAGTTGATCACCACTAGACTGGCTTTACAAGAAATGTTAAAGCACTTTTTTTAAACTGAGAGAATGCTAATTAATAACGTGAAAACATAAAAGTATAAATTTCATGGATAAATAGGAAATTTCAAAATAATCTAATGATGTAAAGTTGGTGGATTAATCACTTATAAAGCTATTACAAAGGTTTAAAGTAGTAAAAGTAACCAATGAAAATAATTTGTTAAGGGGTATACAAGATAGAAAGATGTAAATTGTGATGTGAAAAACAAAATGCTGGAGTAAAAATGTTGAGCTTTAAATGCATTTAGACTTAAGTTGTTATCAATTTAAAATAGAATGTTATCGGGGCGCCTGGGTGGCGCAGTCGGTTAAGCGTCCGACTTCAGCCAGGTCACGATCTCGCGGTCCGTGAGTTCGAGCCCCGCGTCGGGCTCTGGGCTGATGGCTCAGAGCCTGGAGCCTGTTTCCGATTCTGTGTCTCCCTCTCTCTCTGCCCCTCCCCCGCTCATGCTCTGTCTCTCTCTGTCCCAAAAAAAATAAATAAACGCTGAAAAAAAAAAATTTTTTTTTTAAAATAGAATGTTATCAATATATGTTGTTTATGTAAGCCTCCTGGGAACCACGAACAAAAACCTTATAGTAAATATGCAAAAAGAGAAAGAAATGTAAGCATACCACTACAGAAACCATCAAATCACAAAGGAAGAGAGCAAGAGAAGGAGCAAAGGAATTTTTAAGACAGCCAGAAAACAATTTACAAAAACAGAAATGAGTGTATATTTGTCAATTATTCTAAATGTAAATGGACTAAATTCTTTCATCAAAAAGTCATAGAGTGACCAAATAAAGACAAGACCCATCTATATGCTGTCTAGAAGAGACTCACTTGAGATATAAGGATACACACACACTGAAAGCCAACGGAAAAAGACAGTCCGTGCAAATTGAAACCAAAAGAACAGGCAGCTCCACTTCTATCAGGTAAAATAGGCATTCAGATAAAGAAGATCATTACATAATTATAACAGGGCCAATCCAGCAAGAGGATACACCATTGGTAAATATGCATCCAACACAGGAGCAGCTATACATAAAAAGTAAATACTAACAGACATAAAGGGAGAAATAAAAAGCAATGCAATAATAGGAGGGGACTTTAATCCCTCTCTTTCATCAATGGCTAGATCATTCAGACAGAAAAACATTAAGAAAACATTGATCTTAAGTGATATGTTAGACCAGATGGGCTTATGAAACATACAGAACATCTCATCTAAAAACGACAGGACACACATACTACTAAAGCACACATGGCACATTCTCCAGACTTGATATTTTAGGGTAAAGAACAAGTCTTAATAAATGTAAAAAAAAAAAACTGAAATCATCTCAAGCATCTATTCTGACCACAATGGCTAGCAATCAGTTTCAAGAAAACTAAAAAATTCACAAGTATGTGGAGATTAAACAAAATGCTACTCAACAACCAATGAGTCAAAAAAGAAAAGAAGGAAATACAACATACCAAAACTTATGGGATGCAGAAAACAGTTCTAAGAGGGAAGTTCATAGGAATAAACAAAAAAAGATCCTAACTTTATGCCTCAAGGAACTAGAAAAGAACAAAATTCAAAGTTGGTAGATGGAGAGGATAAAAATCAGTGTAGAAATAAATGAAATAGAGACTAAACAGAAAATTGGAAACATCAATGAAACTAATAGTTGATTTTTTTGAAAAGATATACAAAATAGACAAATCTTCAGCTAGACTCACCAATAAAAAAAAGAGGGGTCAAGTAAATATATTCAGAAGTGAAAAAGATGTTACAGCTGATACCAAAGACACATAACGGCTCATAATAGACTACTATGAAAAATTATAAATCAATGAAGTGGACAACCTCAAAGATACGTTTGAATTTTTAGAAACATACAATCTACCAAGACTGAATCATACAGAAGTAGAAATCTGAACAGACTGACTTTTATATGGATATTAAATCAGTAATTAACAAACAAAATTCTAGGATCACATAACTTCAATAATGGATTCTACCAAACATTAAAAAAAAAAAAAAAAGAATGTCAAACTCTTGCAAAAAACAGAAGAGGAAAGGAATCCAGCATTACTCTGATGTCAATGCCTGACAACAACACTAGTGAAGAAGAAAATTATAGGCAGGTATCCCTGACGAACATAATTTATGACAAAGGAACTAAGAACATACAAATGAGGAAGGATGTTTTCTTCAAGAAATGGTGTCAAGAAAACCAGATAGATAGATAACAATAAAATAAAACTGGACCACTCTCTTGCACTATACACAAAAATTAACTCAAAATGGATTAAAGAACATGGCTGGTAAGCAGGTTGCTAATGGTCTTGGTCACACTTTTTGGATCTGTCACCAAAACCAAAAATAATGAAGTTGGATTACGTTAAACTGAAGGGCTTCTGCACAGCAAATAAAACCATCAACAAATGGTAAAGGAACCTACAGAATAGAAGATATTTATAAATCATATATCTGATAAAGGGCTAATATCCAAAATATATAAATAACTACTAACTCAACAGCAAATAACCCAAACAGTCCAATTAAAATATAGGCAGAGGATCTGAGTAGACATTTTCCCAAAGAAGACCTACAGATGGTCAGCTGGTACACATTCATCAAAAATACAAAAATGCTGGTAAGGTTGTTGAGAACAGGGAATTCTTGTGTATTTTGGTAGGAATGCAAATTGATGCAGCCACTATTGGAAAATAGTGTGAAATTTCCTCAAAAAAAATTAAAAATAGAACTATCATCCAATCCAGCAACTCCACTTCTGGATAAATGAAAATGGAGGTAGGTTGAGATCACTAGGGTAGAGAATGAAAATCCTGAGCTCACCTCCTCCCACAGAAACATCAAAACTACAACAACATATTTAACCCTTTGGAAATGACAGGTAAACAAGCAGAACAGCTCTTCCACAACTAAAGGTATAAAGATGAAGCCACATTGAGATGGGTAGGAGGAGCAGAGATGCAACCTAGTCAGGACCCACTCCCCTGGCACAGAAAATCACAAGTGAGAGGGATATCTCCAGCTCCGCTGGGGAGAGAAGGGTTCAAGGTTCACATCAGGCCTTCCTATCCTGGGAACCTGCATTAAGAATATGAGCCCCTATAATTTTTGAACATCAGTGGGGCTTACCTATGGGAGAGGGCTATAGAAAACTGAGACTCTGGTCTTAAAAAAACCCACGCACAAACTCACTCTTAGACTCAGCACAGATGCCTCAGTTTATAAAGTTCCAGGGCCTTGTGTGAAAGACATTTACTAATTTTAGAGTGTGTTCTGGAGGGGCAGATCCATAGTAACTTTTCCCAGGAACAGGCACCATTTTTCTTCATCTGCTTCTATCCAGCTGGCCTAGCCCTGGCAGGCACCATTTCTGACACTCTCCATTTACCTTAGTAGTACCACTCACTCTGCCCACCAGTGATCCTGCAGCTGTTGCAGCAAAAGGCATCACAGCCAGCCAGACTGAAGCCAGCCCTACCCACCAACATGTCTTTAGCTTCCCAGCCACAATAGGAGGGTGCATGCAGCCCACAGAGGACACCACGGGAACTCCTGGGTTCCCCCTGTTGACCAAGGGGAATTGCACTTCTGGGCCACACAGGATACCTTCTACATTAGGCCAATCCTTTAACACCCGGAAATATAGCTGATCTACCTAATACACAGAAGCAGCCACATAATGTCAGGCTAAATGAGGAGACCAAGGAATATGTGCCAAATGAAAAAAATAAGACAAAGTATTTTAAAAAGTAAATGAAATGGAGATAAGCAGTTTACCCAATACAGCTCAAAGTAGTGGTCATAAAGATACTCACCAAATTCAGAAGAATGAACACAGTAAGAACTGCAAAAAAAGAAATTAAAAAAAAATCAGACCTAAAGAATACAATAACCGAGATGACAAATACACTAGAAGGAATCAACAGCAGATTTGGTGATGCAGAACACATCAGCAATCTGGAAGACCAGGTATTAGAAATCACCCAAGCTGAACAACAAAAAGAAAAAAAAAACAGATTTTTAAAAATGAGGATAGTTTAAGGGGCCTTTGGAATAATATCAAACATATCAACGTTTGCATTATAGTGGTACCCAAAGAAGAAAAGAAAGGGGCAAGTAAAGTTATTTGAAGAAATAATAGCTGAAAACTTTTCTAACTTAGAAGCACAGAGACATATGGATTATCCAATATCCCTGATGAACAGAGATGCAAAATTCTCAACAAAATATTACGAAACCAAGTTAAACAATACATTAAAACAATCATACACCATAATCAAGGAAGGTTGTTCCAGGGACGCAAGCATGGTTCAATATCCACAAATGCGTTAACATGATATACCACTTTAACAAGGCAAAAGATAAAAACAATATGATTATCTCGATAGATTCAGAAAAAACATTTGACAAAATTCCACATTCATTTTTTGAATATTTATTGATTTTTGAGAGAGAGAAGGGGAGAGAGCTTGTGAGCAGAGGAGGGGCAGAGAGAGAGAGGGAGACAGAGGGTATGAAGCAGGCTCTCCACTGACAGCACAGAGCCCAGTACGGGACTTGTACTCATGAACCGTGAGATCATGAACTGAGCCAAAGTCAGACACTCAGGCACACTCAATATCCATTTATGATAAAAACTCTCTAACAAAGTAGGTATAGCAGGACCATACTTCAACACAATAAATGCCATGTATGACAATTCCCTAGCTAATATCATCCTCAACAATAAAAAGCTCAAAGTTTTTTTCTAAAATGAGGAACAAGAAATGATGCCCACTCTCACCACTTTTATTTAACACAGTACAGGAAGCCCTACCCATAGCAATCAGACAAGAAAAAGAAATAGAAGGCATCCCAATTGGTGAGGAAGAAGCGAAACTGTCACTATTTGCAGATAACCTGATACTATATATAGAAAACCCTGAAGACTTCACCCAAAAACTATGAAAATCGATAGATTCAGTAAAGCTACAAGATACAAAATTAATATACATAAATCTATTGTTTATATTAGTATATAGCCACTAATAATCAGAAAAAGAAATTAAGGAAACAATGTCATTTACAATGGCATCAAAGAGAATAAAATACTAGGAACAAATTTAACCAAGAAAATGAAAAACCTATATTCTGAAAACTGTAAGACAATGATAAAAGAATATGAAGATGACACAAACAAATGGACAGATCTACTGTGCTCATAGACTAGAAATAATGAATATTGTTAAAATGTCAGTTCTACCTAAAGCAATCTACAGAGTCAGTGAAATCCCTATGTAAAATACCAATGGCATTTTTTCAGAGAACTAGAACAAACAGTCCTAAACTTTGTAAGGAACTACAGAAGACCTCAAACAGTTAAAGCAATCTTGAGAAAGAACAAAGCTAGAGGTATCACAATCCTTGAATTCAAACTATACTATTAAGCTGTAGTCATCAAAACAGTATGGTCCTGGCACAGAAATAGACATATAGATGAATGCAACAGTATAGAGAGTTCAGAAATAAACCCACCCTTATACAATTCATTAATCTCTGACACGGGAGGCAGGAACATGCAATGGGGAACATATATTCTCCTCAATAAATAGTGTTAGGAAAACTGACAGCTACATACAAAAGAACAAAATGGGACTACTCTCTTACACCACGTACAAACTAAACTCAAAATGGATTAAAGACCTGAAACTGTAAAACTCCTAAAAGAAAACATAGGCTGTGGTGCTTGGGTGGCTCAGTTGGGAAATCATCAGACTCTTGATTTCAGGGCAGGTCTCTTGATCTCCTGGTCAGGAGATTGCACCCTGTGTCGGGCTCCACACTGAGCATGGAGTCTGCTTGGGCTTCTTTATCTCCCTCTCTCTCTTTCCCTCTCAAACTAAATAAATAAACATTTTTTTAAATAAACATTTTTTTAAAGAGAAAAAGAAAAGATAGGCAGTAAACTCTTGGATATCAGCCTTAGCAATATTTTTTTTGAATCTGTCTCCTCAGGCAAGGGCAACGAAAACAAAATAAACAATTGGGACTACATCATGCTAAAAAGCTTTTGTAGAGCAAAGGAAACTATCAAAAGAATGAAGAGAAAACCTACTGAATGGGGAAAGATATTTGCAATCAATATATCCAGCAGGGGGTTAATATCCAAAATATACCTATAAAGAACTCCTACAGCTCAACATCAAAATAACAAGCAATCTAATTAAAAAATGGGCAGAGGGCCTGAATAGACATTTTTCCAAAGAAAACCTACAAATGCACAACGGACTCATGAAAATATGCTTGGCATCTCTCATCATCAGGGAAAGGGAAATCAAAATCATAATGAGACATCACCTCATATCAAGCCAAATGGTTAGTATCAAAAAGACGAAAATAATAATAAGTGTTGGCAATATGTGGAGAAAGGGGAACCCTTGTGTATTGTTGGTAGAGATGTAAATGGGTACAGCCACTTTGGAAAACAGTTTGGAGGCTCCTCAAAAAATTAAACTACCATATGATCCACAATTCTACTTCTGGGTATATACTGGGGGCAAATGAAAACACCAGTTCTAATAAATATATGCACTCCTGTGTTTATTGCCGCATTATTTATAATAGCCAAGGTATGGAAGCAACCTTAGTGTCCACTATTAAATGAATGGATAAAAAAGATGTCGTGTGTATGTATACACACACACACACAAAATGGACTATTAGCCACAAAAAAGAACAAAATCGTGCCATTTGGAACTACATGGATAGACCTGGAAAATATCACGCTAAGTGAGCTGAGTCAAAGACAAATCATAGGATTTCACTTATTTGTGGGATCCAAAATACAAAACTATAGTAGACTCATGAATACATTGTACAACCAGGTGCCTACCAGTCTGGATGTCGTAGGCAAATGGGTTAAATGGGTAAAGGGGAAGTACAAACTTCCGGTTATAACTTAAGTCACCATGAGGGTATAAAGTACAGCATAGAGAATGTAATCAATGTTCTCATTAAAAAGTTTTGGATGGGGGCGCCTGGGTGGCGCAGTCGGTTAAGCGTCCGACTTCAGCCAGGTCACGATCTCGCGGTCCGTGAGTTCGAGCCCCGCGTCAGGCTCTGGGCTGATGGCTCAGAGCCTGGAGCCTGTTTCCGATTCTGTGTCTCCCTCTCTCTCTGCCCCTCCCCCGTTCATGCTCTGTCTCTCTCTGTCCCAAAAATAAATTTAAAAAAAGTTGAAAAAAAAAAATAAAAAATAAAAATAGAAAGTTTTGGATGGTGACAAATGGGAAGCATATTTGTAGTCATCACTTCATAATGTATATAAACATTGAACCACTGTATTGTATGCCTGAATCAAATACAGCATTTGTATCAACTATAATTTTGTAAATGAAAAGTGAAATAAAAACACTAACTCAAGAAGATACATGCACCTTCATGTATATTATTGCAGCATTATTTACAATAGCCAAGATATGGCATATTGGATGAATAGATAAAGTGACATACATATAAAATATTCCATATGATTAATGGAATATTTTTCAGCCACAAGAATAGATGCAGTTTTGCCATTTGCCACAACAGGAATGAAACTTGAGGGTATTATGCTAAGTGAATTTAGTCAGAGAGAGGCAAATACCTTATGCCACTTATATGTGGAGTTAAAAAAAAACAAAACAAAACAAAAACAAAAAACAATTCCTGGAACAGATCGTCGCTTGCCAGAGGCAGTGGGCTGGGGAGGTGAGTGAACTGTATAAACTTCTAGTTATAAAATAAGTCCTAAAGATCATGTACAACACAGTGGCTATAGTTAATAACACTATATTGTATTTTGAAAGTTGCCAGAAGAGTAAATTTTAAAAATTCTCATCCCCTAAAAGAGAAATGTGTAACTCTAAGTGGTAATGGATCTTAACTAGACTTACTGTGGTGATCATTTTGCAACATATGCAAATATCAAATCATTATGTTGTATGCCTGAAACTAATAAAACGTTATATTTCAATTATATCTCACTTTAAAAAAAAACAATAAAGAGGTAACAGAGTTACCACTTTTTCAGGGGCATATAATTCGAGGGGGTTGATAATAGTAACCATCAACATCTTAACTTATTACAACTACTTCTGCAGCTGTGACTGTAAAAATTTTTTAAAACTCCACAGCTGGAATAGCATTCTTATAGTATACCCCATTTTCATTAAGAAACTGAATTAACTCTATGCTAGTTGGTGGGACTAGAATAGTATTTTTCTGGGGGCTGGAGAAGAGCGTTAATGAAGAAATCACAACCGACGAGGGTCACTCCCATGGAGAGAAGGTGCTTCTTGGACATTCTGTAATAGAATATTGGAAGAAATTCATTTTCTGGCTTTCCAAATACATGTTAGCCCTGCTCTTACCCTAGAAGACAAAGAGGGTACAGGGGCTTTGTTGGTCCCCAAGAGTTGCTATTTTCCCTTTCTCCAAAATGGCAAGAGACAAATACACTTCTCGATAAAGTGAAAATGTGTCAAGAATTCACTCTGTATGATTAGGCATTAAAGATGGGACAAAAGGAATTAGTAGTAACCATGCACAGGTGACATTTCTTGGCCTCAAGGCTCACACAGTCGAGCTGAAGGGACAGAGTTGCACAGGGATGCTGGTGTAATCAGTGAGAACTAGGCATGCAGGACTACAGACACACAGCAAAGAAAACAATGGTCTCTTGTCTAGAAGCCCAGGGAAGGTATCATGCAGAGACTACGTGGAAACCAATCCAAAAAGATGAGTGAGGCTCTTCTGGATGAAAAAAGTGGCAAGGTGTTCTAGAGGGAGGTACTTTGAGGGCATACTGATGTGAGAGAGGCAAGGCTTATTCTCAAAGTCTCAAAGGAATACCTAAATGGTGGGAACACCTGGGGGCATCTGGGTGGCTCAGTCGGTTGAGCATCCGACTTCAGGTTAGGTCATGATCTCACGGTTCATGGGTTCAAGCCCTGCATGGGGCTTGCTTCAGATCCTGTCTCTCTCTCTCTCTCTCTCTCTCTCTCTCTGCCCCTCCCCCACTCACGCTCACTCTCTCTCAAAAATTAAATGAACACTTAAAAATTTTTAAAAATTGGTGGCAGCATCTGCTCTGGAAGAAATGACTGGAGAGGAATGGTAAAACAAAAGATGGGACCCAGATATTAAAGTGCTTTGTGTGCCACATTAATTGTTGGTTACTTGTGGGTAACCATTGGGTACCATTGCGAGCTTCTCAGTAAAGCTCTAATACAATTATTAAAAAAAAAAAAAAAAATTAACACTGCCATAGAAGGAAGACAGACTGAAAAGGGAAGAATGTGGTGATATGGGGGGGGGGGGGGGGGGGGTTGCCATCCCCCACCGCAGGCCACCCTGCAATGCTGCCAGAATATTCTCTACAGTGGTGCTGGCTCTGTGTTCAATGCCCACCAAATCACAAGTCTGATACTCACACCCTGAAGGTAGGCCTGTTTCACCACATGCTAGCATCTTGAGCCACAGAGCCCATCTCTGAGATATTGCCCTGCTCCCATTATACATACTTCATTAGCTGTGTTGTCTTGAGAAACCATTTAACTCGTATAAACTGCAGTTAATTTTTAAAATCTATAAAATAGGAAAAGTCCTAACATATTCCTCAGTTATTTGGAGAATTAACATTTATGAACATGTTTTACAAATTGTAAAATGAATTACATTCACTAATATAGCATAGGCCTATTAAGTAGGGATTTCCAAAAGAACCATGACTTAAAAGGATATCCCAGAGACGGACTCACAATCCCTGGATCCAAGGAGGAAGCTCACGCCATGGGGGTTAAGGAACAAACTCTGGTACCAGCCCAGTGAGTTTAACCCTGGCTCTGACATTCACTTGCCCAGGATCCAAAACCAGTTCACTGAACTCTCTGTGCTTTTGTGTCATCTCTAAAATGGAATTTAAAATACCCACCCCTAGGGTTACATAAGGCTAAATGAGTTCACGTAGTAAAGAACTATCCCTGGCCAAGAGTGACTGCTTGATAAGGGGTAGCAATCTTTGTTTTGACGTTAGTTAAATTCAGGGTTTTGATCATTATCTTTACTATCATGGATGTCTGTCCACAGCCATCCAAGTCCTAATCCCTAGAACCAATGAATATGGGACATTACATGATTCAAAGGACTGTAAGGATTGCAGCTGGAATTAAGGTTCCTAGTCAGCTGACTTTAAAATAGGGAGATTATTCTGGATTTTCTAGGTTAGCCTAGTTTAATTACATGAGTCCTTTAAAACAGGATTGGATAGGTGAGAGGTGGAGAAAGATTTGGCCTGTCATAGCTGGCTTTTTAGGTGGAGGAAAGGGACCCAGAGCATAATGAGACTCTTATGCGCAGGGGAGCAAGAAGCTATAAGGTACTCCCTATTTCCAATAAATGTGCAAAATAAAAATGTAAACAAAATAACAAGGGAACTTAAACTGAGTTCCTTGAGGGATTCAATTATGAACTCGCTCCCTAAAGACTTTAAATAAAACCTTAAGTATGAAGACTTTTTTTTTTTTAGTTTATTTATTTTGATAGAAATCAAGTGTAAGAGGGAGAGGGCCAGAGAGAGAGAGAATCAGAAGCAGGCTCCGCACACTGTCAGCATGGAACCTGATGCGGGGTTCAATCCCATGAACCATGAGATCATGAGCTGAGCCAAAACCAACAGTCCACCACTCAACCAACTGAGGCACTCACAGGCACCCTAAAGTGTGAAGACTTTAAGCACTAAGGAGCAGGTGGCATTTAAGCAGGGCCATGCATTTGTAGGGGAGGAAAGACCCTGTCAATTCTCCTAGGTTCAGTAGCTGGGTCTGTGAAATAAACGACTAGGCAATTTAATAGGACAAAAGGTGTACAAATGCATTAATGTTTAATGTTACATGTCTGGGGTCATTGCAGGAAAAAAAATATGAATACCCTGAAAAGATGTGAGATTTGAGAACTGATGTATTGATAGGGAAGGCAGGGAGATGGAGGAGGTGTAGACCACTTAAGTGGGCATAAATGATGTTTAGGAAGAAGAACGGGCCCTCAGAAGGGTAGATGGGAGGTACGATAATGTGTGACCAAGTTTGTCTGGGTGGAGTGTCCACTTCTAGTCTTTTCTCCTGTGATAAGAATCAGTTTTTCCTGATGATGAAACTCCAGGGAAAGGATTGATGTCACTTGAGTTCCTTTTTTGGAAGATCTGCCTTAGGCAGGTAAGGCAGGTTCAGAGAGAGCCTCCACGAAAGAGGCATAGTTTAGGATGGCATATTCCGCCACCCTTCGGGTTCAATAAACAATTCTCAATCCCTGAAAGTCAAAGAGAAATATGGCCTGGTGTTGGCCTTCAGTGCTTGAAGGAAGAATTTAGGGCTTTGAGAAGAGGAGAAGCACTAGCTGCTGAGTGGAGCACAGGCTCAGAGCAAGAGGTGTTGTGATATTTGTGAAGAATGGTTATTGTGGATCTGACCAGCTTGCACAAGGCGAAGGTTCACAAACGTGACCAGTAAGAGACTAAGTCGGTCCTTTCAAATCTGGCTGTACCTCAGAAACCCCAAAGGGAACATTATTGAATCATCTGCTCTACAGGTGGTTCCTGGATATTTGTGTTAAGAACAAAGTGGCCAAATACAATGATCAGTGGATCTGGATGCACAACCAGGGTTGAGAACCACTGAAACAGGTCAGACAATGGAAACTGGATTATAGAGGCTGTCAATTTCAGATTATGTGAAGCCAGTGAGCAGACTGCTGTGGACCAGGTATGATGGAGTGGCTCCCTATCCAAGGGACTAAATATGGATGGATAGGAAGAATTGAAAGACACAGGTGCCCTGGTGAGCATGGTGAATGGATACAAGGGAAGGAGTATGCCAACAGGGGTCAGCTCTATTGTAAACTCCTGAGGACACACCCACATTCACTGCCCAAGCCAGAGTGGCCAACACCTCAACTCACGCAACATGAGAACTGGACAGATATTTGTTGACTAAAGAGCTGAACAGATATATGAAAACAATCTGGAAAGCCGGAAGCTGCGGAATATGGTATGCCCAAGATGCGATAGGGAAACTCAGGAGGATGAACGTTTAAGAAAAGGTGTAAATTCAGTTTCAGACTTACTAAGTTCAGGTAAACTGACATGATAATAAGGGTTCAAACAGTTGACAAGCCTATCTGGTATATAAAGGAAAGTCCTAGGGCTCCTGGGTTTCTGTAAGTTTCCATCACCTCCTCCTGTTCAATTTATAGGTGACCAGGAGACTAAAATAAGCATTACACTTCCAACAGGCTAAATCTACTGTGAGATCCACTGAGTGCCACTAGAGGGTGTGATCTCTGCTACAGAGAACTCCCGATGGACAAAGACACGGAGAACACCAAGTCACAATGGAGAAGCAACGGGGAAAGAATAGAGCCTGTGAGGTGCAGCTGTCCTAAATTAAAACAGGAAAAAAATGAAGGCTGTGGGGAAGGTGTATCTACATTTCAGAGCAAGCTGCCAGCTTCCCGCTGAGCCTCTCCAACCCAGCACATCCCACCCAACACCACACATACCTTCAAAGGCAACTATGGGTCCCAAGAGCCTGCTGAGTAAATTTCTGACTTTTGTGCTAACCATAGTATCATATGTCAGAGGGAAAAGGTCGATGCACAGTCAGAACTCAGTGCTATCTTTGACTTCTCCAAGCTCAACACTAACATTTTAACTTTAAAAATGTTCCCCATTATTTATAGCTTGATTTTTTTTTAGTGGTTTCATATAGGTTATTTTGATGAAAGCTGAAAATCTTGGTGATTATATACTT
Source organism: Leopardus geoffroyi (assembly GCF_018350155.1). Taxonomy (NCBI): domain Eukaryota; kingdom Metazoa; phylum Chordata; class Mammalia; order Carnivora; family Felidae; genus Leopardus; species Leopardus geoffroyi. The sequence continues at coordinate 39,928,000 of NC_059339.1, forward strand.
TGTAGCTGAAATTAATAGACTAGAAAGAAGCTCTCTTTAGTGACCATTTTTCCTGTTCTGACTCACATGATTTTCCTTTCCTCCTCCCCACCCAAAATGGATCAGTGAGTATTTTAGTAGTCTTATTCATGCATATGTCAGGGCTACAATACAACATTAACATTGACTAAGGGTAAGACTGGCCAATGTTAGCATCTAGGTGAAGAACAGGTTAATTAACAAATCAAGAAGGGCAACTGAGACTATGAAAGAGGTGGGAAGTCCTCTGCCTTTTCAGTACTTAACCCACCTGCCCCATCTGTCATATCAAGGAAACAAGCAAAAAATATTAATATTATAGAGAGAACTGACTTGCAGTTACCTTCAGACCTGTGATCCTTCTTTAATTATGGAAGAGAAAGCATCTGAAACAGACAAAAGTGGCTCAGAAATGTAAAGCTACTTACCCTTCTGAAGTCAAAATGCTGAATAGTCATGCTTACAAAAGAAAAGTCTACTTACTTACTTATGAACCATCTTTATGATTTGTTTAATTGGGATAGGACCTTAAGTTACTAATACTCCCTGGAAACTGTAGCTTCTATAAATTCCTCAAGATTTATCCTGAACATTCTGTGCTATTATGCTCTTAAGTCATGCACTAGGACTTATCAGACTATCAGTTCCTTGACACTTCTCTTCCTTCAAACTCTGTTACCAAATACTTGGTGATCTTCCTTCCTAGAACTGGAGACAATACCAGCCCTGGTATCCATCCAAACCATTAACGCACCCACACAACACCTCTGTTTGTGCACAATGAAGATAAACATTTTATGAAATTGTCAAAGCTTATGGCCATTTCCAGTGTCTATTTGCTGATCCCTGTCCTCCTCTTGGGAATTTTTCTCTATAGTATCCTTCTCTCAACCCCCCTGCCTTTCCGTATTCTCTCCCTCTGTTAAAACAGGAAACAGATTTGCTATCATCAGTCTGTCTTCGATAGAAACACTTTTAGACAAAATTCCACCCTCTATCAAACTCTCCCATTCAGTGCCTTGTATGAACCAATCTCTATCTGTATAATGAAAGATTCTGTTTTCTGTTGAAAGAATTTCTAAGCTGAGCATTAAAGAGAGATGACTTTAAATGTCTTGAAGATAAAACTAATACTAATAAATACCTTGAAGATCAGTCTGCTTCAGATGTTAAGCTGCCTGAAGAAGAGGAAAATGGCCCCCAAAAGCAATCAGATTCTTGGACCACAGCCTTCTCTTTCTTTCACCCCATCTCTTAATCCCAGTCATTCTCCTTCCACTCCTCTGCCCAAGGCTGCCCGTATGGTCCAGAACCAGGGCCCATTCTCATGGTGCCCTCTCCCTCTCTGTCTCTCACCAAGAGCAGAGAATCCAAATACAACCCAATTAGAGGCCCATTAGAATCCCTTGGGAGGCATGTTATCAAACTACTACTTCCTTCTGGTGTATTCCCTCTCCATTTTCCCATGTTCCCACTGGGGCCACACTTCTCTAGGCCTTATCTTCTACCAACCCCAATTAAAAATCAGTGCTTAGGGGCGCCTGGGTGGCGCAGTCGGTTAAGCGTCCGACTTCAGCCAGGTCACGATCTCGTGGTCCGTGAGTTCGAGCCCCGCGTCAGGCTCTGGGCTGATGGCTCAGAGCCTGGAGCCTGTTTCCGATTCTGTGTCTCCCTCTCTCTCTGCCCCTCCCCCGTTCATGCTCTGTCTCTCTCTGTCCCAAAAATAAATAAAGGTTGAAAAAAAAAATTTTTTTTTTAAAAAATCAGTGCTGATACCCTGTTGGTGGAAGAAGGGAAGAAGGAACGTCATGACCATTCCAAAGCCTGGAGATCATGCAGGATCCCTTCAGAATTCAGAAGTGCCATTGTGTCTGCATCCAGAGCACTCAGGACAGTATCAAGAAGGAGATGTTCAGAGATTCTTCATAGACTGAGGACAGGGAGCTAGAGGTCTGGCAGTGTGAAAAGACATCACTAGATCTCTCACCATTGAGAACTCAGGTATTAACACACATGGGCACCAATACAACCACTCTGATTAGAGTATATGAGAGAAACTGTTCACATACACAGAGGCATACACATGCTTCCTAACAAAGCAAAACAGAAAAAGATGACAAGTTTGGCTGTCTAAAAGTAATCTGAAAATGGTGACAAGGTGACATCATTTTTTGACCTCCCCAAATAACCGCCTGAAACAGAGCAGCTAGGCTAGGGAAAGCAAACTCCCGCAGACATTTTCAATAAAGTGGTGGCAAAGCATATCCCTTGTGAACCCCGCAGTATATGTGGGTTGGAATAGATTACTGATGATATTAAAATCTTCATGGTATCAGCACATGTGTTAAAGGAGACAGAAAGAGAACAAAAGCACTTCTGCTGGCCCTGAGAGGCAGTAGAATCTTCCTGGCTCCAATCTGTGAGTAAACACAAGAGAACCAGTGAGATCAGGTTGTGCTTGAACTGCCTGGGCCCTTGGGCCCTTACAAGAGACGCTTAAAGGACATAATTGAAGTTCCTCCCAAGACAAATAAACAGCTGCAGGGGAGCCCGGGTGGCTCCGTTGGTTAAGTGTCTGACTCTTGATTTCAGCTCAGGTCATGGTCTCCCAGTTCATGGTATCGAGCCCCACGTCGTCCCCTGCTTAGGATTCTGTCTCCCTCTCTTTGCCCCTTTCCTGACTGTGCTCACTCTCAATCTCTCTCTCAATAAATAAACAAGCATTATAAAAAGAGGGAGGAGGAGGAGAAGGAGGAGGAGGAAGAGGAGAAGGAGGAGGAGGAGGAGGAGTAGAAGGAGAAGAAGAAGAAGAAAAACAGCGGCATGTGGAATCCACACTGAACAGGAAAGAAAGACTGGCTGCAAGGGAAAAACAAGATGCAGGAAAAAGTGGGAAGGGGGAAGAGGCAGCAGATATCAGATTTTAAACACTTCTCAAAACGATAGATACAGTTGCTATGGAGCTGTGACGCTGAGGCTGTCCTGGCTCACCGTTCCCTTCGAAGGGTACTGGAAAATTCATGCCACTCAAACGTTAGTAAAGAAAAAACTGGCAAAGGTGTCCGAAGGAAAAAAGGCCTGAGAAACACAATAATGTCTCTGCAGACACTAAAAGCATGCCAGAAAGACATGCGAACAAAATTACAGTCTAATATTTCGAATCAAAAAAAACTTGGCAAACAATGACGGGAGCTTTGAAAAACAACAGCATAAACCAGAATTGGAAAACCTCAATGAGAAGCTAATTGGAGAAGACAGAGACTTACAAAGGGAGTTTATAGAAGGTAAGAAAATATCTGAGAAGAGAAATTCATTTCAGAATTTCCAACTAAACAAGAAATAAAACTGTGAATGAAAACCACAGAAAATGCCTTCAGAAAAATGAAAGAATATTTTTAAATAAATAAAAATAGTATATATATATATAAATATATGTAATAGATAAAAATATAAATATATATAAATATTACATATATATAATATATATGGCAAGGAGATCCAGGATACATATAACAGAAATCCCTTAACAGAAGAGAAGGTTATGAATTATAATTCAAAACTACTTTTCTGAGATTAAAAAAAGACTCGCACTACATATTAAAAAGACACACCTGGCAATATTGAGCCAGGATGGGCTACACCTAAACATAGTCTACTGAAACTGCCTATCTTTAAATAAAAATTCCTTTTGGCACCCCATTAAAAGGTCAGTATCCTTTACAAAAGAAAGAAAATGAGACTGTCATCAGACTTGTAGATAGAAGGGCTTTATGCCGAAAGACAATGAGGTAGCACATTTAAGAAATACAAGGAAAATGAATGTGAGTTAAGGGTTTTATATCCAGCTACACTGATCTTTAAATATAATAGTCACAATTTTTATGCACATGTAAGAACTCAGGACGTATTGGTCCTATGAGCTTTTCCTGAGGAAATTACCGGAAAACAAGTTCAAGCAACCAAAATGATTGAAAAGGCCTGAACCATACAACTTGAGTAAACATTAAATAGGTATTTATTTGTATAACTCCAAGTAACTGTGAATTGTAAGGGAGAAGTTATAAAATGTAATGGTCATTTGCTATATATACATTTAATTATCTAAAAATAAAGAAGGACAGATCAGAAAGAATATGCAAAGTAGAAAAAAAAAAGAATATGCAAAGTAGAATAAGCTCGCTGCCTCAAAGATATCAATGGGAAGTAAAACGTATTAGTTGAAAGTAGATTCTGGGCTGTCGGGAACAAGGTGAAGAATGGGTCAGTAGCTAACTTCAATTTTATTCAAAGTAGGATATTAAGAGACAGTAGTAAAAAGGAAATCAAAGTCGTCGCAGATATTAATAAAATCATCAGGGGCGCCTGGGTGGCGCAGTCGGTTAAGCGTCCGACTTCAGCCAGGTCACGATCTCGCGGTCCGTGAGTTCGAGCCCCGCGTCGGGCTCTGGGCTGATGGCTCAGAGCCTGGAGCTTGTTTCCGATTCTGTGCCTCCCTCTCTCTCTGCCCCTCCCCTGTTCATGCTCTGTCTCTCTCTGTCCCAAAAATAAATAAATGTTGAAAAAAAAATTAAAAAAAAAAATCATCAATCATAAACTTATGTCAAGAAATTAGTAAAAAGGCATCAGCACAAAGAAACACCAACTTTTCTAAGTGCATAAAGGATATACAAAAGAGTGTAAGCAAATAATATAGACAGGTGCTTCTCAGACTCTGCAGTGAAGAACCAGCTATTGACTGTTCCAGTCCATTGCAGGTCAGCACTTTTGTAAAGTACAAAATCACATGCTTGGATTTGCCGTGCTTTGTAGTATGTCTGTAGCAAATCAACTAAATATTTCCAAATGTTTTCTTTCACTTCCTGTACACTTATCATGGCTTGGTAACCAACAGTTCATGGACAAGCACTGGTATAGACCACACAGTGAAACAATAGGAGTATAAGAGCAGTATCAATATAGATAAATAGATAATGTGTGTATATATGTGTGCATATACATACTGCTGTATATATGGAAATAGGTGTAACATAAATATGACAAAACTGATTTACATAAATTAAACAAGAAGGCAGTCGGCTGAGGTAACTAATTCCTTGGTGGCCTTATGTAAGCAAACCAAAATCTAAGCCTTGTAAATGCCTCAAGGTTACAAAATTGAAACCTAAGAAAAACCCATCACAAACAGCTAACTAGTCGTAAGCATTAGCCAATCAGTAATGTCCTTACTTTGCTTCCTTCTTTACTCTGTAAAAGTCTCTCTCCCAGCTCCTGATCCGGGCTGCAGGCCACTTCCATTTTTGTGCTGCCCAGTTAGAATTGATTTTTGCTCAAATAAACTCTTAAAAGTTTTAACATGCCTCAGTTTATCTTTTAACACATCAACCGTTTAGATTCTAGCAGTAACTATATAAGAGCTTAATTCACCTATTTTTTAAAAAGGATTTTCAGATTAGCTAACAAAGCAAAATCCAAAACTCCAGGTTATTATAAACTTATATATATTTATATATATTTATGTTTTATGTGTATATGTTTCTATATTTTGTATAATTATATATTCTGTATATTAGTTTACATTATTTCTCTCCACTTGGAAATAAAATATATATTTATTTCAAGTGGAGCAAGTTCTGAAAAATAAGCCATCATTTACCTAATAAAGAGGAGGGCGAATAAAATATGTGATTTTTAGGTATTAATTTTATATATTTATATATAAGCGTATATTAAAAATATGAGTCGCAGCATTTAAAAATAAAAGAATTACCTAAAGGTAGAGAAAGGAAATAGGACAGAGGGGATAGGGAAAGAAACTAGACTTTTTTTGCGAATTTGACTTTAGCGTCATACAAAACTTTACCTAATTATAAAACAAAATTAAATTGAAAATAAAGCAATCCCTAAATATCAAAAGCCAAAGAAGGCGAGTATGCCTGTGTATCCAGTAGGTGGCATAACAACACTAAGAGGAGAGTAATAGTGATTTGACTATTCATCCTAGGTGACATGTTATCATAAGGACAAAAACGACCACAAAGAAGCTTAAATTTTTTTAATCATTTTGTAGGTAGGAGACTTAATACCTATTCTGAGACTGTTGTGTGTGTATTCTGGATCAAGCAAATGAGTAATCATACTGGTGTCATTAAAAACTTTAATATTTGACATGGAAAAAGGAAACCCAGGGGAAAAAAAGCCCCTACCACTAAAAGGAACGGGCTCCCCGAAGAAATAGCTGATTTCAGGTCTGTGGCAAGAAATGTACCATATAAGCCTAGAATATCAAGGCTGCGTCAGTGATATCAAGTTGAAGAGGCTCCCAGGGGCCAAAGATGGGAACATTTGAATAATAAATATAATAACTGCTGTAGACTGAAACGCATCAGAGGGGTTAAAATTCATAAATTCCTAATGGTATTCTGAAAATAAAATACTAATGATTATCCTTGGAAAATGTGAGGACACCACAATCATTATTTTACCAGCTAGCAAATAAAAGGAAGAGATCATTTATTCTACCTTCTCTACACAGACTATTCGAAGCAACCAAGTAGTTGATGAGGTATTTCCTTAATGAAGTATTCCATCTGATAAATGAAGGAATTTTTAAATTTCAGTATCACCATTTTACAACCTTTAGTTATTAAATCTAGACAATGGTAATCAATGACAGTATCACAAAATATCACACACACACACACACAAAATCACAAGAAAAGCCACCAGACAGGTGCTTCTGGATGGAGGTATGTACAAAGGCCTATGGCATATCTGTGCCAAAAATTGAACCTTAATCTGAGGACATCCCTAGAACTATCCAACACTAACCACATGTGGCTACTGAGTATATGAAGTGTGACTAGTCCACACCAAGACATGCTATAAGTGTAAAATACATTTTTTATACTAAGTTTTTGCAAGCTGGTATGTAAGTAAACTACCTCAATAATTTTTAATATTGACTACGTACTAAAATAATACTTGGATATAGTAGGTTAAAAGTTATATCATTAGAACGGATTTCAACTATTTTTTAAAGATGTCTTATTTTAGGGGCGCCTGGGTGGCTCAATTGTTTGAGGGTCCAGTTCTTGTTACAGCTTAGGTCATGATCCCAAGGTTGTGGGATCGAACCCCGCATCTATACTTAGCATAGAGCCAGCTTAAGATTCTCTCTCTCTCTGTCTCTCTCTCTCTGCCCTTCTTCCCAACTTGCACTCTCGCTCTCTAAAAATAATAATAAAAAAATCAAACTAACCTTTTTAAAAAAATAAAAGGTCTTATTTTAAAATACTTATGGTTCATATGGCATTTCTATTTGACAAATGAGTCCTGCTACAGTTCTAACTACAATTAATAGGAAATAAGGAAATAGCTTAGACAGAACATGTTAGATGACACCAGAAGAATGAAAACAGAAAAATGCAGGCTTTCAGAAACTCTGCAATGCATATTTTAAATTTGCTTTAATGAGAGACTTAAAGTAACTAAAAATGTATGCGCCTAAGCATTGTGGTTCATGTGTAAGGTAGCCCTAAATATTAATATCTGTGAAACCATGGATTTGCTGTCTGTTACAATTTCACTATTGCTTATAAAAATGAGTGTATGACAATTAAAAACATCTATGTTAGCATTGTATAAAGCAATTTATCCTCAGTGTGTGTGAGCTGCACTATGGAAAAATAAATACATAGTTATTTCCTACCATTAAAAAACCTCTGTTTAAGAGAGGGAGGCAAACCATAAAAAACTCTTAAATACAGAGAATAAACTGAGGGTTGATGGGGAGGCGGGGGAGAGGGCAAAATGGGCGATGAGCATTGAGGAGGGCACTTGTTGGGATGAGTACTGGGTGTTGTATGTAAGCGATGAATCACAGGAACCTACCCCCAAAACCAAGAGCACACTGTATACACTATATGTTAGCTAACTTGACAATGAATTATATTTTAAAAATAATATAATTTGAATTTTTTTCTTAAAAAAGAAAGGAAACCTCTGTTTAATATTCACTGTGTTCTAAAACTTCAAATCTCATTTCTACCTTTCATGAAAATGAACTTACTTTAAAATAATTTTCTTAAGGGAACACTCTTGCATTGTTAGTGAGAATGCCAACTGGTGCAGCCACTCTGGAGAACAGTATGGGGGTTCCTCAAAAAATTAAAAATAGGGCTACCCTACAACTGAGCAATTGCACTACCAGGAATTTATCCAAAGGATATAAAAATGCTGATTCGAAGGGGCACAGGCACCCCAATGTTTATAGCAGCACTATCAACAATAGCCCAAGTATGGAAAGAGCCCAAATGTCTATTGACTGATGAATGGATAAAGAAGATGTGGTGTGTGTGGATGGGTACACACACACACACACACACACACACACACACACACACACAGTGGAATATTACTTGCTGATCAAAAAGAATGAAATTTTGCCATTTGCAACAACGTAGATGGAAGTACATGTATTATGCTAAGCAAATAAGTCAGAGAAGGACAGATATCATGATTTCACTCATGTATGGAATTTAAGAAACACAACAGATGAACATAGGAGAAGGGAAGGAAAAAGAAGACAAAAAAAAAAAGGCAAACCATAAGAGTGTTAAGCTGAGGGTTGCTGGAAGGGTGTTGCGTGGGGGAATAGACTAAATAGGTAATGGGCATGGAGGAGGACATTTGTTGGGATGAACAGTGGATGTCATATGTAAGCAATGAGTCACTAAATTCTACTCCTAAAACCATTAGTACACTATATGTTAACTAACTTGGATTTAAATAAAATTTTTAAAAAAATAGTAATTTTCCTGGTTAAAATCTACTACAAAAACAAGTTGGATATGTAAAATTGTTTAATCTTCCTTGTCATCTCTTCCATATTTAGTATTTCCCCCAAATTAGAGATCAAATTAATAAATATATATAAAATTTTGGAAACTGCAAAGTCACATATTAAGTTTACTCAGACTTCAATTTTAATATATTTCTTATACACCTAACATAATAGGGACCCAAAATATTAGATAATTTGTCTCTCAGTTCATTAAATCAAAAATTATATTGGTATCTAAACTCTGTTTTTACTCATTTGTAAAATTTATGTGACTTTAGCACGCTTTAACCTTTAATCAAGAAAAATATAATAAGACGTCTAACAAACCCACAGAAATATATATTATATAGCCACATAGCAATACACTAATACAGTGTATATATTGAAAATAAATCTTAGAATTTTTCCACTTTACTCACACTGCATGAAAGCGAGAGAACACTAGGGGGCAGTGCTGGCAGCTCAATGATCTCTGCAGGAAGTGGAAAGAAGAGTTCGCATCAAATTACCAACCACTAATGAGATAAATGGAGTCTAATGTGACGAAACAATTTGTTTAACCTACCTTTTCTAAAGTTATCAGAACTGTATGTATATTATAATATATATACGTATGTATATTACAATATATACGTATATATATTATATGTGTGTGTGTCTGTGCGTGTGTGTATATATATACATATATATATATATATATATATATATATATATATATTTATTAGTTTCATCCTCTTGGAAGAGACACTTTGCTCAAACCCTGAGCCCATTAGGTTGGTGACAATCTCCTCAATTCAACTCAGTTGAATTGCAAGTCAACCAAAGTATATTAAGTAATTAATCCATAATACCACCTCCTTACCTACAAAAAGAACACGGCCAAAACCAAAAGGTCAAAACTAAAAAGATGAAAAGCTAAGAAAGCCTTTTTACATCTTCTAAAATTTTTGTCTATTTTAAGGGCATAAAATTCTTGTGAGCAGTGACTTTATGGTACATTTTTCAGAGTATTGGGTACAGTCTACAGATGCATAATATGTGGTAATAAGATAAACATTTACATGCCAGACTCAGAACACGGAGACAGCTAAGTCTCAATGCCTTTTTAATATGCAGTGAATATTCTAATGAGCAAAATATCCATTTTTTTTCTTTTGGAATATTAGAATCTATAAGTATTATGTGAGCTATACTCTCAATAGTGGGTTTGACCTACTTAAGTTTTTTGTAAATCCTTCCAGAGAGGCCACATTATTTACTTCTGAACAATTCTTGAAGTCTGTTTGGAATATGTAATTTAGCAGCAGGTGGTTCAGGTGATTATAAAAGTGCATGATTAATATAATTACTACTAGATGATTTTGATTCCTTTCTTCAAAGTTTTTTGACTTTGAAATTGTACCTGGAATTTCTATAGCCTATTTGTCTTGGGGTTTTATGAACAATAAATGGTTCACCCTCTTTTATACAGTGGCAATCATTAGCGTTTGGAAATAGAAATTGCAGCTCACCATGGTTTCTACCAGATTTGGGGTATTTTTAGTCTCTGTCAGAATCCCATGGGAAAGAGACTTCCCTTCAAAGGGTTGAAATGAGAATTTAAAGGGGGGGGGGCTATTTACAGACCAGTGGGCCAGGTTAAAAGAAAGTGGTCACAGAGGTTGCGTTACCCTGAAATAAGCACAGTGGGGAGTGGTCCCAACCCAAGGCCTGAAGGGAGAGAAGAGGGGAAGAAATCATGTGTCCTGAGCCTGTAGTAGCTAGAGCCGTAGAGGAGCTGTGGTCCTAGAGGGACCACTGCAGAAACACTGGCGCTGGAAGACATGGTCCAGATAGACCCAGACCTGTCCATCTCCCCCCTCTGCTCTTCAGGCAGTACCTCATTTGACCCCCCAGAGCTGGGCAGGGAAGGGTGGACAACTCGGGGGTGGGAGTGGCCACAGCAAGTGGAGAAATACAGGACCACAACATATACTGACTTAATAAAGACAGTCTTCCCATTGGACGTTGTCTACAACCCTTCCCATGGGAGGTTTCTTCCTTAGCTTTGTGCTTCACTCATCATATCCTTACCAAACCAAAGAGAAAGCATTATTTTAAGGAAACTCTTTCTTACAAATGTCAAGCTTCTAGATGGAAGCTTTTTATTCCATCTTCTAGCTTGTCTTTTGTGTGATCCAAGAGGAAGCATTTTCCATGATACGAAATCTAAAACTTTCTTCTCATCATCGCGACATGACAAGCTTTTGAGTGGATTCCATGAAATCACTGCTGAGTTTGGAGAGCTCAATCAGTGATCTGGTGAGATGGGAGACGACTCATTTTCTCCTGTATCCCCAAGGAGTTCCCGTTCAAGCCCCGGCTACAATAATCACCACCAGCCTGGACCACTGGCATCTCACCTTCTCATTTGGCTAATTTATTGCTTTTCTTTTCCTACCCATAATCTACTTTACACTCCAGCAGGAAAAAAAATGCAAAACATGTTGTCGCTTTCATAAAATATTGCTCTTATTGTGACCCACCCTCCATGCCTCCTTACCTTCCCGCTTCCTGATTTTTACTGAAAGGATAAAGGGAAAGGAACTCTTGGTGGTTTTGTTCCAATTACACTAACAATTATTAAGTGACTGATTTTTGTCACAGATGTATGGACAAAGCTCTTGAAGAAACCAGTTGATTAAAGCCAACAGCTCTTTCAAAAAGCATATTCTGCCCTGAAATTAAACAGTGAATGAAAATTTATTGTTATTTTTCTCTTTCCTAAGAGTCCTCTGCATTATTCAAGGGAAGCCTTGTCTTATTTTGTTTCCCAGGCTCTTTTCCTTTTTCTTTGCCCTGCACTGTTGGTTCCTGCCTGCCTCCCACTTGCAATACTGGCTCACTAACTGGGTCCTGTGTGAGAGGGCTTCGCACATGTAAGCTTTGCTTCTCCATCTCCTAGGTTTTGAAGATAAATCCTACAAGGAAATGCAAAACAAATGGTTTTGTACATTTCTGCCAGGGATGAGGCTCTTTTATGATATTTTACAGCCTTCGTATAATGCAACCCAATCGCAAAACTGACTTACCTTCTAACTATTCTGACCAAAATTAAAACCTGGATTCTGTTACCTGCATTGACTCAGATTTTATATTGCTGGATGCTCTTGGGATTACCAAGGTACACTTCCTCACATCACTTACAAATAGGTCTTAAAGGTCTTTCAGGGACTACTTGTTAGCCAAGGAATCTTGAGAGTTATTACAAAGACGTTTTTAATTTAAAAAAAAAAAAAACATGTGCAATTATTAATGCCAATATTTACAGTTCAGCTTCTTTGTACAGGTTGTAAAAGTTACTAACAAGACCTAATATAAAGAGGTGGTAGCTTTTATATGAATTTTTATTTTTGGAAAGAACGAAAAGAAAAGGTAACAGATTTGTGTCTTCAGACCAATACCTACAACCTCAGTTTTAAAGAGCAAGTAAGGCCACCTTTTCCCTATTTTGCAAAGGAGTTGCTTGACCACAGATGTTCCAAACAAGTAATATTTTCAACGTTTATTTATTTTTTGGGGGACAGAGAGAGACAGAGCATGAACGGGGGAGGGGCAGAGAGAGAGGGAGACACAGAATCGGAAACAGGCTCCAGGCTCTGAGCCATCAGCCCAGAGCCCGACGCGGGGCTCAAACTCACGGACCGCGAGATCGTGACCTGGCTGAAGTCGGACGCTTCACCGACTGCGCCACCCAGGCGCCCCCAAACAAGTAATATTTTCAAAAGAGGCTTTAAATCACCAAAATAGTGGAAACAAGTCTAGGGAGCTAAACCAAAAAAAAGATAAGCTTTGTTCATGAACATTTTTAAGGCATGCGGAAATTGCAAAAACTAAGTGGATTTTTAGGCATTTGGGGCATAAATGTCCCATTAAGCCAGATTTATACTGTTTATTGGCCATCAGGGGAGAGAAGTTCTCTGTGATGTAGAAGCCCAGTCTCTAATTTTTCTTCAATGTATCATTTTTAGAAATATCACAAAGAAATGCATTTTTCCATAGTCGTCAATACAGAAAGTACGTCAGGCAGGGGAAAAAAGGGAAGTTAAAATGACTAGTTATAAGGAGATAACCAACACATGTACTCAGTCTACATGTAATACAGTTTTCTTTTTGTGGAGGAAAGGGTAGAAGATCTTAGAGCCCAACCTGGAAGCTGGGTGCAATATTAACATATTAAAGCAGGAATGTGCTAAAACATGCGTTGCGTATTGCTAGCTGCCTAAGCCCAAATGGGGGCTGGAGAGAAGGGAGAAAGACAACGCCAACCAGAAAGTACCTCCCAGATACTCTAGACAGCTCAGCCTGTAGCTTCCAGGATAGACCGCACTGTACCCCTCCAACCCCCGGCCCGCACACACACACACAGGGGTCTGGCTCTTCCAGGCACTGACTGCAGGAGTAGGCAGGGTAGCTCACTGCCTCTGCTGTGTGGTTTCAAGGACCCTGAGCCCCAGGTTCCCAGGGCTTCCACTGGCCAATGCTGGAAATTCCCCTGGCAAAGTTTCCCCACTAGCTTAAGGCTTTGACTCCCTCTATAAAGAAACAATGTCTCTTACCCCTTCTGTTCAACTCTAACCCATAGCCAAAGATAGAATGGGAGATATACAAAAACAAATATCTAAGAGTCCAATTCTAGTTATTTGAGGGGTGTTTGGGTGGCTCAGTCAGCTAAGCATCCAAATCTTGGTTGAAGCTCAGGTCATGACCTCACAGTTCATGAGTTTGAGCTCCACGTTGGGGCTGCTTGGGATTCTGCCTCTCTCCCTCTCTCTCTGCCCCTCCTCTGCCTGTGCTCTCTCTCTAAAAAAATTAATAATTCTAGTCATTTGAATATTTATTGAGAAAGCCTGAGCAAGATATCAGATAAAATCCATAAAGTCTCAGAATGGACTGATGCTTTAGAGATTCAGGAAATGAGCTTTTTAACCCAAAATCGGGACGATAATAAGTCAATGTATACTTTTGGGATTAGTAGGACAGAATAATTGGAATCAGGGATGGATAGTTAATGCTGTAGAAAGCTCATTTGGTCCATCCACATATCCTGTTTAAATTCATTTGTCATCCCAGGCGAGTTCTCAAACAGCCTCCACGTGGGTACCTCCAGTGGCTAGTATTCTCTTCCTCCAGTAACACCCCGCTCCTCATCAGCTTGATTCCTGCCCATAGCAGCTGCATGAATCAGTATAGTCTCTCTCCTGTGTACTCCACCACTTTATTAAAATATAAGAGCCTCTGGAACCTTCTCATCATCCTGTACAGCATTAGTTACCATTCCTCTCCACCGCTGGACTCAGAAAAGTCACTGCTGACTGCCAACATGAGCCTGCCCAGCGCTGATGACGCAAACAACAGCCATATTCCATCCCTCTCAGACAGAAGCTTATTTAGATGGGGCTGTTGGAGAGAGAAGCACAAAAAGATACTCAGACCCAGGGGCCTAAGAATCTTAGCACTACAATGGAGAGTAGGTGAGGTGAGCAACGGGTCCAGGGTCTCTTCCATAAATTCATGGACAAAGGACAGCATTGAGGAATGTCATGCTAAGGTTTGCATCCAGCTATTTACCCCAGGTAAGTAGTGAGAGTCGAGAACTGGTGCTCAGAAAATCTCCAAGCACATCAAGAGCTACCCCAACCCGTGTCCATGGATTGTCATTAAAAAGTAAGGAAAAGCTGTACAATCCATAGGGCAAGTGCACGCACAGTTGCTACTCTGTTAGTCTAATGATATCCATGAGCTAAAGACAGAATGCTCTTGGGGTGCCTTGGTGGCTCAGTCAGTTAAGCATCTGACTCTTGATTTTGGCTCAGGTTATATCGAGCACCAAGTTGGGCTCCATGCTGACAGCATGGGGCCTGCTGGGGATTCTCTCTCCCTCTCTCTTTGCCCCTCCCCAGCTCACACTCTCTCTCTCTCTCTCAACATAAATAAATAAACTTTACAAAACACAAAATCCTTTTAAAAATTCAAAAAAAAATGTGTCTAGAAATCTGTATAGTATATAAGAAAGACAATATCCGGTTTATATTTCATTAATCATTGCAGGATTATTGCCTTTGAATCAATTATGACTACAAATGTATCTAAGGAAATTATAAAAGTGAAAATAGATCTGAACATATACTTTTTAAACTTTAATAGTCATAATAATAATTACAACACTAGCAGGGCACCTGGGTGGCTCAGTTGGTTGACCATCCAACTCTTGATTTTGGCTCAGGTCATGATCTCATGGTTTGCAAGATCAAGCCCCACATCAGGCTCTGGGCTGACAGTGCAGAGCCTGCTTGGGATTCTCTCCCTCCCGCTCTTTCTGTCCCTTCCCCACTTGCACTCTCTCTCTCTCAAAATAAATTTTAAAAAACTTAAAAAAAATAATTACAATACTAGCTCATCTATGGACTGAGTTTATATATATAAAGTACTTGGAATAATGCCTGGCCCACAGTAGACCCAATATTAGGAACTTGCTATTATTATACAGATATAATTTTTAATAGTTATGGTTATAATTGAATTTTAGAAATGTAAACTAGGATGAAAGATTAGCATTCACTTGAATCAGTGGCTTTCAACTTTTTTTTTTTTAAGCAGCAAAAGCCATTTTTCAAAAATCCTTTTTGCCAACAAAGAAGGCAGAGTGGATCCCAGTGGGTAGGCCAAATAAACAGGACCCTCTCTGCTTGAAGTGGGGCCCAGATCTCCAGCATCAGGATTCTCCCCTTCAGGCAACTCTGGAACCCAGTCTGAAAACTAAGCCAGGGTACCCTTACCAGTTCAAAGTTGAGGGAAATAAACCCTGGGGAAGTAAATGCCCTCATTCTTAAAGCTGGCACATTTAGATTGCTTTCCAGAAAATAACTAATACCAAATCTACCTGGAAACAAATGTTCTCTGCAGGACAATCCTCAAAATATTTAACCAGGTAACCAGCAAGACTATCTCTGCCTGGCACCGGTCTGCTGCTACTGATCACTCTGGTATCAGGCATTAACTCGTTTGTTGCTAACTTGGAAAGGATTTTTTTGAGAGGCACCGTGTTACAGTGGAAAGGCTGAGGAGCTAGAGGTCTCAGGACAATAACAAAAAATGGGCACCAGTTTTAACAACTGGTGATTTCGACCATGTGTAGTCATACTGAATACCAGTTCTGGGTGTTTGAGATGTCTTCTGCAGGCTGGAAAAAATCCACATCAGATCGGAACCCTGTTGAGTAAAGCTATACTATAAATGGGATCTCTGGAGAACAGTATCTATTTCCCTCATTTGCTCTTTCTACAAATTAAAGTTCTGTTCTCCCCTTCCAAAGCATGTAGGCATTTATTGTCTTCCAAAAGAAGGAACTACTAATGACGTTCACCATGTTTGAAGAAGGTAATCCTACAAATCACTTCTCTTAGAAGGGAGAGAATAAACCAAATACCCATGGTCATAAATGAATTTGTACTAAAGCAGCATTGTTAAGTTAAAATAAAATTCTTAAAACCAGGTTACTGCAGTCGGTTGAACAGTAGTTGTCTGGGATAGAAATTGTAAATGATTGCTTTGTGTTTATCATCTAAACTAAGTTGAAGGGTCCAAAGTGACAGCTGAAAGCTACTTATTATAAGAGTTGATCTGTAGCTCCATCTTTTAAAAAAAAAATTACATACTCTCTAAAAAATAACCAAATATTTAAAAAAAATTTTTTTTTAATTTTTTAACAAGTCAGGGCAGGGGGGCACCTGGGTGGCTCAGTTGGTTAAGCGTCCGACTTTGGCTCAGGTCATGATCTTGCTGTTCATGAGTTTGAGCCCCTCATCGGGCTCTTTGCTGACAGCCTAGAGCCTTGAGCCCGCTTCGAGTTCTGTGTCTCCCACTCTCTCTGCCCCTCTCCCACTCACGCTCTGTCTCTTTCTCTCTCAAAAATAAATAAACATTAAAATTGTTTTTAATTGCAAAACAACTTGTCATTTTCGTGTACATCCTGAAATAAGTGACTTCTGCTAGTGGTTTTTGACACAGACGGTCTACCTACATAACAGGCAGATGATGGTGATGGGAGAAAAACAAGAACATAGATGTGCAGGTGGCCTGAATGAGAGAACCGGTAGGTTGGATCTGAACGAGGAGGAGGATGTTCCGGAGGTGTGTGGGGAGAGATGAGAAGTTAGTGGGACAATCAAAGCATACACAAAGAGCTTACTAATTGGAGCTAGGATAGCTTCCTGCCACTTCTTGAAGTTTAGACTACCCCATCTCAAAAGCAGATCTTTAGTATTCCAGAAAAATGTCTGTGCATCACTTTCTGGCTCCTGGGGGAAGGAGAGAGGCACGGGAGAAAATTCATTTAAGTCTGTGACTTAAAATGAAGAGCATTTGGCTAATGAGTAAGCAGCTGTTTGGTTAAGCAAATGACTCATCCTGGGATATTTTTGGAGCACAACTATTTTTCAAGCCTGTAAAAATGTGAAGTAAAAAAAGTCTCCCTAAGATCCAAAAGCAGATGTTTATGCATTTATGAGAAAAAGTACTGGTGAACAGTAAGGTCTTCCATCAGGTCTGCCAACTTATCTATGAAAACATGGGAGTCTTCTTAAGAAGTCTTACATTTATTTTCACTGAACAGGGAACGTTTACAGATTAGTTATTTTATGCCAAGCATTGTTCTATGCAAAAAAAAAAAAAAAGTAAGACAATAAGACAAAAGCCCCATCAATGAGTAAAGTCTGATAAAGTTACATTGTTTACCCCAAAAATACAATAATGAAAATGATATTTAAAAAACAGCATAGGGGCGCCTGGGTGGCGCAGTCGGTTAAGCGTCCGACTTCATCCAGGTCACGATCTCGCGGTCCGTGAGTTCGAGCCCCGCGTCAGGCTCTGGGCTGATGGCTCAGAGCCTGGAGCCTGTTTCCGATTCTGTGTCTCCCTCTCTCTCTGCCCCTCCCCTGTTCATGCTCTGTCTCTCTCTGTCCCAAAAATAAATAAACGTTGAAAAAAAAAATTTTTTTTAAATAAATAAAAAACAACATAAAAAATAAAATAAAAAGGGCAACATGTATGGCCATAGGCTATAATTGACATAACTTTTTATTTGCTTATAATAATTATAAACATATATTATTTAATTATATATTCTATACAATTGTTAAGTATATTATATTTCTCTAAATCTATACTACTATGTTCTGTGTATTAATGTAACTAATAGGCAATTGATAATAGCTCATAACTAACAGTGGGTATTTACTGAGAGCTCACTATGAGCCAAGTCTTGTGCATCGGAGGCCTCCTGTTGGAAAAGCACGTGTTCCACGGCACCGAACTGGCTAAGTTGGAAGAGCGTGAAACTCTTCATGTAGGGGTCATGAGTTCGAGCCCCACACTGGGTATAGAGATTACTTAAATAAATAAAGCTCAAAAGTAAAAGAAAAGCATGTGTTAAATGGAACTCTTAAAAGAAATAAAATCACATTGAGAAGAGAAGTGTGACTGTAGCCTAAGATGAGAGATGGCTCTTGGGGCGGAGCATTGTATTTGGCTCAGAGGTACTTGCTACTCAAGATAGAAAAGGAAACAGGATATGTTCTGGAAGCTTAAGGAGGCAGATCATCTAGCTGGGGTCTTTGAATAAGCGTCCACACAGGAATTAGATCTGAAATTGCCTTTGAAGCACGGGTGATATGTGAAAAGTACAAGGGAGGTTTTGAGAAGAGAAAATGGCTTGAGCAAAAACAGCGAGACAGAAATAGGAGAGATTCATTGCTCAGTGACTGAGCAAGGGGATGCTCAGATCAGAACATAGACCCTTTTTATCAGGATGGTGGACATATGTGGGGAATGAAGGGCAGCAAGAGTGGTCAGGAATCGGAGGCTTCAGAGTGGAAAAAAGCATCAAAGACAAACAAAGGGAGCAGGAAGATTATTCTGGTTGAGCGCAACGTGCATAGCTATATGGTAAGTCTGAAAGCCGGATCCTGGTTCGAAGCTTACTGTAGACTGCTGGGGAAAAGACGCCACAGGGCTTACCAAAGTTGAGGCAGATAGAATGATGATAACTGCTATGCCGTGACACGCACTGAGAGAAAACAACTAAAGATGCTTTAGCGTCTGAAGCCTGGGTGAGCAGGTGGAAGTGAAAAGAGTAAATCTATCTCACTGGACAAACCATTATTTCAGACATGGCGCTTAGAGAACCAACCAGTGATGGACTGCCAGGGACAGACATGCCAAACAGTCTCGCCAGCATCTGGAATATGTGGAAAGGCACCTCCATAGCTACATGGAGACTTAGGATACTTGACATGATGAGATCTCTGAGACAATGAGAAGAAAGAACCCTGACTTGAGGGGGACTGTTAAAGATTGTGTGCACTGGAGAAACACATCAGTTTTCTAGGACTGCTGTAACCATGTGCCACAAAACGAATGGCCTAAACAACAGACACAGATTTGCTCACAACTCTGGAGGCTAGAAGTCCAAGATCAAGATGTTGGCTTCTCCTGAGCCCTCTTTTCCTTGGCTTATAGTTGGAAGTCTTCACGTGGCCATCCCTCTATACATGTCTGGTCCCAATCTCCTCTTCTTGTAAGAACACCAGTCCTTTGGGATTAAAGCCCACTCATAGGACTTCCTTTTAAATGCAGTAACCTATGTAAAAGCCCTATCTCCAAATACAGTCATATTCTGAGGTACTAGGGGGTGAAGGACTTCAATATATGAATTTTAAAGGGACACCATTCAACTCAGGAGGTAAGAGAACTCCTCTTTTTGTTTGTATGTTTCGTGGTAGCAGAACTGGCGTTCTCTCAGATCTTGCCCAATTAAACCTCTCCCATTACATAATAACATCACAAAGTTAATTTTTAACATCACGTGTTTGTTCCTCAATTCTGCATGCCATGGAACAGAGTGCTTGTATTGAGCCAAAAAATGACCTAAGTAGACTTCCTTGAGAAAACGGCAGAGTAGGAGGATCCTGCCCTCACCTCCTCTCACAGACACGTCTCGGCTGCAACTACCTGTAGTGCAACTCAGTCTGAAAATGACATCGAGACCAGCAGAACAGCTCTGCCACACCTAAAGATCTACAGAAAATGCCACATTGAAAAAAGTAAGAAGGGCAGGGATGCAATAGAGAACTAAGCCCCCAGTGCAGCACATAACCAGAAGGCTTATCACAGGTATAGACATCCTACCTGAGGAGCAAGGGAACCACCGTGCTCTGGGGATCTACACCAGGAACGTATGCCTCCAGAATGTGGAGGGCCTGAACTCCAGAAGAACCTCAAGACTGTGACAGTGAGAAACTGCTCTTAAAGGGCCAGTGTACAATTTCACTCACTCCAAGATCCAGCACGGAGGCAGCAGTTTATAAAGTATATGTATTATTTGAGAAGGAGATTTATTGACTTTAGGACATGTGCCAGAGGGGCAAGGAACCACGGGAATGTTGTGTAGGAATGTAAGTGTTGATAGGGGCCATTTTTCTTGCCCTCTTTTAGCAAGCCCAGCGCTGGTGGAAGCCAGTTCCGACACTCCATCTACCTTGCCAGCGCCATTTGCCCCATGTTGGACATCCCCCTATGGACTCACCCCACCCACCTTGCCAGGTATCTCTCCAAAGTAACTCCCACCTGCCATACATGGTAGGCAGACTTGGTAGAGACCAGCTATCCCCCACAGCAACGACCACTCCATTACGTGTGGCGGGCAGTCCTGGCCGAGACCAGCGTCCCCGACCCCCCCCCCCGGCCCCCCGAAGCACTTCCTACCCTAGGGAGGGCGGGAACTGGCCCTGCACATCAGCAGACCCTCAACAGTTGTGGCCGGGCCTCTCAGCCAGCTGTACTTGGAGGTTCACCCCATCTGCCAGCGTGCCAGCAACAGCTGCGGCTGGACCACCCAGCCGGCGCTGCCCAGCAGTGTGCCTGTAGTCGTTGCAGCTGGTCATTGCTGAGAGCTGGGCCGGGGGCCATCTTTGTCCACACATATGCTTGCAGCAGTCAAGGTCCGGTCACAGCAGGAAGGTGCATGGAGCCCACACAGAGGACACCCCTGGAGCACCTGGTTCTGACAATTGGAAGGACTGGCCAACAGGAAGACTTCCATATTAAGGCTACAACTTTCAAGACCAGGAGACCTAACTGACCTACCGAATACACAAAGAGGGAGACAAAATGAGGAGACAGAGGAATATGTTCTGAATGGAAGAACGTGACAGAACAGCGGAAAAAGAACCACATGAAACGGAGGTAAGCCATCTACCTGATAAAGAATTCAAATTAATGGCCACAAAGATGCTGACCTGACTTGAGGAAAAAAAAAAAAAAGTGGGAGAACTAAGACTTCGATAAACTGAAAATATTTTATTAAAATTAAATAAATGGAATAATTAATAAGAGTTATTTATTTAATAATCAAATGGAAATAGTCAAATAATTAAATGGACACATAAATAATTAAATGGACACCTAATTAAAGAATTAAATGGACAAAATAATTAAATAATTAAAATGGAAAAAATCAAAGATAAAAAGAGAACCTTAAAGTCACAAAAGAAAAGCAACTAATTACAAGAGAATGCCCAGAAGATTTCGGCTGATTTTTTCAGCAGACATTCTGAATTCAGAATTAAAGGATAGCTTCCCACACAAAGAAAACTTTTTCTTAAACAAAACTTAAAGGACTTCATCACCACTAACCTGGCCTTACAAGAAATGTTAAAAAGACCTTTTAAGGCAGAAAACACTGTAATTAGAAGAAAATGATGAAAGGACCAATTTCACTAGTAAAAGCAAGTAGTAAGTAAAGGTAAGCAGTGGGTCAATCACTTATAAAGCTAGTATGAAGGTTAAAAGACAAAAGTAGTAAAATCAAATATATCTACAGTTTCTAATTAAGGGATCCACAGAATAAAAAGATATAAAATATGATGTCATATACCAAAAAGGCAGAGAGAGTGTAAAAATGTAGTGCTTTCTTAATGTGTTCAAACAGAAGCAACTATCAATTTAAAATAGACTACTATATATAGGATGTTCTATGTGAACTCCATGGTAACCACAAACCAAAAAACCTGTAATAGTTACACAAAAAGTAAAGAGGGGCACCTGAGTGGCTCAGTTAAACATCCAACACGGTGGTGAGATAGAGCCCCATGTCAGGCTTCATGCTAGGCATAGAGCCTGCTTGAGGTTCTCTCTTCTCCTCTGCCCCCACTCACTCTCATGTTCATTCTGTCTGTCTCTCTCCCTCTCAAATAAATAGATAAATAAATGTATCCAACCATAACACTAAGGACAGTAATCAGATCACAAGGGAAGAGAGCAAGAGAAGAAAACAGGAACAGAAAAGTAGGAAAAACAGCCAGAAAACAATTAACAAAATACCAGTAAGTAAATACCTATCAATAATTACTTTAAAATTAAATGGACTGGGGTGCCTGGGTGGCTCAGTCAGTTAAGCTTCCTACTTCTGCTCAGGTCACGATCTCATGGTTCATGAGTCCAAGCCCTGCATCGGGCTCTGCACTGAGAGTGGGGAGCCTGCCTGGTATTCTCTTGGTTTCTCCCTCTTGCCCTGCCCTCCCCAATTCATGTGCACATGTGCGCTCTCTAATTAACTTTAAAAAAATTAAATGGAATAAATGCTCCAATCAAAAGATACAGGGTTATTGGATAAAAAAAAAAAAAAAACACAAGACCCATATATAGACTGCCTACAAGATACTCACTTCAGACCTAAAGATACAGACTGAAAGTAAAGGGCTGGGATAAGATATTCCATGCAAGTGAAAGTGAAAATAAAAATAAGGGGTAGCAATACTTATAGCACTCAGAATAGTCTTTAAAACAATGACTGAAATAAGAAGGATATTACACAATGATAAAGAGATCATTCCAACAAAAGGATATAACAACCATAAATATGTATGCACCCAACATAAAACACCTAAATATATAAAGCAAATATTAAGACATAAAGGGACAAGTTGACAATAACCCAAAACTACTATGGAGCTTTAACATCACATTTGCCTCGATAGATAGATCATCCTTGGGGCACCTGGGTGGCGCATTCGGTTGGGCATCCGACTTCAGCTCAGGTCATGATCTCATGGTTCATGAGTTCGAGCCCCGCATCGGTCTCTGTGCTGACAGCTCAGAGCCTGGAGTCTGCTTCGGATTCTGTGTCTCCCTCTCTCTGTGCGCCTCCCCCACTCACACTCTGTCTCTCTCTCTCTCTCTCAAAAATAAAGATTAAAAATTAAAAAAAAAATAGATAGATCATCCTGACAGAAAATCAATGAGGAGACCATGGCTTTGAATAACATATTAGACCAGATGGACATAACAGATATATACAGAACATTCCATCCAAAAATAACAGAACACACAATGTTTTCAAGTACACATGGAACATTCTCCAAGATAGAATACATTCTCCAAGATAGAATACATGTTAGGCCACAAAGCAAGTCTTAACAAATTTAATTAGATTAAAGTCATATCAAGCATCATTTCCAAACACAACTGTGTGAAACTAGAAATTATAAGAAAAAAAAATGGGATAAAATCCATAAGCACTTAGAGGCTAAACAACATGGCACTAAACAACCAATGTGTCAACAAAGATATCAAAGAGGAATTCAAAAAATAACTGAGACAAAGCAAAAGTCATTCTAAGAGTGACGGTCATAGAATTACAGGTCTACCACAGACCCACACACACACGCGCGTGCGCACGCACGCAGACACACACACACACACACACACACACACACACACACACACACACACAAAAGAAAAAAATAAAAATACCAAATAGTGAATCCTTAGACCTTAAGAAACTAGAAAAAGAACAAAAAAATAAAACATGCATCTAGTAGAAAGAGTGAAAAAACAAAAATCAGAATGAAAATAAGTGAAATAGGGACAAAAACAGAAAAGGTCAATGAAACTAAGAGCTGGTTCTTTGAAAAGGTAAACACTCATGAGGGTTTAGTTAGCCAGGCTTATCAAGAGAAAAAAAAAAGAGAGAAAATGACTCAAATTCAGAAATGAAAGAAAACTAGTTACAACCAATACCACAGAAATATGAAAGATGGTGAGATACTACTAAAATAAATTATATGCCAACAAATTGGACAAGCTAGAAGAAACAGATAAATTTCTAGAAACATGCAATCTTTCTAGACTGAATTAGGAAGAAATAGAAAATCTGAACAGAACAATTACTAGAAATAAAATTGAACTAGTTATTTAAAAAACAAAACAAAACAGAGGCCCCTGGGTGGCTCAGTCGGTTAAGCGTCCGACTTCGGCTCAGGTCATGATCTCGTGGTCTGTGAGTTCGAGCCCCGCATCGGGCTCTGTGCTGACCACTCAGAGCCTGGAGCCTGTTTCAGATTCTGTGTCTCCCTCTCTCTCTGACCCTCCCGCATTCATGCTTTGTCTCTCTCTGTCTCAAAAATAAATAAACGTTAAAAAAATTTTTTTAATAAAAAAAATATAAAAAACAAAACAAAACAAAACCTCCCAACAAACAAAATTCCAAGACCAGGTGGTTTCACATGTGCATTCTACCAAATATTCAAAGAATGCCTAATACCTATTTTTTCCAAGTTATTTCGAAGACATGGAATAACTGGGATACCAAAAACAGACAAGGACACTACAAAAAAGAAAATTATAGGCCAATATACCTATGAACAGAAACGCAAAAATCTTGAACAAAATATTAGCAAACCACATTCAACAATACATTAAAAGCGTTATTCAACACTCTCAAGTAGGATTTATCCCAGAGATGAAAGGATTGTTCAACAGCCACAAACCAATTCATGTGACACACCACATTAACAAAACGAAAGCTAGAAATCATGATTGTCTCATCTCAATAGTTGCAGGAAAAGCATTGGATGAAATTCAGCATCCATTCATGACAAAAACGCTCAACAAAGTCGGTTTAGAGGAAGCATACTTCAACGTAATAAAGGCCATATATGGAAAACCCAAAGCTAACATCATACTCCATGATAAAAGCCGAAAGCTTTTCCTTTAATAACAGGAACAAGACAAGAAGGCCCACCCTCACCAGTTTTACTCAAAATACTACTAGAAGTTTCTAGCCACAGCGATTAGAAAAAAAAATGTATGAAGGAAGGAAGGAAGGAAGGAAGGAAGGAAGGAAGGAAAGAAGGAAAGAAGGGCATCCAGGTTGGTAAGCAAGAAGTAAAACTACATCTGTTTACAGATCACATGATACTATCCATAGAAAATCCTAGAGTCCAATCAAAAAACTATTAAAAGCAATAAATGAATTCAGTAGAGTTGCAGGAAACAAAATTAACATACAGAAGTCCCTTGCATTTCTATACACTAATAGCAGATTCGCAGAAAGAGAAATTAAGAGAAGAATTCCATTTAGAATTGTACCAAAAAGAATAAAACACCTAGGAATAAACTTAACCAAGGAGGTGGAAGGCCTGCACTCTGAAACAAAACTGAAGATTAAAACAAACAAATGGAAAGATGCTCCGTGCTCATGGACCGGAAGAATTAACATTGTTAAAAACATCCATACTACCCAAAACAGTCTACAGATTCAGTGCAATTCCTATCCAAATACCAACAGCCATTGTCACAGAACTAAAACAAGTAACACTAAAATTTGTACGCAAGCATGGAAGACTCCAAACAGCCAATGCAACCTTGTTCTTCAAGAAGAACAAAGCTGAAGCTATCATAATTCCAGCTTTCAAGATATACTTCAAAACTTCAGTAATCAAAACCATATGTTACCGGCACAAAGACAGACATGCTGACCAATGGAGCAGAACAGAGAGCCCAGAAAAAGGCTTGCGTGTAGATGGTGAATCAATCTCTGACAGAGAAACGAAATGACCACTTTCATAGACCATCCACAAAAATAAACTCAGAATGGATTAAAGACCTAAATGTGAGACCTGAAACTGTAACTCTCCTAGAAAAGAACATAGTAATTTCCTTGACATCAGCCATAGCAGCACTTTCCTACACGTAACTCCTAAGGCCAGAGGGGGAAAAGCAGAACTTAAACTATTGGGACTACACCAAAACAGAAAGCTTCTGCATAGAGACGAAAATCATCAACAAAATGAAAAGGCAACCTGCTGACTGGGAGAAGATGTTTGCAAATGATATATCCAATAAGGGGTTAATATCCAAAACATATGAATAACTGCTACAACACCAATAAAATTAGCTGATAAAAAAAAAAAAAAAAAAAAAGCAGGGCAGGGCACAGAAACCTGAATGACATTTTTCCAAAGAAGACATACAGATGGCCAACAGGTACATGGAAAGATGCTCAACATCACTAATCATCAGGGAAATGCAAATCGAAACCCCAATGAGGTATCACCTTATAGGTGTCAGAATGGCTAGTATCAAAAAGACAAGAAACAGCAAGTATTGGCAAAGATGTGGGGAAAAAAAAGGAATTCTCATGCACTATTGGTGGGAATGTAAGTGAGGGTAGTCGCTGTGGAAAACAGTAGGGAGGTTCCTCAGAAAGTTAAAAATAAACTAGCATATGATTCCGTAATTTCACTACTGGGTACTTACCCAAATAATATTAAAACACTAACTGGAAAGGATATATGCACTCCTAGGTTTATTACAGCATTATTTACAATAGCCAAGATATGGAAGCAACCCTGGTATCCATATATAGATGAGTAGATAAAGAAGTCGTGTATGTACATATAATGAAATGCTACTCAGCCATCAGAAAGATGAGATCTTGCCATTTGCAACAACATGATGGACCTAGAGGGTATTATGCTGAGTGAAATAAGACAGAAAGATAAATACTATATGATTTCAGTTCTACGTGGAATATAAAATACAAGGAACAAACAAAAACAGAAACGTTTTGTATTATGAAAATACAAGAAACAAACTTACTAGAGAGGGGACGGGATGGGGGGAAGAAAATAGGTGAAGGAGGTTAAGAGGTACAAACCTGTTATAAGTCAGTCATGGGATATAATGTGCTACATAGGGAATATAGTCAATAATACCATAATAGCTTTGTATGGTGACAAATGGTAACCAGACTTGTGGGGATCATTTTGTAATGTACAAGAATATGTAATCACTATGATGTACATCTAAAGCTAATAGGAATGTTATGTCAATTATACTTCATTACAAAGAAGAACAAAAAGTACGTGTCTTAAGAAATCAGAGGAAGGAAGCATCATTGGATTAGGATGAATAAGGAAACTCTTATGAAATAGAACCCATCACTATAGCATACCTACATGTGGCACAGTATATCACAAATCATCTGTTCATCCAGGGAAAACCAGACAATACTCAATCAGTTCTTTATTTCAACTTCAAGCTTTTCATTCCAGCCCATATAAAACCCAAAGGGCACCAACGACTTGGAACAAGCTTTTCTTACCTAGTCAACTCATTCTCTGAGCTCTTTCCAGGCTCCTGCTCTTCGCTATAGGACCTTCTAGAGCATGATGGGCTACCCCGTAGCAGTGGTCAGAGAACATTCCTAGGGAACTCGTCCTTCCTTCCCTTCCCCTGTGGTTCCTAAGTTCTTTTGCAGCCTTTTCATTCCCTCATGCCAAAGCGCTGCCTCCTCTTGTACAGCATCTCAGTGTGGGTTATCGTCTCAGCCTTGTCTGAGTTATGCTAGCGTGTGTGGTTTTTTTTTTTTTTTTTGATAGCTTTGAGTCCTATCACAAAAGGTGACAGAGGAGGAAGAGGGGAGGAAAAGCAAACCTCTAAACACAACTATGATCCCAGTCTTTTAAAAGGCGTTGCATTTGGGGCGCCTGAGGGGCTCAGTCGTTTGAGTGTCCAACTTCAGCTCAGGTCATGATCTCACCATTCCTGAGTTTGAGCCCCACGTCGCGCTCTGTGCTGACAGCTCAGAGCCTGGAGCTTCAGATTCTGTGTCTCTGTCTCTCCCTGCCCCTCCCCTGCCCATGCTGTCTCTCTCTCTCAAAAATAAACAAACATTAAAAAAACTTTTTTAAAGGTATTCCAGTTTATTAAAGTATATTTTGCCTACAGGGGCAAATACCCTATACTCTGCCTATCCAGAAATACAGACCTTTTGTAGGCAGGCATTTCTAATTTTTAATTTCTCGTATTTAGAAATTTCACTGTTTCCAATGTGTCATTTAAACATCCTTTAAAAATAGGAATGTATGTTAAAATGAACTAAAGTCTTCCTTTTAAAAATAATCTCAGAAAATGGGCAGTAGTGAACATATGGATATGTTATCTGGACTCTAGAGAAAGAACAATGCAATGAAAATTGTGGAGTTTTTTTGTTTTTTCTGAGAGGAATAAGAAAGACGGTGGCAGTAACACCTGCACATCTAATGCAAAGCTCAATTATTCTGCTAGAAATCAGTAAAACGTCTTTCGTTTTGCACACCAATTTAAAAAATTTTTTTTCAACGTTTATTTATTTTTGGGACAGAGAGAGACAGAGCATGAACGGGGGAGGGGCAGAGAGAGAGGGAGACACAGAATCGGAAACAGGCTCCAGGCTCTGAGCCATCAGCCCAGAGCCCGACGCGGGGCTCGAACTCACGGACCGCGAGATCGTGACCTGGCTGAAGTCGGACGCTTAACCGACTGCGCCACCCAGGCGCCCCTTGCAAACCAATTTAAATCACATTTAACAAAATCATCATGGGCCCAGATGAAAGTCCTACCGCATTTTAGGCAGAAATTATTAAAACATACGTGCTTTCTGCTCCTAACTCATCAGGCACTGCTCCAAAACCTGGTACCTCCCATCTGGCAAAGTCTTTCTTACCTAACTGATGTTCCTGTTAAAGCTGGGCCGCTGCTCTCAGGTCCTGCCACCTCCAATTAGCCGAGACCCACTTGAGGCAATGGGTCCCATGTTTAGTAGGCGGCGATGCATCAGATCAGATCCTTATGGCCATTCCTCTTCTCCCTTCTCACCATTTCTGCCTCTCATTATATTTTTAATACTCAGGGCAGCCACCCCACCCAGACAAGTGGATTGACTTTCCACGTATTGTTCATTCAAATCTGCTTCTAAAATTTTGCTGTGCTGTTCCCCCAGTTCTGCCCTCCCCTGCCTCCTGGCCCATTAAAATCTGTCCTATATACATCACAGTAAATTCCACATATGGAAGAGGAACAGAGTACGCAAAATCAAACCATAAGAAAAGTTGCAAGGGCAGGGGGGATGAAACGCTCTTCAAAAGTTCTAGAGGGGGAAGAACTTTTCACTTTTGGAATAGTAGAAGAAACCATGAAAGAATCGACATGATTACAGGACATTTTAGTATTTCAATACAACTTTAAAATAGGGCGCCTGGGTGGCTTGGTCGGTTAAGCGTCCGACTTCGGCTCAGGTCATGATCTCACAGTCTGTGAGTTCGAGCCCCGCGTCGGGCTCTGTGCTGACAACTCAGAGCCTGGAGCCTGTTTCAGATTCTGTGTCTCCCTCTCTCTGACCCTCCCCCGTTTATGCTCTGTCTCTCTCTGTCTCAAAAATAAACAAACATTAAAAAAAAATTTTTTTAAATAAAAAATTTAAAAAGTTAATAAAAAGCTACATAAAAATATCAACATACATGTCAAGACTATTTTGAAGAGAGAAGATACAGCCGCTACAGAGTAATATACAAACGTGTTCATGATTCAGGGTCACTATAATTTAAAGAAATACAAGTTTAGATCATGAGATGCAATATTTTATTATATTACCGTATTTTAATGTGTCATCAGAAATTAGGTCTGATGATAACAGTACCTTTTTATCTTGCTGATAGCATTATGATTTAATACAGCTCTCTTGAAAAGCTATTTGGCTTATACATTAAATGCTAAGAATGGATTCGTGCCTTTGACTCAATGATTCCATTGTAAGAAATTATCCTAAGGAAACAAATATAATCTCTTCAATAAATGGTGTTGGGGAGAAATGGACAGCAATATGCAAAAGAATGAAACTCGGCCACTATATACACCACACGCAGAAATTAACTCAAAATGGATTAAGGACTTGACCTTGATACCTGAAACCATAAAAACTCCTAGAAGAAAATAAGGAGTAAGCTCTTTAGCATTAATTTTGGCAATGATTTTGGGGGGGGAGGATTTCATACAAAAAAAGACAACAAAAGCAAAAATAAGCAATTGGAACTACATCAAACTAAATAGCTTCTGCACAGCAAAGGACATCATCAACAAAATAAAGACAGCCTATGGAATGGGAGGAAATATTTGCAAATCATATATCTGATAAGGAATTGATATCCAAAAATACAGAGAAACCTCATACGACAGAAAAATCCAATTAAAAATGGGCAGAAGGTCTGCAGCAACATTTTTTCAAAGAAGAAATACAGAGGGCCAACAGCTACATGAAAAGATGCTCAACATCACTCAATCGGGGAAATGCAAAACCACCTGAGATATCACTTCACACCTTTCGGAAGGCTAGTTTCAAAAAGACAAGAAATCACAACTGTTGGGAAGGATGTGAACAAAAAGGAACCCTTGGACGCTGTTGGTGGGAATGTAAATGGCGCAGCCACTATGGAAGACAGAACGGAGGTTCCTCAAAAAAATAAAAATACCGGGGCGCCTGGGTGGCGCAGTCGGTTAAGCGTCCGACTTCAGCCAGGTCACGATCTCGCGGTCCGTGAGTTCGAGCCCCGCGTCAGGCTCTGGGCTGATGGCTCAGAGCCTGGAGCCTGTTTCTAAATCTGTGTCTCCCTCTCTCTCTGCCCCTCCCCCGTTCATGCTCTGTCTCTCTCTGTCCCAAAAATAAATAAACGTTGAAAAAAAAAATTAAAAAAAAAATAAAAATACCGTATACTCGAGCAATCCCACTTCGGAGTATTATAGCCAAAGGAAATGAAATCACTATTTTGAAAAGATCTGCATCCCACAGTTCACTGCAGCATTATTTACAATAGCCAAGACAAACAGCCTAAATGTCCGTGGATGAATGAATGGATAAGGAAAATGTGGCGTATAAACACATACAACGGAATATTATTTAAACATATAAAAGAAAACCCTGCCATGTGCAGCAACACGAATGGACTTTGAGAGCATTATGCTGAATGAAATAGGTCAGACAGGGAAAGACAAATATTGTATGATCTCGATTACATGTGGAATCTTAAAAAAAAAAAAAAAAAACAAGAAAAAAATAACAAGCCCATGTGGATAGATCTTGAAAACGTTATTTTAAGTGAGAGGAGTCAAAGACCAATACTGTGTGGTAATATTCGTATGTGGAATCTTACAAAGCCAAACTCATAACAACAGCAAAATGGTGGTTACCGGGAAGAGGGGTGGGGAAAAGCATAAGGCAGATGTTGTTTAAGGGTACAAACCTGGAATGAATACCAACTAAGTCCTAGAGATCAAATGCACAGTAAATATAAACCGTATCGTAGGGCGGCTGGGTGGCTCAGTCCGTTAAGCCTCCCACTTGAGTTCAGGTCATGATCTTGCAGTTCGGGAGTTCAAGCCCCACATCAGTCTCCACACTGTCAGCCTGCTTGGGATTCTCTCTCTCCGTCTCTCTCTGCCCCTCCCTCACTTGTGTGTTTTTTCTCTCTCTCTCCCTCTCTCCCTCTCTCTCTCTCTCAAAAATAAATAAATAAACTTAAAAAAATTTTTTTTAATCAGTAGACTTTGAGTAAACTAGAGTACCCATAATGTGGGGGGCCTTATCTAATCAGTTGAAGTCTTTAATAGAAGAAAGATGCAGATCTCCAAAAAGGAGGGAATTCTGACTCCAGACTGCTTTCATACTTCAGCAACATTCCTTGGACCTCCTGCTGGCCCATCCTACAGATTTGGGACTTGTCACAGTCTCCACAGACACGAGGCATTTCTTTAAGATAAATCTCTATGCATATATGTGTATACACATGTATACACACACACACACACACACACACACACACTCATTGGTTCTATTTCTGTGGAGAACTCTAATACAGACAAGAAAAAACTGGTCATTCTTTTGGCTGTGCCTATTCTCTTTTACTGAAAATTGCTTTTTCCAAATTGGATATAAACAGCTTAAGGGCAGGAACCAATATTATGGTTCTCCGTGTTCTTTATACAATCAAAGTGCTTTGAATGTAGCAGGCATTCAATACATATTTGATTACTCAATTTGAATAAAGAGAACCAGATGATAACTTAATACTGCCAAAATGAAGTCTTCCTGGGCAGTGATTTTTTGAGGTGTTTTTTTTTTTAATTAACTGTTGGGTATGACAAGACTGCTTACTTCAGTCCATGCTTCATCATTATCCTTTTAGAGCACCAAACCTAACTAACGTAAAGGCCCAGAGTCTGGTTCATATTCTGGGTCATTGCTACAAGACTGAAATCTGGATGGAGAAAAGCAACTCAAAGTTATCCCCTAGCTACTGAAAGAAGGGGAGTGAGGGTAGATCTTCTTTGGTCACAATAATCTAGAACAGAGATGGAGTAGCACAGGGGGCCAAATGTGGGGTCAAAGGCTAAGGCAGCCATCCCAGGGCTTGATTAGGCCTTAAGCCTGTATTCCAGCTTTCTCAGTTACAGGGAAACCTTGTGCAGCTAGACCAAAGTATAGAACGGAAGCAAACCTCATAAGTCCAGGGTACAGGACTTCTGTGGGGTCCTCTGACCAAGAGAGTGGGCTTATATCTACTTCCTGAATCTCCATTTAAAGTGAATTTTAATTACATTGGAAAAAACTCTTTTGTGTATTTTCAATGTTTATATTAATACCAAGATACTCCTAATACAATTTTATAAGCTAGCCGTGGTTCTTTTTAATTTTTTTTTTTTTACATTTATTTATTTTTGAGAGAGAGAGCACGAACGGGGGAAGGGAAGAGACAGAAGGAGACACAAAATCCGAAGCAGGCTCCAGGCTCTGAGCTGTCAGCACAGAGCCCGACGCGGGGCTCGAACTCACGAACCACGAGATCATGACCTGAGCCAAAGTCTGACACTCAACCGGCTGAGCCACGCAGGTGCCCCAAAATATCCCTGGTTCTAAATCTTGTACCTTTTAAAGGTGAGATTAAAAAGAGACTAAAAGCCATACTACTATTTGCCAGACTAATAACAGGTCAAGATACTTATTTCCTTCTTTGCTTCCCTTAAGATTTTCTAAAATGGACGCCACTTGATTTGTTTCATTGATTAGTCTGGTATTTCTTCCTCATCTTCTATATGCCTGTGATACAGATTTGCTGTATTTTGCAGCAGTGACATTTGCTGTGAAACAAACAGCCTTTAACAGTTGTACCTAAATTAAAGTACGAAGTATGGTTATTACCAACGTACTTCTTTTTGGAGGACTTTTTATTATTGTTGCTACATAACTGAGTCTAATGACCCCAATAAGAACACTAGGTTGAAGTCTTTCTGGAGTTAGCACATTTTTCTGGAGCCCCGGGACTTGAAAAATGCGAACAAATGATCTCGTCTTTTCCCCAGGAGATTTGAAACTAAAGCTCTGATCACTTAGCCAAAGTAAAATTCATTGAAATCGTACTTTTTTTTTTTTTTTGAAATCGTACTTTTATGTGAAAGAAGGAAAGGGTGAATTGCCTAAGTACAGTCGTATTCAACTCCTCTTAAATTCTGCGTTTTCATCTTTGCAATATGTTTGCTTCATCCTGCTCTGAAAAATTGTGTCATTTCTCTTCCCACAATGACAAACATTAATCAAACTTACCATTGTTATTAAGCACTGATGAAACGCCCACATCCCAACACAACAAATCCACTTGCCTTTCTATACGTGCCTTCCATTTTAACACACACACACAAGACAGACGTCAGAGACACCTTTTATCAGGGATAGTTACTCCTAGGGTCTACCTATACACATTCCACAGACAAGAAGCCCTGTACAGGAAGCAAGTGAAAGGTCAACAAGCACTGTCTTCAAGATAGAACTTCCTTAGCTGCAAGCTGACGCAGAATAATAGGCAGAAGGAAGTTGACACTCATGAAGGGCAATAATTTTGTTCTCCCACAGATTTGTCCCTATTCACGTCTAAAATAAAAACGTGAAGAACTGCATCTGTGCTAATTTCTTTGGTAGAATTTTTGGCTGTGGTTACAGAAGTTAACGCATTCATTATAGGCTAGCAACGTTTCCAACGCCGAAGCTTCCAGTCTCCCTCTGCTCCTTCAGTC
The DNA here is from genome assembly GCF_018350155.1 of Leopardus geoffroyi. NCBI lineage: Eukaryota > Metazoa > Chordata > Mammalia > Carnivora > Felidae > Leopardus > Leopardus geoffroyi. The sequence continues at coordinate 39,962,120 of NC_059339.1, forward strand.
TTGTGACGCCAGGCGTTCCTGTGACGGAAGCAGTGGTGTCATGGGTCCAGGCACCCAAAGGCACGCTTTTCATGCAGGAACCACAGGGTGAGAGCCTCACAGCTGGTCTTTTCGAGTATACTTGGCATGCTGGCTCATTTCAATCTTCTTCACCCTTTTCCTGAGGGAGGCACTGTAACATGCCCCATGATTCCAACCTCCCTGGTGCAGATAGTCCTGTTGCCACAAACCAGGTCCCCGTCCAGAGTGCTCTGTGGTAGAAGGTCTTTTTAAGAGCACACTGGAAGTTGTGAAACTCCTGTGGCTCGGGCCATGGTGCTTCTTTTCTGTGGGTATGGGTAACTTTATTCTTGATCCCTTTTATAAATTATGTTCTGGACCTTTCTCTTCTATGTGTGTCTTCTTTTGTTTGGTTAAGTACCCTTCTCTTTTTGCTATTCTGTTCCTAAGATGGGGGTCTGTCAGTGTATGAATAGAATAGAACATGCAGCAGGATATTTTACAAAAACCAACGGTCACTACATAATAGGAGACCTTATTATGTTTCTCTGCCATTTGATCTTCACTCAGGAATGATTAAAGACTATGTTTCTTTTAAGGTGAGAATTATTGGGTGTTTTGGTTGACCAACTGATAATTAATGAGATTTCTAGCATAGCTCCATAATATTAGAATACTGTAAAATTTGGTGTGTGTAAATTAAATTACTTTGACCTGGAGAGTTAAACCACTTTAGCTTTCTTTTTTTTTTTTTTTTAATTTTTTTTTCAACGTTTATTTATTTTTGGGACAGAGAGAGACAGAGCATGAACGGGGGAGGGGCAGAGAGAGAGGGAGACACAGAATCGGAAACAGGCTCCAGGCTCTGAGCCATCAGCCCAGAGCCCGACGCGGGGCTCGAACTCACGGACCGCGAGATCGTGACCTGGCTGAAGTCGGACGCTTAACCGACTGCGCCACCCAGGCGCCCCCACTTTAGCTTTCAATATGTTTCCTCTAAACCCTCTCATGGTAACAAAATAATCAGTTTGAATATTGAAAATAGTATTTCTCTTTCGGAACATACTCCTTATCTTCCTGATGCTGTTCATTATTTCTTTCTCCTTCTTGTCTCCTAGGCAACCTAGATCTCTTAAAAGAAACTTGAACTTCAAAGTTCCTCTTCAAAAAAAAAAAAAATCAAAATCAGTTTTATTACTAGCTCCTATTCATTATTTGTCTTCTTGATGCAAAATGTCTGTTTTTCTGATTATTAGCTCAATAAAGTTGGGCAGGAAAAATAAGATATACAAAAAAAATTCTTTTACACGGTATTACTTACTTGTCAATAAAGGTTGGATTGGGTGTGATGATTTAAAGTTTTCAGGAGAAGTATTTTCTTTGAATTTCAATTATGTCTACTTTTCCCAGATGTTTGCCCAAATAATTGAATACAGTTTTTTTTTTAATTTTTTTTTTAACGTTTATTTATTTTTGAGACAGAGAGAGACAGAGCATGAACAGGGGAGGGTCAGAGAGAGGGAGACACAGAATCGGAAACAGGCTCCAGGCTCTGAGCTGTCAGCACAGAGCCGGACGCGGGGCTTGAACTCATGAACCGCGAGATCATGACCTAAGCCGAAGTCGGCCGCCCAACCGACTGAGCCACCCAGGCACCCCATGAATACCAGTTCTAAGTCATCTTCCAAACATGACTGTGCTCTTTCCAAAACTTTACAAAACTCTGATGTGTCTTTTGAAGACTAGGAATATAAATACATTAACTATGTGAAATTGTCATGATGGTTTTATTTAGGTAAAGAGAGGATTAATATTTTTGGGGGGAGGGTAACGTTCTATATTTTCAAGTTTTCTTCAAGGTGTATATTCAGCCATTTTATTTCATTAACAAAAATTTTTTTAATGTTTATTTTATTTTTGAGAGACAGAGTGTGAGTGGAGGAGGGGCAGAGAGAGAGAGAGACAGAATCTGAAAGAAGCTCCAGGCTCTGAGCCGTCAGCAAGAGCCCGACGCAGGGCTTGAACTCAGGAACAACGAGATCACGACCTAGGCTGAAGTCGGATGTTTAACTGACTGAGTCACCCAGTGTATTCAGCCATTTTAGTTAGCAAATATTAGTTGACTGCTTGCCACGGGCCAAATGACGTGTTCTTTGATGGGGTTTTAAAGAGAACAGGGATAGACAGGTACAAGAAATTTTACTACACAAAATAAAAGATCGAGATCAACAGTTTGAAAGTGATGTAAAACTGGGACAAGATTTGGCTTTTCCTTTTATAAGGAAAGAGCCCCTTCACATATTTAAAATTTTTTCCACGTTTTTATTTATTTTTGGGACAGAGAGAGACAGAGCATGAACGGGGAAGGGGCAGAGAGAGAGGGAGACACAGAATCGGAAACAGGCTCCAGGCTCTGAGCCATCAGCCCAGAGCCCGACGGGGGGCTCGAACTCACGCAAGATCATGAGCTGGCTGAAGTCGGACGCTTAACCGACTGCGCCACCCAGGCGCCCCGAGCCCCTTCACATATTTAAATCCTTAACGAAAGCTACTGATGGGGCAGTCAAGGGTTTAGGATCTAGGACAAAGAAAAAGCAGGGGTGGGGGCCTAGTCAACTTATGCTTATATCTGGAGCAGGTAAAGCTCCTCCACAGAAACCTCACTGAAGGACAAAAGATGTGAACGAGTTAGGTAAACTTCCAGGATTAGTGTCAGGAACTTTCTTCAGTAACTCATTTTACCTGTGAGGAGTAAAAGGCATGCTTACTTGCTGGGAATGAGAAGCAAATAGGCCAATGTTCAAAACAGCTGCAGGAAGAAAAGGAGGAAGGGTTGACAAGGAAAACCTGGGGCTCCTGCTTGGCATCAGGTTTCCAATGCAGTTGAAAGCCAAGCACTTAGGCACCCGGTGGCTCAACTGGCTAAGCATCTGACTCTTGATTTCGACTCAGGTCGTGATCTCACAGTTTGTGAGATCCAGCCCCACGTCAGGCTCTGTGCTGATGGTGCGGAGTCTGCTTGGGAGTCTCTCTCTCCCCCTCTCAAAACGAATAAACATGTCTTTAAAGCCGTGCACTTATCTTGGGGCCAACCTGCACAATTGGGTGATTTTCTCAGAAGCTCTCAGTTTTACTTACATAATGGAAATAAATAAACCCCCCAATTTTTAAATAGATCCACGTAGTCTGAAGCCAGAGGTAGACTCAAATATGCCTTAAGCCAAGATAACTAAGTAGGGGATTCGGAAACAGAACAGAGTGATAAATACCACCATCATGGTTGGTATACAAGGCATATGTGTTAGATGCTCTTTAGATACTATAATTATTAAATGGAGCTTAAATGAGCAAACTCTGTCCTTAGCAGTGATTCTCAAATTGAGAGTGCACTGGAATCATCGAGGAGTGGGGAGGGCGCTTGCTGAAACAGACTGCTGATTTAGTTTGCGATCCAGTGGGTCTGGGGTGGGGCCCTGGAATTTGCATTTTTTTTTCAACGTTTATTTATTTTGGGGACAGAGAGAGACAGAGCATGAACGGGGGAGGGGCAGAGAGAGAGGGAGACACAGAATCGGAAACAGGCTCCAGGCTCTGAGCCATCAGCCCAGAGCCCGACGCGGGGCTTGAACTCACGGACCGCGAGATCGTGACCTGGCTGAAGTCGGACGCTTAACCGACTGCGCCAGCCAGGCGCCCCTGGAATTTGCATTTCTCATAAGTTCCCCGGTTCTGCTGAGACTGTTGGTGAGATGCCCCTGCTCTAAATCAAACTCTGCCACCACCAGGATGCACACGTGCAATAGCGAAAGTCACTGGAGCTCCTGTGTTCAGATCCGTTGCTCACTCATTGTTGCTTCTGCCCTGGCCTACCACAGTGCCCGGCATATGTAACTGGCACTGGGTCACGGTGTTGAGAAGGAAGGTGTACTCGCCTTTCCTGAATGCCCTCTCCGAGTGGGGCGGGCACAGTTCTGTGAAGGCAGAGAGGCCCTTCCACATACAGGGAAAAATTAGCTGGTTGGTACTTCTCTGCCAAAGGTATGAAATGGTGACTCATCGATATACCCCAAACTCCTCAGCTGATGGCATTTGCTCCAGAATGCAGTCTTAGCGCTGTATGAAGATAATAAGCGGTCACACCTAAAAATGTAAATCTCTGAAAACCATAAAATGTCAAAAAGTATACCGTGTGCTCCTCTAAGCAGGGCACTCTCTTCGTATCATAATCCCCATTTTGGGGAAAACCTCAAGTCACTTACGCATAGCCACCAGCAGCGCTAAGACTAGGGCCACGGGGTTTCGGTCCTCATCATGTCACCACTGACCTATGTCTCGCCAGGTCCCTGTGGCAGTTTTCTGTTGCATACGCAGTCACTCAGCAGTTCTGAGCTAGCTGACTAGCCCTTCTTTTTTTAGACCACTTTCTTCTCTAGGCTCTGGGCCACCTTACCTCCTACATTCCCTTCTGCTCGTTTTAGAAAGCCTTGCTTTCTCCCTGTCACCTGGACCTTGAAATATTGGAATGCCCCAGGGAGCCCGTTTCCTGGCTGCCTCCTCCTCTATCCCTTGATGACCTCATAGAGTCCGGCTGCAACCATGCATACCAGCAGGCTGATATCACCCAAATCTGCACCTCCAGCCTGGACCCGGCTCCACACTCGTTTATCCAACTGCCAACGGGGCATCTCCCCTGGAATATCTAATAAGCATCTCCAAGGGAACCAGTCCAAAACAGAGTCCTTACTTGCCTCGAACCTACTTCTCATTTGGGTAGCTAGGACCCCCCAGATAGCAGTTGCTCAGGACAAAATCTTAGGTGTCATTTTGGATTTCTTTTGTGCGCTAACTTCCCATAAACCCCGTGGATCAGTTTTTGCACCCAAATGGTTTCTGGACAGACTCCTTGGTACCATCTCCCCTGCTGCGGCCACAGGTGGAACTGCCTCCTCTCTTCCCCTAATCCGTGGCCGTAGCTTCATCTTGCACTTGTCGTTGTCGTCTCCATCGCTCCATGCCCCAGAGAGCTGCTGGAGTGATTTGGTTTTAGGGAGAATCAGACCTCAGCGATTGTCTGATTAACTGATTATAACCTCCCAGAGGCTTCTCTCAAATAGGATGGAATCCTGTCTCTCACCATATGGTGCCTGAAGGGGTCTAATTCTCCACCACTTGACCCTCTCCCACTCCCCGACACAGCCACTTAGGCCTTATTTCTGTCTCTCTTGGCCATAACAAGCTTCTTCTGCCTCTGAGCTTCCCTCCTTTATAGCTGCTGTTCCCTCTGCCTGCAGTGCCCCCTACCAACCTAGGCCTTTCTTGACCAAAGTGGTTGCGGTTCCCTACCACCCCAGTCTCTAACCTGCATTTATTTCCTTCACACCACTTATTTGAAATTGTTTATATAGCTATTTGTTTAAATATTTATCTGGCAACTAGAATGTAAACTCCAAGCAGGCAGGGATTTTGTATTCTTTGTTGCAGGATCGTTTAGAATAGTATTTAGAACCTCGTACATCACACAAGCTCATAACGGTGCCTCTTCAGGCACCATTTCATAATCTGATCAGAATCTACTCTAATACCTGGATAACAGATTGTCCTAATCAGTGATAAATTCATAACTCAAATTTGTTTTTCTTGAATCCCAGAAGCCGTAATTCCAAGGACCGATGCTTGGGCTGCTTAACAGAGGTCCTGTGCCATTGACTTTACGTTGTCCTGAGTATTTCATTCCAGATCATAGACTATGCTTTAAAAAATTTTTTTAACGTTTTTATTTTTGAGACAGAGAGAGACAGAGCATGAATGGGGGAGGGGCAGAGAGAAGGAGACACAGAATCGGAAGCAGGCTCCAGGCTCTGAGCCATCAGCCCAGAGCCCGACGCGGGGCTCGAACTCACGGACCGTGAGATCGTGACCTCAGCCGAAGTCAGATGCTTAACCGACTGAGCCACCCGGGCGCCCCATTATGCTTTTAACTCAAGATAAAGTCCTTGTGGCTAGTATTTTTGAAAACGTTACAAACAAGATCAAGTTTCTTTCATTGAGGTCCTCTAGAATATTCTAGATAGATTTCAACTTAAGAATTAGTGGAAGTTTTGATATTGACCGAGAGCCTCAGCTCAAATATATTTGACAGTGATTATACACTTTGTGGTGGTGTTCAGCATTTGGAGTTCCAAATTTAGGCCACAGAAAAGACATAAAGAGAATCCATGCCTCAGGCTGTTTGCAAAGTTGTTTTTTCCCCCGTGTTTAAATTCTATTAGTATAAACTTAAAAACAACAGGAATCTCCCTTTGGCCAGGTGCTTAGGATGTGAAACATCACTGTACTCTGCTTTAGATTTGGAGTTAACATAATTTGGTCACATCTCCTACCATGGTCAGTTAATTCTCTAGTAGAACCTTCCATAAACATGCAGGAAAAAGGGCAAGATTCGTTCATCCTAATCTCAACCAAGAAGAGACTCTGTTGTTTCCATGGCAAACTCCCTGTGTTCACAGGTTCGCACTTTCTCCTCATATTTATGTGCCACCTCTTAAAAACCCTTGACTGATAAAAGCTTCTACCGGTTAAAACATACCTCATGCTGTACTGACTCCTGAAACATCAAGTGTGTTGAAAGCTATGGTTTGCACTTTAGAAGTTAAATGACACAAGCACCCACCGGGGGCTCTGCTAGATTTTGGAGGATACAAATTTATCAAGGTTCTTTTTGCCAATACTCCCTCAAGGCTCTTCCTCATCAGCCCACTCTTAAATGGTGGGTTTCCCAAAGCGCCACCATCAATGTGCACACCCCCGGGGGTGATTTCATCCACTCCACCCATGACCTCCATCTATTTGTCCCTAGCCCCCTGCTCTTCTCCTAGCGTTGCTCATGCTCATCTATCGGACATGAAGATAGCCCAGGGATGCCTCAGATACTGCAAATCCAACACCAAACTCATTATCTTCATACCTCCCCTGACGTACTGCTCTGACTTCTTCCTTCCTGTATGAAGATCCCAGTTTACAGGTTTAACAGGACTATCACTAACCCATTTCCCCAAGCTGGAAACAATGAATTTTTTCTTGAGCTTTCTACCCAAAATAAACCGATCCCTAAATCACATAAGTTGTAGTCAAGACTTTCCCTCTAGTCTGACTTCTCCTTTCCACCCACACTCTCCCCTGAGGAGCATAATTTATCTCACTCTTTTGGTGTTTGTGAGGAGATCTGAGCATGGATGGGTAGCCTATATTCATTATCTCGGCCCCCTCCTCCTGATTTTATGTTGGGAATGGCGCCTGTAGCCGTGAGCAGCACTGTTCAGGAGAAAGAGAACATGAGACACATAAGCAATGTGACATTTCCTAGTGACCGTGTTATGACGTGTGAAAAAAGAAACAAGTGAAATTAACTTTAAGACTATCTTATTTAAGGGGTTGCCTGGGTGGGTCAGTTAAGCATCTGACTCTTGGTTTCAGCTCAGATCATGATCTCACAGTTTGAGTTGCAGCCCCACAGTGGGCTCTATGCTGATGGTGTAGAGCCTGCTTGGGATTCAATCTCTCTCTCTCTTTCTCTCTCTGCCCTCCCCTGCTCTCTCTCTCACTTCCTGTCTCTCAAAATAAATACACTTTAAAAAACCTTGTTAAAAGACTATCTTATTTAAGCCCATACGTATAGAATGTTAAAATTTCAAACTATAATTGATATGAAGTGTTCAGTAATAGGTATTTTACATTTCTTCTTCTTGGTACAAAGTCTTGAAAACCAAGTGCTAGTGACCACGTGTGGCTCGTGGGTATCACATTAGACAACACAGATGCAGGGGTGAGCTGGCGTGGGGCTCACACTCATGTAGAAGGATATACCTAAAGCTTCAGTAAGAGATGAGACCACATATTAAGGTACTGGCAGTGAGACTCAATCCGTAACCACACTGGAAAACAAGAAGGGGAGCTATTAGCAGGGAACTTGGAAAGCAGATGGAATCAAATTGAGGATAAAACCGTAGCCCAAACTGGGGAGATGTTGTTTTAGGGTACAGACTTGCAACAAGACAATGAATAAGTTTTGGAGATCTAATGCACGGCATCATGATTACAGTCAATACTGCATACTTCAAAATTGCTAACAGACTAGATCTTAAGTCTTCTCACCACAGGAAAGAAATGGCAATTACGTGACCCAGTAGAGGCTTTAGCTAATGCTACAGCGGCATTCATATCGTAACGGAGAAGCGTGTGCAAGTTAACGTGTTGCGCACCTGAAACTTACACAATGTTATGTGCCACTTACATCTCGATATTAAAAAATAGTAAAAATAATAACGCCCAAAATACAAAGAGAAGGCAGTTTCGCAAGTAAAGTAAAAATAAATAAATCTCACTAGAGTAGCTCGGCAGACCAAACACAATCAAGGGCCCAGGGCCAAGTGCAGCAGTCATTCAGAAATGGCCTTAAGAAAAGGTAAGTAGGGGAACGTCATGCTCATGCACCCATGACCCTGTGTAGCCATGATACTCTTCCTCCAGGCGAATGACCCCAGGACTGTTCTCTCAACAAAGGGAAAGCCCCTCTGCTGGTTGGTCTCAGAGAGAAGCAGATTGGAAACCGTGGCGGGTCCGGGGTGGGGGAAGTGGCGTGGTCCAAAATGGCATTGGTCCCCAAGGGAGGGCCCTGCGTATGTATTCAGAGGTGGGGACTCCCAACAAGAGAGGCTGTGAGGGCTATGCTGTGGGTAAGGAAACATTCCCTCTCGTCCGCCCCCAAAGGGAGGCAGCTTCACCCCTCCTACCATCCCCGCCACTCTAGACTGCAGACCGCGGAGATCAGAACCCTTATTAATAGCAAAATTAACAGGGTTTCTGACGTGAGCTGACAAGATTCAGTCTTGAATCCGCTCCTTCAACATAAGTGTGAACAGACAACCAAGAATTGCCAGACTTTGAAAGAAAATCAACACCTCCAAAGAGAAACATTAAATTCAACCAACTGAAAAACTAACCCCAAGGGAACACGGTTAATGGCCAAGACTCAGACAACTTTAAATATATAAAAATATGTAATTTTACCTTCAAATACTCAATACTTAATAAATCAGAAGACACTGGTTTTTTGTTTTTTGGTTTTTTTAATTCCTGGGATTTAACCACATGATCAAGAAACAAAAATACACTCTCAAAGCCCGGACAGCGGAGTGCAAACAGTTAAAAGAATGAATGTTCTGGAATTCTCTAAGATATCATGCAAGCAAACATAACAATGGAAAGCATGGGAAGAGTCACGATGTAGGAACAGAAAATAGAGCCCAATGACAAACATCTGTCTGATAGGAGCTTCAGTTAATTAGTTGGGGGGGGGGGGTCGTATATGTGTGTACATGGGCATACAGATTTATTACCTAAATAGTCAAGAATTGAACAAACGGAACATCCGTGTAGTGGATCATCACGTATGATAGAGCTATGTATTTACCGGCATACTAACATGTTCATGAGAAATACACGTAAAACCAGTGTCCGTGCAACAGCCCCTCTCGCAACACATGCATCCTCATACGTACACGCACACGGAGAAGAAGTTCTAACTCAAAACTCTTAGCACAGGTTAATGATCGGAGTTTTAGAAGAGCAAAAACTGAAAGAGAGAAAACGCTGAGCACATTAAAAGAAAATTTCCCCGAAGGACACACCATGGTTCACTTCCAGAATATTCAGACATAAATAAATAGGTGAATAAATAAAAGGTTCCAGGCTGGGGGGGGGGGGGGGGAGGGGTGAACACGGATTATATACAACGGTGTGTGGAACCGGTCAGCCAGATACTTCAGCACTGATTCTGTGCTCAGCAGTCATAGGATCAATTTGCTAAAGTGCCGAGGGAAACGGAGTACTAGCTTGCATCTAATTTATACTCAAATATAACATGGGGGTCGGGGGGTGGGGGGGAGAGGGTGCTTCGAACAGAATTTACCAAATGAGGATCTTTCTGAAAAAAATAACTGCGAAATTTTAGCAAATGAATCCAAAGAAAGAGAAAGAATAAGGGTACTAGAAATGATACTAAAAGAAAACATTACCACTGAGTTTCAAATGCCTCATTGAATGCCTCATCAAATGCCTTCCAGTGCCTGCCTCACTCTTTCCTGAGTCTGCCCTTCTGAGGCCGACCAGGCACCGATGCGCGTACTTCGCAAAAAGGCAGGCCAAGGGTCATGGTTTGCAGGGAGTGGGGAGTTACAGCAGAGCCTGGACCCTGTCCAGGTGTCCGTGTACATGTTGCTCGTGGCGTGGCATGGTGTGACCCAGGTGTGGAAAGAGAAATGGGCAAGGCCACAAGTCGGGACCCTTTAATTTGTCTTGACGTAAATGTCGAAAATATTAAAAACTGGCCTGCACTCATCTCTGACAGAAGACAGGCAGGAAGGGAAGAGGGAAATCCGTAAACAAAGAAGTGGAGTCAAAAGCGGACTTAGGAATAGCACCAGCCAGACATAGCAACTGGAGAGAGAAGAAACGAAACCTCTCAGAGGGCATGTCAGGGGTTTCCTGCAGCCAATGACAGAAAATTCAGTTAGGAGTGGCCTAAGTGACGTGTACTCGTATTGTTCATACCTCAGGAGGAAAGCCTCAGGACGGCTTCCGTGAAATCCTCAGTAACCTATCTCCTCTCTACTTCTCATCCCCGTGTCCGTGTTCGGTACCTGGCTTGGCCTCTTTGGCCACTCCCCTCAGGGGTCCAGGATGATGACCATAACTCTGAGAGAGGCACCTAGTCAACAGTGTCCAGAAGCAGGAAAACACCAAGGCTGTCAGGTGTCCTTTTTGTTTTTTCTTAAGTTTATTTATTTTGAGAAAGAGAGAGACAGAACCTACACAAGCAGGAGAGAGAGGCAGAGAGAGAGAATCCCAAGCACTGACAGTGCAGAGCCCCACATGGGGCTGGATCCCATGAACCGTGAGATCATGACCTGAGCTGAAATCAAGGGTGGGACATTTAACCGACTGAGCCACGCGGGCACCACTGCCCTGTATCTTCTTATAGAGTATGAAAAGCTCCTACAAACTCCCATGTCGCCCACCTCTCCTAGGTCTTCTCTTCCAGAACCCATCGCTGGTTAGAGAAAGTGCATTTACCGATGGTCAGGACAGACTCAGGCTGATACAAGGTCAGCCCTGACACCTGTGAGGGCCAGCTGGCCCCGGACCAAACGTGGCTGTGTCAGCCAGAAGAGGGGGGCATGGCTGCTGAGCAGACACGTCAAGGGAGAAAGGCCGGAGTGCCAAGGACTGAACCTTAGAGCAGTGGTTCTCAAAGTGGGGCCCCAGACCAGCAGCAGTAGCAGCACCTAGAAATGCAAATTCTCTAGCTTCACCTCAGATCTCTGGAATCAGACACTCTGGAAGTGAGGCCCAGGACTTAGTGTTTCATTAAGCCCTCCAGGGGGCTCCAAGGCACTCCAAAGTTTGAGAACTGCTGTCTGTCCCTAACCCCCCACCCCATTAAGGTAAATCCACAAGGGAGAAAGGGGGATGGCGGAACGGAACAAGTAGGCAGCGGCAAGAGCAACCATGGGCAGGAAGGAGTTGTCAAGCTGTGTCTAATGCAATAAAGAAGTCCTGGGTTTTATTTAAAGGGCTTCTCAGGGATAGAAAATTGGGAAATGGAACTTAAAGCTGTTACGTTTCAAGGGAAGAGCTTTCAGGGGAAGCCCGTGCAGTTTAAAGGCAGAGGAAAAGAAACGGGAAGCTAGAGATACTGGAAATAAAGTAATACCCAGGGGAGGAGTTTCCCCGAGGACCGGCAGGAGAAATTAGACCACACTGGCCAGTACATTAACCACCTGCCGTGTGTGACTGTCAAACGCTTGCAGTGAGGCCTTTCTGAATTGAACCATGCACGCTGTGGATGGGAAAAACACCCTGGATTCCAAGCCTTACTATAAAAATAAAGGACAGACAATAACGCAGTAATTACTTTATATTCATTGCATGTCGAAGTACTTTTTGATATTTGGGGTTAAATATTAAAATTAATTTCAGGGTTTTTTCATGTGGCCATTAAAACCATTTTAATTACACTTGAGGCTCACACCGTGTGATGGAGAATTCTGGTCTAGAGCAAAAGAGAGTCGGATAGGTTTGAAAAAAAAAAATCTAGGTGAAAGAGTTTAAAAGTTTCGGGTCAGAGTATAAGGGCCTAAGGAACATACCACGTGCAATTCTTTCAAGATTCTTCCCATGTGAAATTGTGACTTAAAAGAGAAATGTTTCTGCCCCTTAGAAAGGAAAAAAAAAAAAAAAAAGGAAATTATAAAGATACAAAAGTTAGCCTGGAGAAGACTGGCTAGAAATTTAAAACTGACAAGGAAGAGTTGAATTCATTGGGTAAGGGTATAATTTTGGTGCTGAAATTTCTGTGTTTGAAAGAAGTCTTCAGTAGGTTGTACTGAACTTTTGGTGGGTGAAGGAAGAAAAAGGATCAGACACCGTCCCTTGCTTTTTTGGTTCCATGCTTGGAAGGGAAAGGTCAAGATAGAAGCATAAGAGGTTGAGTCTCCCTTGTGATAGGATTTCAGAAACGCACCAAACCTCTCCACACAGGACTTGCTTAGGAAGAATCTGGTCCCAATGACTAAGGCAAACAGGAGGAGGGTGCTCAGTGGGGACTTTTGAGAAAGGCCTTATGTTACCTCCTGAGAAGCTGTCACTCAAAACAATTCCTCTCAATGCTTAGAGCAACACAGGTGAGAGAAATAATGCTAAAAATCCTATTTATAACTCCATATTCCTCAATTCCACAAAACCTGCCACAAAGGCATCTTTCCTAAAGAAGATTAAACTGCCTCACACCTTCCGTTTCTAAAATTGAAAACTCTCTTTGCCTTTTCTTCCAATCCTCATTTGGTTTTTTTTGGCCAATCCTAAGTACTTGACTTGGCCACGAGAGGACCTGTTTATTCTCGAACGTCTTCTTGCCTCCTCCAAATTGCATTCTCTTAATAACGGCATTTAGGTTCCAGCTACAAAACCAGACTGCCCCCTCCTCCTATTTCCTCTACCTACTCTTCCCATGTAACCACAGCTTCCTTATTATTTAAAAACGTGTGAAAGAGGCAAGAATATAACAATGACCTCGCTGTAGAATGCACTCCCATCAAATACAGACCTGAATATTCTCATACTGGGCTCAACATGATTTAATATGGAGATGAACGACTAAGCCTGTAAGAAGGAAATTCCTTTCATTAGGACTATCAATTTACCTTCTTTGCTTACAATGGCAAAACTTCTAATAATCAGATTTCAAATTTTCAAGTAACCAGTGTAAGAGAATTTTGAAGCAAAACACATTGGATACATTTTCAAGGTTAACAAAATAGAAGGGGATTATCAGTGTGGTTATAAACAGGTAAAGGTTTTGAAAATATATGACACATGTAAAATCTACCTGGTTGGTCAATTTCAACACAAATGTCATCCCCTGAACATAAATGTATTAATTTCTTATTGCTGCTACAACAGATTACCACAAATTTAATGGCTTAAAACTGCACAAATCTGTTATCCAACACTTCTGAGGGTCCAAAGTCCAAAAGGAGTCTCACTGGGCTCAAGTCAAGGTGTAAACTGGGCTGTGTTTCTACTGGAGGCTCTAGGGAAAAGTATTGCTTTTTCCAGCTTCTAGAGCTCACCTGCATTCCATGGCCGGTGGCCCCTTCCTCCAAAGCTCACAGCATCTTCAAATCAATCTCTGGCTGTGACTCAGCTTTCCTGTCTTACAAGGATACTTCTAATTACATTTGGCCCACCAGATTATCCAGGATATTCTCCTAATCTCAAGATTTTTTCTTAATCCCTCCTGCAAAGCTCCTTTCACCATGTAAGGTAACTGTTATGGACTGAATGTTCATGTCCTCCCATAATCCATATGCTGAAATTCTAACCCCCAATGTGATATTAGGGAGTGGGACCTTTGGGAGAATGGCATTAGTACCCTTAGAAAAGAGACCCAACACAGCTCTCCACTCTCTCTCTAGGTCTCCTTCTGTGACATGAGAATACGACAATTAGTTGACAATCTACAACTTGAAAGAGGGTTCTCACCAGAATTCAACCATCCTGATCTCAGACTTCCATTTTCCAGAGCTGTAGGAAATAAATGTTTGTTGTTTAAACCCCCAACTGTGGTATTTTTGTTATAGCACTCAGAAGTGATAGTAACATATATAGTAACAGATAGTAACAGACTCTGAGGATTAAGACATGGACATTGGGGGGAGGGGGGGAGCATTATTTTGCCTGCACAGTAGGGTTCTAACAAGTTTACTTGCTGAAAAGGAAATGAGTGATTCTAAGAGGAATTCCTTTAGAGTGAAACATCTTTATTTCACCTCCACTTTTGAAAGATGTTTTCTCTGCGTATAAAGTTCTAGGTTGATAGTTTTTTTCCCCCTTCCAGTAATTTAAAGATTGATCTGGGTTACATTGTTTCTGTGAGAAATAGGTCATTTTAATCTTTATTCTTCTGTGTATAATGTCTCTTTCTTTGGCTGCTTTTAAGATTTCCTCTTTATTACTGGCTTTATACAATTTGATTATCATGTGCTTTGGTATAGTTTTCCTATTTCTCATGTTCATTGAACTTCTTAGAGTTACAGTTTTCATTAAATTTCAGCCATAATTTCTTCAAAAACCCCTTCAAGGACTCCAATTACACAGATACTAATCCACTGATAGTCCCAACTTGCCAGTGCTTGTTTTTGAGGAATTCTTTCCCCTCCGTACATTTCATTTTGCATAGTTTCTGTTTCTAGGTCTTCAATTCCACCAGTCTGGTCTCCTGCCACATATAATCTGCCATTAATCCCATCAAGTGTATTTTCCATCTAACACACAGTTTTGCCTCCAGAAATCCCATTTGGGTCTCTCTTATATCTTCTGTGTCATTAACTTTTTGATTGATTACCAAACCTTGTGAATTTTACTTTGTTAGGTGATGGATTTTTTTTTTTGTATTCCTATAAGCAAGCATTCCTGAGCTTTGTTCTCTGAAGCAGTTAAATCACCGTGAAACAGTTTGATCTGTTGTGTAATTCTTATTAGACAAGTCCAGACCAGTGTTCAAGGTAAGACTAATTCTTCCCGCTACTGAAACAAGATCTTCCTGAATACTACACCCTATGCCCCATGAATTCTGTATTCTTCCAATTTGTCTGGTATGAACAGGCACTGTTCCCGGTGCTGAAATGAGGATCATACGCTGTTTGCGAATCTCTTTTGATGTTCCCCCTCCCCGGCCTTGAGTAGTGTCTTCATATGCATTTGCTGGTCAGACCCTATGCAGAAATCTGGGCTTCTCTGTGTAGCTGTCTCCTCTTTGATACTCTGTCCTGAGAACTCCATCTGTCCTGGTCTCCCTTGACACTCTCTCCTAAACTTGGAGTCAGCTAGGCTCTGGATTCCCCTCCCTGCGCCAGAGCCTGGAAACCTCTTTGGAATAAATGGGGCAAGTTCACCTCATTGCTTTCCCATCTCTCAGGCATCATTATCCTTCCTTGCCTAATGGCCAGTGCTTTGAAATCTGTTGTTTCTTATATTTGGTCCAGTGTTTTTGGTTGTTGCAGGCAGGAAGGAAGTCTGGTAGCTTGTGACTCTACCTTGGGCAGAAGTACCTCATCCCTTCAGCCATTTGTGGACTCTTTGAGAAGTTATTATCTGAAAAAGTTCCTTCACATGTTTCTTAGAGACAATTGAGACTTTGCACTTACTTGAACACAATGCTGTGGCACTAGAGATAATGATTTTAAAGCAAAAAGTTATTTGACGTAAGTGTGACTGGAACTTTCTAGTGTGAAATAGTTTATTTTACTTATTAGTAAAAATATTAACTTTTATTGAAGTACATTCACGGTTTGATCCTTCGCTCATCCTATTACAATCTTCAAATGTGTCAACTAAAATAAAATCTGTTCACACAACTTAACATCAAAAGTTGTGTTTTGGCAGTTTGGAATCAGAGGCTTCTGAATGGAGACAGTGCCCTGCAGGGACTTTTATTTTCATCCCTTGAGTGGCATCATATAAACAGCATTCTAGTTTATGATAAAATGAGAAATGTTATTAAGATGACATCTTTTTAGGAAGATAGCTGTCGTTTTGATCTTTTAATTCTCTATCTTTTCCACATTGGGCAATTTTAGTCCTTAAAATACCTATGCATTTGCAGATGATAAGCAACTGCCTATAGCCTTTATACATTTAAAAAAAAAAAAGCAAATATCAACATTTGAATAATATTAAGGACAAGAGATGAAATGTCTTTTAATAATGGTGTTAAAACTAGTTTTCTTTCTTCAGTACTATCTGACAATTGGTGGAGATAAAAAGTTCCAAGTAAAAAGGATGATGAAATCACTTCATCCAACCCATTGAGTCCCCTCAGCCATTTTCCTTCCATTTAATTTGTGAGAATTCCCAAGAGACGACTATAGGGTTCTACACCCAATTTCAGTGCAGGGGCTGGAGGTTTCCCAGCACCACCACACAATTCTCTGACACCATTTGGGTGTCCTACAGGTTTGCTCAATTCTGACACTATTAACCTGGAGATAACCTCAGACCCCACAGGCAAAAGACTCAGTTCTGCAAGACTGTGCTCTTCCCTCTCCTCCTTCAGATAGGATATCAATTCCCAGTTACCTGTACTTCTGCCTGATTAGCTATAAATCAGAGGTTCCCACAACTCCCTTCTTGTGTTTGATTAATTTTGCTAGAGTTCCCTAGATTACCAGTGTATGACAAAGGACATTAAAATATCCCCATCAAGAGGCAGATAAAGTGATACATAGAGCAAGGCATGGGGCAGGGATGCAGAGCTTCCCTGACCTCTCCTAGCACTCCACTGTCCCCAAACACCTATGCGTTCACCAAAATGAAAGCTCCGTCCTTTTGGGTTTTTGTGATGGCTTCGTTATATAGGTACGATTGATTAAATCATTGACCGCTGGTGATCTAACTCAACCGCCAACCCCTCTTCTTCCTTGGACTGTAAGTTCCAACCCTCCAACCACCTGGTTAGTCCTCCTCCCAACCAGCCCCCAGCCTTAGGTGCTTTCCAAAAGTCACCTCATTAACATAACAAAAGACACTTTTGTCAATCGCTTAGGAAATTCCAAGGGCTGTAAGAGCTCTGCCCGGAAGGAAGGAAGACCAAATAGATATTTCTTATTATAAATCACAATATTGCAGTGACATAAAAGCTTACTGTGTGTTTTATACTGAAATCTTACACCTTACTATCATCGTTAAAGGATCAATATTTCAATGGTTAAAATGTTTCCATTTGGAAAATACAGAATAGAACAAAGGATTGTTTATTCACAAATCTGAGATAAAGCATTTTCTTAGGACAGTTTATTTTGAAAGACTTAGCTTCTTTTCTATGTTGTATATTTGGTTTACAACTAAGACTTGGAGGAGAGGGCCGTCCTTCTTCTAGATGTGACTGTGGAGCCTAACCTGTAGGTAAATGAATTCTTTCGTGGTTAAGTAGGCGAGTGCCCTGGACATCAAGAGAGCAACGTGTAGTGATCCATCCTGAGTGGTTTAAAGAGATGCCAAGTGCTTATTTACTTATTGTAAACTCTCTCCTGCCCGTAATTTTATTCCATTGCTTGTTATTCTGCGGCAATTAAAGACATTTGCTCAGTATCCTCCAAAATCTTTCATATACTTAAGGGTGTAATTATTCACCTGATAACCATCTTTCTTTATGTAAGATAATCTCACTGAAGTTTGACAAATGAGTCTTTGTTCACTTAAATGATCAATATTAATTTATTCTCTTCTCTGTGAACATTTGCTGTGATTTTGTTTCTATGCTCAGCACTCTTTCGTGTACCTCTCAGCTCAGTCAGTTGAAACACAAGGTTACTGTGGTCCAGGCTGCATGTTTGTCGTCAAGGTCAGCCAGTTCACGGATGTGAAAACTCAGGTCCTTGCAGTGGTCATAGGCCACCCAGTTATCTCCATTCAGGCACTTGGGCAGACTAGACACTTGTGTGTTAATTCCTTTGCCACCAATGGGAAAATCTGCTCCAAAGGTGTAGACTTGGTCACAGTGCCAAAGCACCATTATTTCACACATAATGGTAAAAAACAAACAAACAAAAACACACCAAGGAATTTAAAGGAAACTTCCTTGATATTTTTCCATCTGACATTAAAAAATAAAAGCAGTAGGTCGGAATGCAAGCTGGTGCAGCCACTCTGGAAAATTGTATGGAGGTTCCTCAAAAAAACTAAAAATAGAACTACCCTATGACCCAGAAGTTTCACTACTAGGCATTTATCCACGGGATACAGGTGTGCTGTTTCAAAGGGACATAAGCACCCCCATGTTTATAGCAGCACTATCAGCAAGAGCCAAAGTATGGAAAGAGCTCAAATGTCCATCGATGGATGAATGGATAAAGAGAATGTAGTATATATACAATGGAGTATTACTCAGCAATCAGAAAATGAAATCTTTCCATTTGCAACTACATGGATAGAACTGGAGGGTATTATGCTGAGTGAAATTAGTCAGAGAAAGACAAAAATCATATAACTTCACTCATATGAGGACTTTAAGAGACAAAACAGATGAACATAAGGGAAGGGAAACAAAAATAATATAAAAACAGGCAGGGGGACAAAACAGAAGAGACTCTTAAATATGGAGAATAAACAGAGGGTTACTGGAGGGGTCATGGGAGGGAGGGGATGGGCTAAATGGGTAAGGACTCTACTCCTGAAATCACTGTTGCGCTATATGCTAACTAATTTCGATGTAAATTTTAAAAACTAAAAAATAAAATTAAATAAATAAATAAATAATAAATTTTTTAAAAAATCAGTAGGGATGCCTGGGTGGCTCAGTCAGTTAAGCATCTGATGCTTGATTTCAGCTCAGGTCATGATCACAGTTCATGAGATTGAGCCCTATTCTATCAGTGCAGATCCTGCTTGGGATTCTCTCTCCCCCTCTCTCTGCCCTTCCCTGCTTGCACACGTGCACACGCATGCTCTCTCTCAAAAATAAACATAAAAATAATTTGAAAAAAACAACTAATCATTAATAAGAATGTGATATATCGTTAGCAGCTGTCTCCCTCTAGTATAGCAATTTTCCTTTTTTTTTTTTTTTTACCATCCTGCATTTCCTATAAAATATCTCAATAATTCTAATAACCTAAGTCTTCAAGAAAATTCACTCTCCATTAATAAGCTTCTTTGTAAACCAAAGAGATTTTTGGAATTACAAAAGATTTACCTGGAGGCATCTGAAATTAAATTCAGTTAGGGAGTTGGACTAAACAATAAATCAATAAATAAAAAAGTTAATGAAGAACCCATATACCAATTTCAAGAGATTTCAACAACCAGTCTCCAAAAATATTTTAGTATATTCATTAAGAGACACATTTTACACTAACATTTAAAAATCCACACTTTAAAAATTATAAAATACCAACTTTAGCATATTAGATGTCCATTTCTACTGCATTCTAGTGACTTCCTCCTTTTAGAAATACTTTTGCGTGTATTTGTACGCATGTGTAATGTGATGCTTTTAACACTGAAAACACAGAACCACTATAAAACCACTGTCGATACATTTTAATTCATTCATTTTGTTCTGACTGGATCCTTAATGCTTGAGTAAGCTCTAGATATGTTGCGTTTGTCTAAAAGCATGGGGCACACATGCAAGAATGACATGAGCTTTCTTCCATTGCTGTCTAGGGTCTGCTGACCTGAAAACACTTGATTTTTTTTAAAGGCCAGATAAGGCCACTTCTTATTTGAGTAATTATTTGCCTTCATGTGCTGCCGTGAAGGAACACTTTTCTCACCTTCGCTTCCAGGTTTGGAGTCCTTACCAATCTTTCCATTTCTCACACATGGATAACAGTCATCCCACGTAATTCATTCATATTGATACCTATGGTTGCTTTTTTTTTTTTTAATATCGGCCTAGCTGTGTGCTACTGAAGGCAGGCACGGTCTGTGCGACTTGACTATAACAGAAGAGACTGGACTCCATGAAGGGGTACAACTGACACAGATTTGAAGGATGAGAGGAGTTAATGAGGCAGAAGGTAGAACATCATTCCAAGATAAAGTACGTGTGTGTGAATTTATCCCTTAATCTGGGACCAAC
The DNA here is from genome assembly GCF_018350155.1 of Leopardus geoffroyi. Taxonomy (NCBI): domain Eukaryota; kingdom Metazoa; phylum Chordata; class Mammalia; order Carnivora; family Felidae; genus Leopardus; species Leopardus geoffroyi. The sequence goes on from NC_059339.1 coordinate 39,982,320, forward strand.
AATGATGGTGACCTGGCGTTCCACAAATGATGCAACATTGGCTTCTGTCCCATTTTTGGATTATTCGTCCGGTAAGGTTTAGTAACGAGCCCTGTAAGGTTTTTAGGGATACTCAAGCAATTAAATCTAATAGGCAACGAGCGCCAGTTTGTTCCTGAACTTGGAATTTATTTAACTAATGGCATGAGAAATCTGAATTCACTTCTCACTCTGCCTTCAGCTCTCAGATATTGTTATAAAGCTGCATTTATTCTAATGTTTTTCCTAGCATACACCATCTGTTTGAAGATTTAAATAAATGAATTTGTTTTCCTTAAAAAAATATGTGGACTACAAAACATGCAGACAGGTGGTCTTCCATAAGATACATTTTTCCCTAATGTGATTTGTGCTACCATTTAGTCTAATTATTACTAACACCTCACCCATCTTATAAACGATCATCTTAGAAAGATAGAAAATAACAGATTTCTTTTTGGGAACAAAGAATAAACTCGTATTTATGCCACATGTTTTATCTATGTGATATCGAATACAAGCAATTAAATGTTTTATTGGGCCTACCACACGCACCCGATTCAATCCTACAGAACTCAAGAGGTGATGCTGTCCTAAGATTAAAACAAAAAACAAAAACAAAAAGAAAGAAAGAAAGAAAGAAAGAAAGAAAGAAAGAAAGAAAGAAAGAAAGAAAGAAAGAAAGAGAAGGAAAGAAAGAAAGAAAGAAAGAGAAAGAAAGAAAAGAAAAGAAAGAAACGTTATTTGATAAAATACAAGAAAACATGTTCTGACCAGTGAAATCATCTCTAGTAAGACAATGGAGGACAACAGCCACAGTCCTGTGAAAAAAGCCACCTGTGCCACATGATTCAATGGAGGTAAACTGATACAGGGAATGGGTTACAAGGATCGTGGCAAGAGCTTTAAAACAGTAGCAGCAGGGGCGCCTGGGTGGCTCAGTCGGTTGAGCAGCCGACTTCGGCTCAGGTCATGATCTCGCGGTCTGTGAGTTCGAGCCCCACATCAGGCTCTGTGCTGACTTCTCAGAGCCTGGAGCCTGTTTCATATTCTGTGTCTCCCTCTCTCTCTGCCCCTGCCCCGTTCATGCTCTGTCTCTCTCTGTCTCAAAAATAAACGTTAAAAAAAAAAAAAATTTTTTTTTAAAAACAGTAGCAGCAGAGGGCACCGGGCACCTGGGTGGCTCAGTCAGTTGAGCTTCTGACTTCGGCTCAGGTCATGATCTCACAGTTCATGAGTTTGAGTCCCGCATCAGGCTCTGTGCTGACAGCTCAGAGCCTGGAGCCTGCTTCAGATTCTGTGTCTCCCTCTCTCTCTGACCCTCCCCCATTTATGCTCTGCCTCTGTCTCAAAAATAAATAAACATTAAAAAATTAAACAAAAACAAAAACACAGTAGCAGCAGGAAGCCTTTACCACCCTAGAGCTGGGGGAAGGAGACACAAAGGAAAGATGTGTAACCAGAACCCAAAACCACATCTGGGTTCCTCAGCCACTGAAGTCACTTGAAGCAAGATGAGGGAGAAATACCCTGGCTTCTTACTCCCTCCTGCCCTTCAATTTCTCACCGATTCGACCTAACTCTAGCCATTTGTAAGGAAGGCTGGGAGATGGAATTTGCAACCAGACCCATGATGCAAAGCAGGGGAAAGGCAAGAAATGAGCCTGAGGGCAGACAGATGACTGGCACAGAGCCAGAAGACAATGCTGATTGGTACCAGGCATAAAGATACAGGGCCCTAGGACTATAGGTGCTTCTTCTCTTAAGCTTTTCTTCAAAACAATCTTTCCTTAGAGCAATTTTTCGTGGTCCCTTATTGAATAGGTTATTTTTCCTTCTATGCCTTCACCAATGTTAGACATTCCTATTTGACTATTCCCCTGTAAAAGACACCAGACTAACTGGCTCCACTCACCTGCAGTGCTTGAGAAGCCAGGCTAAGGCAACATACACAGTCATGTGCATAGTGCGAAGAAAGAATTCTATTTAACTCTGACGGCAGGGTGGAGAATGGGCAAGAGGAACTAGTCTATACATGACCCAAAGTGTGTAGACGAGAATACAGTGGTTGCCACCGCCCCCGCTCCGCCCCCCAGTGGGAGGAAAACTGTGGAATTGTGGGTTTAAGGATTGAGGGGAGCAGAGCACGGAGGCCCAACCTAGAGACATCTCTTCTCTCCTCCAGCCTGCCTTCTTTATTGTTGAAGATCCATCCAAAGAACAAAACAAGGAGCTATATCCATTCATGACGTAAGACTGCTTTCTAACACTATCAAGAGCTTAGTGCAAAATCTTATAAATCTATCTTCAAATTAAAGCAGCAGGCCCAAAAGCATGTCAGGGTTGAAACAAAATGAGAAAAATGTGATTAGGTTTTGTTTGGTTTTCTTTTTTCAGTCAAAATTTGGTGTTAATTTTAGTGGTGACTCAACTCATCGCTGGCATCCTTTATTAGCAACAAACCAGACTCTTTCATTTTGAAGAACTTCAATCCATAAAGAAAATGATAGGACTTTTTCAAAAAGGTTTTCATCAGTTACAGACCAAACCACTCTAATGCTTGATAATTTTCTTCAACAGAGGAAATACTCATAAGGTTTGTTGTTATCTGTTTGCTTGCTTTAGATCTGGTAAATTCCCAGAAGAAACTCTCTGCAAATATAGTAATGTAAGTAATTTGACCAGGCAATAAAGCACATATAAAATTGATCAAATATATTTTGGGCTTGGGAAAGGACTTATTTCTTATTTCTTAATGTTTGGCTTTATATGTAAGATGTTGATTTCCTTTTCACTGATCCCCATTGCTTGTGGAAAGCAGACAGCTGACACATTAGTTAAGGCCCTGAACTAATCTGGTTTAATAACTATTATCATCCATTGGCCAGAGAAAATCCACAGTTGCCCAGCCATCTGAGATAGCAATAGAGAATGAAGAGGCTTTCATAGGAGAAGCTCATTATTTACCATTCTTTTAAAGTCATTTTTGCAACCAAACGATTCAAGGAAAAACGAGAGAATAAAGTAACCTAAGGTATGAAATCCCTCATCAGACAAATGTTGATATTAAGTATATATGTTACAGCTTTCTACCAAAGTCAAGACCATTATCCAACATTAAGATCAATGTTTTGGGAGTTTTTTTTTTTTTTTTTTTTTTTTAGACAGAGAGAGAGAGAGAGCACGCGCATATGCGTATGAGTGAAGGAGAGGGGTAGAGGGGGAGAAGGAGAATCTTAAGCAGCCTCCATGTTCAGCATGGAGACAGATCCCACAACCCTGGGATTGTGACCTGAGCTGAAATCAAAAGTGGGACGCTCAACTGACTGAGCCACCCAGGTGCTCTTAAGATTCAAGTTTTGAGAACCCATTTCCTAGAAGATGAAGTTGCTAATAGTATTGTCCTCAGTCTTGTCTAATAATTTCCCCTACAGAAATTCTAAATACATGGCCTAAAATTATCTTTGGCATCTATTCTTAGAACTGTATGTTAATATATTCATTATATTTGAAGGAAACCTCATTATTTGAAACCACTGCTTTAGAGAACATAGTAACTCTTGAAATTCCACAAGAAGATGCTATTGTCTTTCTTTTATATAAAAGATCCTGTGCAAGTATGTTCAAGAACTCTTGGAAGGTTTTTTTTTTTTTCCTTTGAAATTTTACCTTGAAATTCCCTTTAACCTTTTTTACTTCTACATAAATGTTAGAGTCAACCCTAGTGCTCATGATACTTTCAAGTCTTGTATCCTACTCCAAACAAAACAATTTTTAAAGTGTTATGTATTTCCAGTGAGATATGAAGAGATCAAAAGGTGGTATATGTTTGTTACTTCAAGTTTGCTTCTGTAAGATGGCTGATACTCTGGCTGGCGAGTCCTATTTTCTTCTTAAAGTACACTATTAGGTACCATTGGAGATATTCTATCAGAAGTAATGTTAATGAATTCAGATGCCAGGCACTGTTCTAAGGAGGTTATGTACATTAACTCATTTAACCTTCACTTCAATCTGATGAAGTAAATATTGCTATTCTCGGGGCGCCTGGGTGGCTCAGTCGGTTGAGCGTCTGACTTCGGCTCAGGTCATGATCCTACGGTTTGTGAGTTCAATCCCCACGTCGGGCTCTGTGCTGACAGCTCGGAGCCTGGAGCCTGCTTTGGATTCTGTGTCTCCTTCTCTCTCTGTCCCTCCCCCACTTGTGCTCTATCAAAAATAAATAAATTAAAAAAAATTTTTTTTAATATTGTTATTCTCTTTTAGAGACCAGCAAACTAAAAACATAGAGAGGTTAGCTAAAGCTTGTGGGATTCCGACCCATGCTCTCTCCCCATACAGCCTCTGAGATTCTTACCCTAGATGTAAGGAATTCAAGGTGTTTTTGAAATGAAAACAAAGTTAATAAAAGTCCACCCAATTGCTTATTAAAAGCAACCAAACTTGATTATTAGAACATGAGCCACATTCACCATTTTCTCCAGGGATACCATGGACAGGTTCCAATCCCACCTCATCTGGGCAAAAGGCTTAGTAGGTCCCTCAGTCATCAAGTTTGTCCCTCTGTCCACCCCAAAGGCCCAAGGTAGAAGCACAGCAAGAACCCTCTGGATGACAAGAGAAGTCTTAACTTCTTGATGCTTTCACACCCTTCCTTTGAAGGAAATACACTTTCTTCAGTAGCTATGCTTATTACAGGCAGTAATTCTTACACCAAGAATGCCCTGGAAATGGGATCTGTCAGTCTTATGCGGCCTTGGCCCCAGCTCCTCCCATCAGCAGAAAGTTGGCTGGGTCAGCTTAGGGTCAACATTAGAAATGCTCTTAGGGAAGGGGGCCACTCTCACTGTTTTTTGGAGTAGCCAAAATCTTGTCCTTTTTTCGTATTTTCAGTTTGGAGAGTACTGAGCAGGAAGAAAGGTAAAGGCATTTTTCTTCCATTTTCTCCAATCATAGTGTGTGTGTGTGTGTGTGTGTGTGTGTGTGTGTGTGTGTGTGTGAGAGAGAGAGAGAGAGAGACAGAGAGACAGAGAGACAGACAGAGAGAGAGACAGAGAGACAGAGAGAGACAGAGAGAGACAGAGAGAGACAGAGAGAGACAGAGAGAGACAGAGAGAGACAGAGACAGAGAGAGACAGAGAGAGACAGAGAGACAGGTGATGAAATATGCATGAAAGACTTTAGTTGGCTACAGCTGCCATAACAAAGTACCATAGGCTGGGTAGTTAACACAAATTCATTCTCTCTCAATTCTGGAGGCTACAAATCCAAGATCAGGGTGCTAGCAGTCTTGGTTTCTTCCGAGACTCCTGTCCTTGGCTTGTAGATGGGCATCTTCTGTTTCCACATGGTCACCCCTGTTTTGGTCTGGGCCCTGGTGTCTTCTTGGAAGGAACCTCAATCATATTGAATTGGGGTTCACCTTAATGACTTCAGTTGACTTTAATTATCCCATTTAAGGACTATTTCCAAATACAGTCACCTTTTGTGATACTGGAGGTTAGGACTTCCAACATATGAATCTGGGGGGAACACCATTTAGCCCACAACAAAGACTTAAATCCAAGCACTGTGACACTGAGGAGATATGAATCACACACTTAAATTTGAAAAGATTATACAGTATCACTCTAATTGCTTTATTAAATAGAATCACTTAGAAGAAAATTGAGATATTGGTTGTTATTTGAATCTGGATTTATTTTTAATGCCAGTTTTTCTTAGGTACAGTTTGCAGTCTGAGTTATCTCCCCTTTCCAATGGCTGAGCAGTTCTACTCATTTGCAAATTCACAAACTGATTCCTGGTTTGTGACCAATTCCTGGGAGCGATGTTCTTTTCTTCATGCCAGAAAAAAAAATCTCTTTCACAGTAGATAATCCTCCATTTTTGTAGTTGATCACCTTTAAAACCTTGACATGAATAAGTTCTTTGATGATGCCAAAAATCAAAATAACATTTCATAATTAAACCAGCAAAGCCTGACCATCGGTGGAGCCAAACCTCCAAGTTTGTTTTTCCTTTTTTTTTCCTTCCTTCCTTCCTTCTAAAATATGCATTTGTCAGTTTAACCTCTTTGATCCTTGGAAAATGACAGAGGCAAGCAAATTCAGAAATGGCAGATCATAGGAGTCAGTGAAATAAAGACAAGGATGGATGGATCCCAGAGAACTAAATAAAAAGAGACAGGAGATAGGAAACGGACTAAAGAGCATGAAAGAAAATGGTAACCAGTTTTCTTTGAAAATGAATGGTAACGAAAGCTGAATATGAAACCATTTTTTTTTAATAACATCAAGAGAATTCTTAGGAAAAGCCAAGAATGTAACCGGTCTCCAGTCATTCTCCTCCTTAGGCTGAATTCCCCCCACTAAGTGCCCTGTCTTCCAAGTTTTACCCAAACTGCCCGCCACCTTGGCCAATCCCTAGAGGGTATTTTAGGTGTAGAAAAATTTTTTTCATCGTTTAGACAAAACAAAGAACTGTAGAATTTTGAGAATAATTTCAACTCGAGAAATGTTCATGAGCTACTAGGTGTTAGAACCGTATAAATGAATTTCTGTCCTCAAAGGGGGAAAAAAAAACCCAAACAGATAAAGGTTTCTGGTCCTAACTCTGGCTGCAGACTGTCCTGACTCTCCATGAAGGGGTACCTGCACCCCTTCCCTCCTGTCCAGGATGGTGGTGACACACAGATACCACAGTCCTTTCTTAAGGCAAATTTGGTGGTCACAGGTTCAGATCTAATCCGTTTGTTTATTCTTCCAACAGCTCAAATCTAAATATGAGAGGTCCCAGTCGGAGTAGGATTTTCCCAGATAATGTCTTCAGTCTTCAGGTCCCGCAATGCTGACTATATTCTATAGCTTTCTTGTCGGTGGGAAGACATCTAACATAGAGTTGGAGAGTTCAGGCTCTATAGTCAGATGCCTGCCCTGACACACCCACGCTTTTAGTTGGGAGTCCTTGGGCAAAAGTCCTTAGCTGTTCTTTTACCTCAGTTTCCTCATTCATAAATTGGAAGAATAATACTCCAAGGGTTGCTGTTGGAATCCAGAAGGGACATGTGTGCAGGTCCCTGGGCACAGTGCCTGGCTCTCAATAAATATTAACTTATGTTGCTGTTAATTGAATGGGTGACCCCTAATGATGCTTCTCTTGGATAAAGAAGGCTTTTCTCCCTCTGAATCTCAGAAGTCTTCCAAGATTCTGATCTTACAGCTTTCCCTTTCGCCTTTTCTACAATTGTCTTCAGATTCTGGGAATCAGCCTTTCTCAATCTGCTTCCCTCCAGCCTGTTGTATTTATCTTCCAATTGTTAAGAATCCTTCCACCTCTGCTCACTTTGGCTCCTGTCCCCAAGGCTCTCAGCCAGCATCTCACTTTAGACCAAGTGGCCCCATGGGGGAAATAACACATCCCGAAGCCTGACCTTACTCCAGATGCCAGTACACATCCCTCTCCTTGTCTCAGTAGGCTCCATTTCCATTTTGAGCCTGGTGTTCTACACCTTGTTACGTATCTGACAAGTCAAATCATTGGCCAAGTAAAAATCATTGGCAAATTGCAAATTGAGGTCAAGCTAAAGGTTTTTTGCCCAGGTTACAAGTTCCACTTACATCCTTGTCCTCTGATTTACTAGAACTTAATCATCATTTTGTCTTCACTGCACATTTATTTGAAGTATTAGGGCAACGAGTAGACATCATTTTCAACAAGGGAAGAAGATGCTATTCCCACTTCATAGCCTGTGGCTTTCTCCGCTGTGATGCACTAAGGTGTTCATTTGTTCCTGCCAAGTTCCTTAATTGACTAAAAGGATCTTTCATACACCATTCTCTCTCTCTCTCTCTCTCTCTCTCTCTCTCTCTCTCTCTCTCTCATCTCTCTCTGTGGGAAATTTTTACATCCCTGCTAAAAGTCACAAAATGCTAGATGTTTTCACTCATTTAAGCTCGTGTCTTTGTTGTATTCTATATATCTGCCTTAAAAAGCTCTATAAAGAGAGCAAACACAAGAGGTTTCAAAGCGAGGTGATTTTTTTTTTTTTTTTTCAGAAATCTGGACGAAGAAAAGGAAGCTTTAATGAAAACAGCTGTGTAATTTTAGGATTCATTTGTCTCTTTAAAGATGCAAAAGTTGACTGCAGTGCCCAACACTTGATTTACAGAGACCACTTTTACAGGACTTGATTTCACCTGAACCACACAGTTCTCCCTTTTTGACTTAAGCTACTGCTTTTAACACCTTTGTCAATAGGTGGGAATGAGGAGATGACAAGAAGCCATCCATCAGTCCCAAGTCAAATGTGGTTTTGGTCCTTAGCAACTCTTCTTAGTAGGGCAGTACTGAGTACAAGAGTTGAAGGTACTGACTAAAGTAGGGTCCATTTAATCTACTGTTATATAACAAATTACCCCAGAAGTCAGCAACTTTAAACAACAATAACCATTTAGTATCCATATAGTTTCTGAGGGCCAAGAATTCCAGGAGTCGTTTATTTGAGTGTTGTGGCTTGTTCTCTGATGAGGTTGTGTTCAAGGTATTGGTGCTTGTAAGTCATCCGTTAACGTCACAGGGACTGTGGGATTTGGGTTTACTCACATGACTGGCAAGGTCATTCTGGCTGTTGGTGGAAGTCCTCAGTTACTGGCCACATGGACCTCTCCATGGAGCTGCTTGAGTGCCCTTACAACATGGCAACCAGCTTCCCCTAAATTCAGTGATCCAAGACAGCAAGGCACCAGCCCACATGTTGTTGATCATGCCATTCACTTGCTCCTCCCTAGCAGCCTCCCATTATTCGTAGACCAATGCCAAAGCTCCCACCATGGCCCACAGGGGCCTTCCATCATCTGAACCCTATCTTGCTGACCTTCTCTTCTCCTACACTTCTTGCTTCTGATGCTCCACCTACACTGAATTCCTTGAATTATTCTTTAGAAAACATTAATTCATCAAGTATTATGTGTCCAACATTCTCCTAGGTACCCGGGATACAGCAGTGAACAACAACAACAACAAAAAACAAATCTGCCTCATGGAACTTTTGTTCCAATGTCTGAATGCCCACCAGGCATCCCAAGGCTCCTTGCCTAGAATGTTCTTCATACTTTCATAGCCACATCTTCACATCCTTTAGGTCTCACCCCAGCCTTCTCCTCAGAGAGGCTTTCTCTGACCCCCTCCCCACTTTCTCCATGCTCTGCTTCATTCTCCCTCAAACCACCCATTATAGCTGACATTCTATGTTCATTCTATGTTCACGTGTTCATATGTCCAGCTTCCTGGTCAGACTGGAAGATCCAAGAAGACAGGGCACTTTTTCATCTTTTCCACTTTGGGGGCCCCAAAGTATTGACCTTTTTAGGTCTGTTTTGTTTCATGCCCACATTGCTGCCAAGACCCCAGCTGACTCTGCCGTCAGCACATCTTCCTTAGTAGTGCCATCTTATTTCTGCTTCTGCTCCACTCTGAGCTTAGAAGCTAGATGACCACACTTTATAATAGCCAGTGTCTGTCCCATGCCTTCATTCTCACAACAGCCCTGTTATATATAATCTATTCTTCTTTCCACCGTACAGTTCAGGAAACTGAGGCACAGAATATAAAAAGCTTGCACATGGTGACTCAGCTAATAAATGTCAGAGCCAGATTAGAATGAATGCAGTCTGGCTCGAATGCACTCACCCTTCAGCACTGTAACACGTACCTATCCCTTTCTAGAAGTGCATGGAAAATGCAGATAAACTGACTGTAAGGGTCTCAGGGGACCTCCTAGGAGTGAAAGGCGTGCTAATGCAAGAATTTGGGGATATACCTGTTTTGGTTACTTCTGACCTAGCACTGCGTCTCAGAGAGGTGAAACGATTAGATGGCTCAATTCTAGATATGCAAATTGTCATCTTCTATAGGCAGGGATTGCAACAAAATGCACAATACTGACCTGAAAGCATCTGGACAGTAATGCAGTCTAGAGCACCCACTTCCCTTCCTCCACACATTATTTAAGAAGCTGGCTCCTCCAAGGTATACTCATGTTTCAGCCTCCGTTCAGAGCTCATTCCCTCCATTCAGATCTCATAAGCCCTGCATGTGCTCCCTCCATGATTTCCCTGCAAACTCATTTTTAGTAAGTGCTGAGGCATGTAGCTCATGTGTCAGAGATGACGGACTTCAAATACCCATGCAGATGGAGCCTTTCTCCCTCCATCCACCTTCTTCAGGTTTTTTTCTTTTTGTTTATATTGAAGTTAGTTAGCATACAGTGTAACCTTGGCTTCAGTAGAACCCAGTGATTCATCTCTGACCTAGGACACCCAGTGCTCATCTTAACAAGTGCCCTCCTTAATGCCTGTCACTCATTTAATTCATCCCCCCCAGCCCTCACCCCCATCAACCCTCAGCTTGTTCTCTGTATTTAAAGAGTCTCTCATGGTTTGCTTCCTTTTCGGTTTTTATCTTATTTTTCCTTCCCTTCCCTTCCCCCTATGATCATTGAGTTTCTCAAATTCCACATGAGTGAAATCATATAATATCTCTTTCTGTGACTCATTTCACTTAATATAATACCCTCCAGTTCTATCCATATTGTTGCAAATGGCAAAATTTCATTCTTTTTCATTACTGAGTAGTATTCCATTATAAATATGTACCAAATCCATCCATCAGTCAAAGGACATTTGGGCTCTTTCCAGGTTAGAACTTCTCAGTTGGGGTCCTCTTTCCTAGTTCTCGGTTCTTGGATAATCTAACAATTGCCACATACCCCATACATCTCTCCAAATTGTGAACAGTTTTATACATATTAAACAGCATTTCACAAAATTTCAGCATTCCAAGATCATCTTATTCGTTCATTCCCTCACTCATTCATTCATTCAAACATCGTATGTAAACCTTTACTGTTGACTAGAAATTTTGGCAAGGGTGGTCAGACAGATGAGAGGACCCTTTCTCAAGGCAGTCACAATGAAATAGACAGGAGTATACCCCGATTTCAACACAGCATTAGTGAAATAATGACAAAATGCACATGGAATAATGGAGGCACTCGGGGGAGTTAGCACCCATCCTGGAACAAGGGGTCATTAGGCAAGTGAAAAGCAATGGGGTAGAAAAGGAAAGGCTCAGCACCAGCCAGAAATGACATGATCAGTGGGAGCAAACCACGACTCACATGTCTCTGAGATGAAACCTTTAGAACAACAACACGGAGTGAAACAGAGAGAGGCACAGGTTGGATCACAAAGGCTTTGGTACAGGGAAGGCACACAGAACTGAAGGTTTTCAGCACATTCATGCCACGATGAGAACAAGGGTTGAACATGTCTAAAGTCGGTGTAGAGATTAGACTTGCAAAGGGAAAGTGGTAGGAGGCCCCTCATGAGTCTGAGTGGTCCAGGCTCTAACCCCATCTGTAAGATGGCGGTTTGACCTCTAGAGGATGAGCCCAGAATAACTCCAAAGGGAGAACTATGTATTAGAGGCTGTTGAAGTCTCTTTTTGGAAGTAGTTACTAAAGCCATTGTTAAAGGTTTGACCCTTGTACAGCGTTTGTATGAGTAAAATACTTTCTTTGGCAAAAGACAACCTCTCAAACCCTAAAGGGAAAAATGGCAGAATGGAAAAGGATTGAACTTTGGAATGAGAGCTGGGTTCAAACCTTTGTTCTAGCACTAGCTGTGTGACCCTAGATAAGTTATCAAAGCTCTCTGATCATGACTATCCTCATCTGTAATAGTTTACCATATATACACAGTTGTAATATACCATTGGTACTCAGACCTGGTAGCTATTATGCCATTTGCATTACTGTTATTAACACCATTTTTGCTTTGCAATGAAGTAGGCGGGAGCAGCGGATAGACCACTGCACCTGTCTTGTTGATGTGAGGAAACGTCAAACTGCGTCATCCGCCCACCCTTGGGTGTGGTAACCTGTTATTCCTACAAACAACAAATACCAAGACGCTTGTTTGAGTCACCCTTGAATAAGTGCTTCTCAATTCATTTTGCCCACCGTTGCCAGATTTACCTCTCCCAACTACTGCTATTCCATTTCTGTTTTAGCATGTTCAGTGATATCCTATCACCTATTGAATTAAAACCCCAACAACTTAACTAATCCTCAAGTCTACGTTTGACCTAACCATAGCGTATTGTTTCATTTCTATTTCCCTAAGGAGGGGTGGCATAGTAGAAATCTCATAAGGACCTATAAAATGAGGGTATTTATACCTGCTTTATCCACTTCACAAGCTTGTGGTGAGGATCGCAGGAGATAGTATCTATCAAGTGTTTTATAAACTATTAAAGAAAAAAAAGGAAACAGCACTCACTGAGGGCCTACTGTACGCCAGGCAAGTATGTATTCTTTCTTACAGTCATTATAGTAACAGGTTTTTTTTGGTCCCATTTTCAAAGATTAAAAATAATCTGAGGCTCAACAAGATTACGTCCCTTGGGGAAAGATGCATGGCTCTCAGGAATGAAATAGAGGTTTGAGTTCAGAATAGCTTTTTCTTTTTTTTTTTGATTCCTCATTGTGTTTCATGCTTCTTAAAAAAAAAAAAGAGTACCCTCCCCTTCACTCTATCCAGACTTATCGAGTTCCTGCTCCGTGAACACATTTTCTCTTTGCTGTCTACCCAAACTGTATCCCCTCCTCATGGCTCTGCTTTGTACCCAACTACATCCCAGACAACCAATCATGTCCCCTCCCCCTGACCTCTTTATTTGGCACTAACTCATAATACAGACAGCATGAGCAATCTTTTGTACTACTGTCTGGTATTACCCTTAACTCTAAAAATCTTACTTTATATATACTCTTATGTCTTCGATAAGTCTCTACGTTTTTTGAAGACAGAGACTACCCCTTTTCTGTAATGCCTAGCATCCTAACTATTGATTCATCCGTCTATCTTCACCAACATATGGTAGATGCCTCTAGATATTTACACATGAATGGAATGAATGGAGGAGTGAAGGCATCAACGACCGGGAGTTTAAATCATCTTATCTTTGTGAGTCTCCTCTGGAGGGCCTCCTCTTTCCAGGGAGCCTACTAGCTTGCCTCCAGTATGTAGACCTTGAAAGCATTCTGTTCAGGTCCAGAACCTTGAGGGAAATTCACACAGCTGCAATCTGCTTTTATAGCATCACAGGCATGATCACTAATTCAAATGAATGAACTACAACAGAAATGCCTGTACTTTGTCACTACCTCTTTTTTAGTAAATGCAGTTCCATTTTTAAGTGACTAGGCAAAGTCACTAAATAAAAATAACACTTAGCTAGCATATCTAATCCAGGGAGATGGTTCTTCCTGCATGGCTGCTCCCTGCCTGGGATAATGCATAGATCACATCCATAACTCCAGGAGCTCACTCAACTGCTTGTGATGACTTCATGTGACCAAGACTCAGCAACCTAGGGTCTTGAGACCAGTGGGTCTACGGGAGACAGTTTGAGTACTGTGCCAAAGATACCATCTCTTTCTAAAAGACTTTCCATGTGAGGAGTCTACCGGCTTTTCTGTTGTAATTGTGGCTCCTGGAAAACATTGTACCAGCTCCCCTCCTTTAGCCTACCCCTTCAATGTGTTCCTCAATTCTGTCTGAACAAGAGATCAGGTTCCAGACCAACTGAGTGAGTTATGAGAAAGGGAGCTTTCACCCAAGGTCTTCAGTTCCTCTCTCAGGGGGGACTAGACATAAGGTAAGCAGGCTGTGATTAAGGCCAGTAGCCAATGACCAGGAGGGCCAGGCTTTCAGAAAGAGAACAATAATCAGGCAGAAGGAGAAAGCCCCTGGCCAGGGCTATACTCTTCTGTCATTTTCTCTGCCCCCAGAAGCAAATGTAGAAAGAGATTTGTGATTTTGAATTAAACTTGATTTCTAGATTGACCTCTTTATTTGAAATTACCAAAAAGGTTATGAAAAAGACTCCAACTCCTTAGCAGAAATGGGGTCTTGAGAACAAATGGAGTTCAGATATGGAAAAATAGAACATTGCATTCGGTCACCTAAATTGTGATTCTAAATTGTGACTCTGCTGCGTGTGTTTGGCCATTTTATTCATGTCCATTTCCCTCACCAGACTATAAGCTACAAAGATGACAGAGGCCATTGTACTTTCCTTTTATTTTATCCTCAGCTCTGAGCTCAATGAGTGCTCTCCAGAGCAACAAGAGGCAGACTGATCAAGGATACAGCCTCTGAAGATAGAGGGCCGGAGTCTTAAAATATTAGTTGCATAAATGGATGAATTCCCAAGTGCAGTACATCGCCCACTGATCTACTATCTTAAATCCACCCCAACTCCCAGGGTGAAATTTTCCCATTCACCGTCCGTAAATTGTAGAGCCCACCTTCACAGCAAACTGAATCCCTAACCTCTGTCCTATTCTCCTTACCCCTATCACCAGCCTCCCTTTTGAATGTTCAAGTAGAAATCCAGCTTGCCTTACCTGACTTCCCACACTACACCCCAGGTACATGCTCTTGAAACTGAATCTTCCCCCCCACCCCTCCCCCGCCCCCACCAAGTGACATGTACCATTGATTTAAATGTTTTCTATTTCTGGCCAGGGAGTGCCTAGCATCGAGTGGTCAAATGGATATGGAATCAGAATTTAGGGATAGGGAAAGCCAATGCTGAAGTCATTTTGTTCATTCGTCCTGTTCATGTTCCAGTCGTGCCCTTGATTCCATTTTTCTCCGTGACATATTCTGAACAGAGAGGAAATGTCCTCTCCAAATGTGGCTCCATCCCTGCTGCCCTTGTCACATCCCATACGTTGACTTCCTTGCCAGCCACACTTCTTGAGCCCTTTAGGGATCCCAGGAGGTGGGGATTTGCCATCTGCTGGAGAGCAGGGCCTGAGCTCTTCCCAAGGCTTTTTCTGCATCTTTCCATTTTAGGGACCAATACCACAGCGTCAGTCTAGCACAAACCTTTGGCAGAGGGAGGGTTGTTCCCACCTGCCACTGAGCATTTGGTTGTTGTTGTTGTTGTTGTTGGCTAGACCTGCAGAGGCGGCAAAAATGCAGGAGGACTTTTTGACCCCACCATCCCTGGGAGGTGGAATGTCATGACTTCTTTGGTTTAGGATGTATCCCCTCACTCACCTACCCACCTCAAGCTGCTAGGACAACCTCCATCTGCCCAATGGCTTTCAAATGGCCCTTCCCAAAAGGGCAGGGACATCCCTGATCTCCTTAGATATAACCCTCTGGGAGTTGGGAAGGAGCCTTAGTAGACTGTTTAAGTGCATTCCGGTCACCCTGATACCACCTTTCTACTTCTGTGACCAGGCCTGTGGGTGTTTGGGGTCTGCCGCAGCCGGTCTCCTTAAGAGAGACATGCACATAAGGAAGCAATCGGTGCAGCAAGATGGGAGGGAATGCTCAGAGACCCAGGGTGCACTCCCAAGGGCATGCAAGCCAGAGGGGGGCAGATGAATCCATCCTGCCATTGCTGGAAGAGGGAAATGAGTCACAATGAAGGCCAAGATGATGTAGGAAGCAAAATGTGAACTCCTAAATGCCTTTCGTGTGTTGTATTTATAGTCTATACTTGCAAAGTAATAATAATAATAATAATAATAATAATAATAATAATAATAATAATAATATCTTCCTTAAGTGCAGTTAATTATTGCCATAATTACTTCCATTTGGACAGATAATCCTCTGTTTAGATTGTTCCCACTGGGACAAGTGCTTGTCCCAATTCTGACCCCATCCTTGCTTCCCAAATTCCAGATGTGCTATGTTAGAGTTACCTGTGAGTCATCTGCGAGTAATTATGAACACAGACTCCCAGGCCCTACCTACCCTGTTCCATTGAGTCAAAGGGGAACAGGACTCACGAACCTAGATTTCAACGGGAACCAAACTCAGCCCACATCACATCCAGACTTGACAACTACTGCGTGGCCATTGTGCAGCTCTGCCCTTAACCTCCAATGCCAGAGAAAGGCATGTGCCCAGAGAGGAAGCAAACGGATTCTCTTTTCCAGGCTTAGAACCGAGTAAACAGGGCAAGACTGCATGTGGGTCCCCTCTGCCTATGGGGCCAGAACCAAAGTAGATGGAAGAACTGTCGTTGCCTATTTCAACCCCAACCCCCAAGCCCAAAGCTTGCATCTTGCCTCTCTGCACAAGGAAAGGCAGGAACTACCAGGAGAATGCCAGCATGAATCTGAAGGGAGCACAGGTAGCAGTAATCATGCCACCAAGACAGGCCTCCATGAGTGAGCTGATAGAGGCAGGAAGCAGTTCATGGGGCTGGCCCAACATTTAGCTTGGCACAGTGTCTGTACCCAGAAGCCATACTATGCCTTTAGGGCCTTTTTCGGGGAGAAAATGGGCCCGACAGCAGAGAAAATGGCAAACATAGTTGGTAGGCCCCTGCCAAGAAGCTAATGTAGGGGCCATTTTACACCGGCTTTCACGTAACCATGACAACAGGGTGGACAGTTTCCAAAACCACAAGAAGGAAGCATCCGTCTCATGACATTTCAAGGACCAATGGGTCATTGCTGTTCTTCCTTGATCTTGAGATCGTTTCCTACAGGTGCTGGGATAAAAAACCAAGAGCTGCCTAAACTATTCTTGACCCGTATTTTAATGTCACCGAAAAGTGGCATCATCATCACCCCATCGTGTCTACTCTTGTGACTCTGTCCCTTTGGGATCCACGCAAAGAGCAGACACAGAGGGATGCACACCAAGGAGCCAGAGACCGGATTCTGAGGTCACCACCAAGAGGCACAGGCCAGAGCATCCAGGGCAGTAACCACACGGACGCCTTGTCAGGCTGGGGCCTTTCTAACGAAGGACATGTTTGGAGCCGCAAAAAAACTCAGGGGCAGCCTACACAAGCTCTGCGCCTCAGTCCCCCACTCAAGATGTTAAATGCTAAAAATGAACTAATGCAGACGTCTAAAACAGGCTGCTCCAAAAACTGCCTCGAGAAATAGGAGTGATGATTTCATTAGGAGAGTATTTTAAAATCTGAGCCTCCTGGGAAAATGTTGCTGTGTGTGTGTGACAGCACAGTGCCAGGCACCAAGTAACTACTCAACAACTTCTGCGGTTCTTGTCATTAAAATAAAGCTTTCTACAGAAAAGCAGCGCTCACAGCAGATCATTCACAAAAGAGGAAGCTCATGTGGTCCACAAAGCATACCAATTAGCCTCATTAAAAATCAGACATACATTGAAATAATAAAAACACACTTCCCCACGCATCGAGTTGGCAAAGTTGGCTTTCTCTTCCTTCTAAACAGTACCCAGTGTTGGCCAGGGGATCAGCCCCACACTCAATCCTTCTGTAGGATGATATGCCAATTCATCTTCCAAGATTACAAACTTCAGAAATGTTCATGTCGGGGCACCTGGGTGGCTCAGTCAATTCAGGGTCTGACTCCGGCTCAGGTCGTGATCTCGCGGTTTGTGAGTTCGAGCCCCACGTGGGGCTCTGTGCTGACAGCTCGGAGCCTGGAGCCTGTTTTGGATTCTGTGTCTCCCTCTCTCTCTGCTTCTCCCCTGCTCATGCTGTTTGTGTCCCTCTCTCCCTCTCTCAAAAGTAGATTAAAATGTTAAAAAAAATTTAAATAAAAAGAAATGTTCATGTATACTCTGGTGCAGTAATTCTACCAGTAGGGAATTCATTCTAAGAAAATATAGAACACGCACAAATACTTGTCTATAGAACATTTCTCACACTGTTGTTTATCAAAGCAAAAAAAAAAATTATCTAAATATTCAATAGAGATTTGACTACAAATATTACCGTACAAGATATTCAGACCTACCTACGATGTTGCAGACCACCTTTCTGTTGTCATGCAAAGACCGTCAGGAGAGCCATTCTTGGGAAAAGGAGCTTACAAAAACTTGAATTAAAGTGTAGGGAAACGTAATGCAATAACCGATGTCTACGCATGGTAAAATTACAAATTTCTGGTTTTGTTCTGCTTAACTGTTTTTTTTCTAATTTTTCTGTAGTACATACCCATTGCTTTAGCACTAAGAAAAGCAATAAACAAGTGTGCCTTTTAAGACTTTAGTATATAGTCCCAGACTTCGATGCTTGTCTGAATCACGATTCTACTTTCGTTCTACTCACATTTAGAGTACTTATATATGCCCACCTCTGTGCTGGTGCTCAAAGAAAAAGTATACTTATTAGCTCTTCACTACTAGCTTAGTATTTGTTTTACTATTAGTGATATTATTTGTATTTGTGTTAGCATCAAGACGAGTATTATTATTATTATTAAGATAGTGAATATAGATACATAAACAGGGCACTGCGGCATAATAGTTCAAGCACAGGGATATATGAGAGGAGTCACTAACCAGACTTCAGGGGCCAGCAGAGGAAAGGCTTCCTGGAGGAAGGGGATGATTCTAAGTTTAAGTCAGGGAGTGACTGCTGAAGAAAGGAAAAGGGAAGGAGCAAGATTTCTGGAAGAAGGAACAGCACATGCAGAGAATTTAGTAAGTGAGCCAGGGTACAGCAAAGAACCAAAGCTTTCAGTTCAGCTTGGATGCTTAGGAGGCGAAGGAATCGGAGATGGGGCAGGAGGTCAACTAGAGTCAGAAGCATGAGGCATGGTCAGCTGGGCCGGGGACTCTGAACTTGACTCAGAGTTTCTGGAGATTTATTCTATGGAAATTGTCTTTACCATGAGAGGGAGCTGGAGGCCAGCAGGACTGGAGTCATGAAGCCTGATCTCTCGTCTTCTCCCTTTTACCCTGTCACGTGCTATATATTCCTCATCTGCACATATGTCATCCATGTTAGTCTTTGTCAGCTAAAGATACCTCTGTTGTTCTTCCATCATGCTTCCAACTTTCGGGAGAACGCAGTGTTACAGTTGAATTCAGGTAACACGGCCCCTGCCCTGATTCAGTATTACTGCCCTTAAAACTCCTTACCACTTTTCTGGGGAGAGATCTTATTAAGCCTCGGAAAGTATTCCAATTCACTAAGAGGTACATGATTTGGGTCTCCCTGCACTTTTCTGTACCCTGTTACCTTTGGCTCTCCCAGTTCATTTTCTTTTGTTGTTTTCAACCACTGTCCCACCCCAGGCTCTCACTGAGCCTTCCTTACCAACAGCTAAATGCTTCCTGTTTACAAAAGAAACTTTGATGAGCACAGTAAGGCAGTTTTGCTACGGGTACCCAACAAGAATCTACAGCATAGAATTTAAAGTTCAGCAGAGAAAAATAGTTTGCCCATATAACTGTTGCTTCTGCTAAAATACATCATAGGGATAGAAAATGTTTATGCGGATTCATCTGTCCCAGGGAGGAATCTAGGCAACCTTTTCTCAGCACACACTTGAGACTTGTGAAGTTCTCGGTGGTGGCCTCCAAGTGACACCCAGCAGGGCCCCTCACTGCCTCTAAACATGTAACGAGACAAGAGGCGATTATGAGAACACTTCCCAATTTTGTCATCAGTGTTGGTACTTAGCTCCTTTTGTGGTTTTCTGCTTTGATTTACGGGATCACACACCTTAGTCACATAGGTGGGGGGGGGGCCTCCTCTCTTCTGACACAGATGCAGTAACCCTAAGGCATTGCTGGGATGGTCAGGACTGTGAGATCTGCTTTGTCAAACTTATTTCAAATTCATTTATAAATCCGCGGGGATAAAATGCTATCTATGCCTTGATAATCTCAGACTGCTATGTCTGACTTCAAGTAGTTAAAGTTAGCAACATTACTTTACTCCTAAGTCCCTTCTATCTAAAAATGAAATCATATACAAAAACAATCTCAAAACAATTAACAAAATGGCAAGAAGTACATACCTATTAATAATTCCTTCAAATGTAAATGGTCTAAATGCACCCATCAAAAGACAGAGGGTGACAAAATGGATTAAAAACAAATAAACAAAAAAGACCCATCTATGTGCCTGCAAGAGATTCACTTCAGACCTGAACACACACAGAGACTAAAAGCGAAGAATGGAAAAAGACATCCCATGCAAAGGAAGCTCTGGGGCGTGGGGGAGGCCAGGATAATAATTCTTCTACCGGACAAATAGGCTTTAAAACAGGACTGTAACAAAAGACAAAGAAGGGCATTACATAATAATAAAGGGATCAATCCAAAATCAGGATACAACAATTATAGGTACATATGCACCTAATATTGGAACACTTAAACCAAATATTAAACATAAAGGGAGAAATTCAGAGTAACATAATAATGGTGGACTTCAACATTCCACTTACATCAATAGATAGATCACCCAGGTAGACAATCTAGAAGGAAACAGTGTCCTTGAACACCACATTAGGCCAGATGGACTTAATAGACATATACAGAACATTTCATGCTAAAGCAACGGAATACATATCCTTTTCTAAAGTTTATTTTATTTATTTTGAGAGAGAGAGAATGTGAGCCTAGATAGAGAATCCCAAGCAGTCTCAGCGCTGTCAGCCCAGAGCCCAACCTGGGGCTCAAACCCACGAACCGTGAGATCATGGCCTGAGCCAAAATCAAGAATCCGACACTTAACTGACTGAGTCACTGAGGCTCCCTAGAACACACATTCTTTTCAAGTGCGCATGGAACATTCGCCAGAGTAGACTACATGCTAGGCCACAAAGTCAGTCTCAAGAAATTTAAGAATGAAATCTTATCAAGCATCTTTCCCAATCACAGTGGTATGAAACTAGAAATCAATTACACGAAAAAAACTGGAAAACACACACAACCAATGGCGACGAAGAAAACATGCACTAAACAACCAGTGGATCCACAAAGAAATCAAATAATTTTTTTTTTTTTAACATGGAGCACATGAACATGAAAACCCAACAGTCCAAAATCTTTGGGATGCAGTAAAAAGGAAATTTATAGCAATACAGGACTCAAAACAACAACACGCACACGCACACAAAATCTCCAACAATCTAACCTTATACCTAAAGGAATAAGAAAAAGAACCACCAAGACACAAATAGAAGGAAATCAAGAGTAGAGCAGAAATAAAGAGACGACATAGAAAAGATCAAGGAAATCAAGAGCTAGTTCTTTGAAAAGGTAAATAAAGTTGATAAAAGTGCAGCCATACTCATTAAGAAAAAAAGAACCCAAATAAGTAAGATCAGAAATTAAAGAAAAGGGATAATCCTTCGTATTTCTGTGGTGTCAGCACGTAATACTTCATGGTCTCTTACAACCAAGAAATTGGACAACCTTGAAAAGAAATGGATAAATTCCTAGAAATGTGCAATCTTCAAAAAGTGAATAAAGAAGAAACAGAACGTTTGAACTGATTACTAGTAACAAAAATAAGTTGATAATCAAAAAACTCCCAACAAACAGAAGTCCAGGACCAGATGGCTTCACAGATGAATTCTACCAAACATTTAAAGAATCAATACCCATTCTCCTCAAGCGTTTTCAAAAATTAGAAGAGGAAAGAAAGCTTTCAAGTAAATTCTGTGAGGCCAGCATTACCCTCATACTAAAACCAGACAAAAATAGTACAGAAAAAAGAGAGACAGACACAGACAGACACAGACAGACACAGACACAGACAGACACAGAGACAGAGACAGACAGAGACAGACAGAGACAGACAGAGACAGAGAGAGACAGAGAGAGACAGACAAAAAAAAAAAAAAAACAAACCAACCAACCATGGGTCAATATCCCTGGGTTAATATCTATGATGAACATAGATTCAAAAACCTCAACAAAATACTAGCAAACTGCATTCAACAATAAAGAGTCATTCACCATGATGAAGTGGGATTTATTCTGGAGATGCAATAATGGTTCAATATCATTATCAATACAACACATTAACAAAAAGAAGGATAAAAATCCTATGTTTATCTCAATAGATACAGAAAAAGCATTCAACAAGATTCAACATCCATTCATGATAAAAACTTCCAACAAAGTGGGTTGAGAGAGAACGTAATAAAGGCCATATATGAAAAACTGACAGCTAACATCATACTCAATGGTAGAAAAACAAACAAGCAAGCTTTCTCTAAGATCAGAAATAAGACAAGGATGTCTACTCTCACCACTTTTATTCAACATAGTACTAGAAGTCCTAGCTATAGCTATCAAACAAGGAAGGCATCCCAAATCATTAAGAAGTAAAAACATCAGTATTTGCAGATGACGTGATACTATATACAGAAACCTCTAAAGACTCCACCCCAAAACTATTAGAATAAATTCAAGAAAGTTGCAGAAGACAAAATTAATATCCAGAAATCAGTTGTGTTTCTGTACACTAAAAACAGAGTAGCAGAAAGAGAAATTAAGAAAACAATCCCATTTGTGATTGCACTGAGATGAAAATACTTAGGAATAAATTTAACCAATGAGGTCAAAGACCTCTACTCTAGAAACTATAAAACACTGATGAAAGAAATTGAAGGTAACACCAACAAATGGCAAGATAGGTCTTGCTCATGGATTGGAAGAATTAATATCATTAAAATGTCCATACCACCCAAAGAAATCTACAGATTCATCCCTATCAAACACCAATAGTATTTTTTTACAGAAAATACTAATTCTAAAATTTGTATGGAACTACAAAAGACCCGAGTAGCCAAAGCAATCTTGAGAAGGAAGAACAAAGCTCTTAGTGTATCTTAAAATCTGGATTGTGTTACTAATGAGACCATAATAATAAGAACAGTACAACACTGAGACAAAAATACACATAATAGATCAATGGAACAGAATAGAGAACCCAGAAATAAGCCCACACTTATATGGTCAGCTCATCTGCAATGATCTACAGTGGAGAAAAAGAACGTCCTCTTCAATAAATGGTGCTGGGAAAATTGGACAGCTACACGCAAAAGAATAAAACTGGACCACTTTCTTACACCATACACAAAAATAATCCCCAAATAGATTCAATAACTAAATGTGAAACCTAAAACTACCAAACTCCTAGAAGAAAACATAGGCAGTAATCTGACATTAGCCATAGAAACATTTTTCTAGATGGGTCTCCTAAGGAAAGGACAACAGAAGCAAAAAACAAACTATTGGGATTACACCAAAACAGAAAGCTTTTACACAGCGAAGGAAACCAACACAATGAAATGGCAACCTATTGAATGGGAGAAGATATTTGCACAGAATGTATCTGATAAGAGGCTAATATCTAAAATATAGAGAAAGAACTGATACATCTCAACACCAAAAAAAATGATCCGATTAAAAAATGGGCCATGGACCTAAAAAGACATTTTTCCAAATAAGATACACAAGTGGTCATCAGATACATGAAAAGAAGTTGAACATCACTAATCATCAGAGATAGGCTAGTCAAAACCACAATAAGATATCCATCACCTAATATTAGAATGGTTAGCATCAAAGAGACAAAAAATAAAAAGGGTTGGTAAGGATGTGAAGAAAAAGGAACCCTCATGCACTGCTGGTGGGAATGTAAATTGTTGCAGCCACTGAGGAAAACAGTAAGGAGGTTCCTTCAAAAGTTACAAATAGAAGTACTATACAATCCAGTAATTTCATGGCTGGGTATTTACCCAATGAAAACAAAAATACTGATTTGAAAAGATACGTGCACTCCTATGTTTATTGCGGCATTATTTACAACGGCCAAGATATGGAAGCCAAGTATCCATCAATAGACAAATGGATAAAGAAGTGGTATAAAGATATATACAAGGGAGTATGACACAGCCATAAAAAAATTGAGATCTTGCCATTGGCAACAACCCGAATTGAATTACATGTGGAATCTTTTAAAACCAAAATAAATGAATTAAAGAGAAACAGACCCATCAATACAGGGAACAAACTGGTGGTTGTCAGGGGAGAGGTGGGGGGAATGGGCAAAATGGGTGAAAGGGGGTGGGAAGTACTGGCTTCCAATTATGGAGTGCATAAGTCACAGGGATGAAAGGTATAGCATAGGGAATATTGTCAATAGTATTGTAATAGCAATATATGGTGACAGATAGCTACACTTGTGGTGAACGTGGCATAACACTGGGTAAAGTCACTATGTTGTACTCCTAAAATTAATAGAGTATTATGTGTCAACTATTCTTCAGTAAAAAAAAAGGGGGGGGGGAATAAAAATGGAAGTATCCAAAAGGACGAGAAAAGAAAATTGTGTGTGGAAATCGTAATATAATTTGAGTAAAGCCAATGAGGGTCTGCACTCTGGAGCAAGATGCCTGTATTTAGCCAAGTTTCATGACTCACTGGCTTTCCTTACTTGCAAAATGTTACTTTGGGGTGCCTGGGTGGCTCAGTTGGTTGAGCGTCTGACTCTTGATTTTGGCTCAGGTCACGATCCCAGGGGTGGTGGGATCGAGCCCTGCACCAGACACCCCACTGAGAGTGGAGCCTGCTTAAGATTCTCTCTCTCTCTCTCTCTCTCTCTCTCTCTCTCTCCCTCTCTCTCCCTCTCTCTCCATCTGCTCCTCTCTCCCACTCATGCTCTTTCTTGAAAAAAAAAAAAAGTTCTCTGTAGCTCAATGTCTGCATCTGAATTCAGTGGGGGGGGGGGGGGGGGGGGATAATTGTACTTGCTCCATGGCATTGCTGAAGTTAAATGAGCTAATGAACCTGAAGTACGTGGGAACATGTCTAGCATATAGTAAGATCTCTATATAAGGCAGTTGTCCTTCTCCTCAAGTTATTAGTAATAGTAGATGTCTTTATTTCTCTCGTCTTTTGATCATTAATAAATGAGAACGCTTAATTCCAACCTTTAGGAATATTTTTGTGGCACATCATGAACTTTCAGCCTAATGACTAATGTGAGAAACACATCTCTACATTCAAATGCTCCTCCGCGGAGAAATGCTTACGTGTATCAACGTGGCAACAACTTAACTGCCAGCAGGGTTGTCCAAAGGTCTCATTCCAAGAACTGGACACCTAGCTCCTTAACAACGAAGAATTGCAAGTGCGTCCTTATAGTCAGATTTGTCCAACGAACTCTTGAGCGTCAGATGCCATGCTAGATACAAACACAGATAGAAGATGGTGCAGACGGCACCTTGAAGAAAAGGAAATGTGATGTGGAGGAGGGTGGAAGGAAAGGGAGATCCAAAGAGCTCGCACAGAGGAACCTAAGCTGGTAACCTAGAAGGTAGAGAAACGGTCAGTGGTGGGGCAAGCCACGTAAGGTAATTCTGCAAGGTCTGCTGCTTTACATGACTGGTTTGCAAGTCCGATCATCCCAGCTTTTTGAAAACTTCATACTAGGGAGGAATGTTCTTATTGGTGTAGAAGTCAGCAAAGATCTAATTATTCTAACATTACATTTTAAAAACTATATTCATACTGCTTAGTGACTTAATGTACAATGTACACTTACAATTTGTATTATTTAATTTCAGATGCTGGTATCCCTCTCAATTATTCCAGACTTATTAAGAGACTAAATATAAAATAATTCAAATTCGCCTCCTTTATCCCATTACCAGAAATGTATTTCAGTATCAAAACTAAATCCTACACCTAAGCTAGAAGCTTCACATGTAGATTTCTATGCTAATGTGATAAAAATTTATTTAGGCTAAGAAAATCACAACCGGCTGCTTCCGTCATGTACCACAATGGCACATTTATGATTCTTTTATTGCTGCAATAACTGTATGTCATACTTAATGGATATATCATTCATTCAACAAGTGTTTATTTTGCCAGACATTGATGCTAAATGTAATTATATATGCTCATTTGAATCTGGAATATGCCATAATTTAGATTTTTTTTCAACCTTTCCATAAAAATAGACAAGAATTCAGTCATATGCTCTTCAATCAAGCCACTGGTTTTCCAAAAATATTTCACAGCCATGAATATACTGTTACTCATCTACTTTTGTCCACTGGTGTTAGCACCCATTAATTATTCTTGCCTGAATCATTATCAGCCTATGTGATCTTCTAATAATGGAATCATCACTTCTAGATTCATTCCTTGATATTCTACTGTAAAAAATTAAATACAAAAGAGCTTCCTCTCTTATTTGCTATAAACTGTGTATTCTTATTTTACTCTATTTTGTTACTCAAATTTTCTGAATCTGTTGCCCCAGATTTGGTCAGAGGGAACACCTTCAAGCAAGCTATGCTTTGATAGGTCTCCAACATTTTGGGGGCTCTCCCTTACTTCTTGATATAACAAGATATTCCAGGATCATCTTGTATTTTTCCAGCCCCAGTCCTGGATAGGACAGAGAAGCCATTTCTCCAAGGAGCCCAGGTTCCTTTTAGTCAAAAATGGTACTCAGAACCCAAGATCAGGTGTTAGATGTCCTCACTGCTACTACACGGTCATTGTCTCCAAGTCCTCTCACTAGAACTAGGAAATCCATGTACGTACGCACATCTGGATCTTAACCATGATCTTAGACAAACCACTCTGCACCAGGGAGATTTTACCCCCTAGGGACATTTAGCAATGTCTAAAAACACTTTTGGTGGTCAGAGCTGCAGAGGGTACTCCTCACATCTGGTAAATAGAAGCCAGAGATCCTACTAAACATCCCACAACACACAGGAAAGCCCTCTACAACAGAGGGCTATCTGACCCAAAATGTCAGTAGTGAAGTTGAGAGATCCTGTTTCTAGGGTCACCTCCAATTTCAATCCAGCACCACAGTGTTGACTCTTGCATTGTGACAGTGTGACCTGTGACACTGACAGTGACAACCATGGCCTCCTGTGTGCTTACTTATGTGATCAATCCCCCAACACACAGAGCTCTCTGCATTCCTGTCCCATGCCTCTGCAGAAAAACAAACCTACTTCCCGACCCTCTGTTCAGATGGATTTTTTTGTAGTGGTTGTATACGTATTTGTCTTTCTTTTTGGTCTTTAGCCTGATACATCGTATTCAAAAATTACTTGGGTTGCCTCTTTTCCCCAAAATCTAATTAATGCAGAAGATCAACTTGACCTTAATTGGTTCCCTCTTCTCTGTACCTATAGCTTTAAAGACAAATTAGGTTTTACTCAGGTATATATGTCCTGGAGTATGGAGGGCTTTAAACATATCAGCCCTGTTGGCCTATGTGATTCTCTGGCTTAGTTCTTAGGCAAGGGACGTTATTTTCCTAATATTGTTCCTTCGTTGTACATTTGCCTTAAAAGAGCAGGTTAAAAATTTGATTTATGACTAGCTGCAGGAATGCTGTGGCTCTCACAGGTCGAGTGAGGGCATCCTGAGGCTGAGCCTAAAAGGGACTACTCAAGGTTAAAAACCAGTGGTCGGCCCTCATGTGTAAGCTAGAGACAGATGGGCACTCCTTAGCATAGACACACTATTCTTAGGGTTATTGTAGAGGCAGTACAAAAGAAAGTTTCCACATTTGCAAATGACCTGCTTTTGGGGATCTTGAAACGAAACAAAACAAAACAAAAAAAACCAAAAAACAGAAAAACCACCATAAATCGTATTAAATGCAACAAAAAAATGGGTTTATGTGAAGTAATGCCACTGGGCCGCTTTCTTCAGGAATGATGGGTTTTAAACTCCCATTTACAACTCAAGATTTTAGAGATCATCTCAGATGGTGAACAGAAGTAGGCAAAACAGGCAGGCAAACTATAAAAAGTAAATAAAAGAAAGATAGCTTTATTTCCAAACCTAGATCTCTCAATAGACCGTTCTTCTGAACTCTAA
Source organism: Leopardus geoffroyi (assembly GCF_018350155.1). Lineage (NCBI taxonomy): Eukaryota > Metazoa > Chordata > Mammalia > Carnivora > Felidae > Leopardus > Leopardus geoffroyi. Next base: position 40,010,039 of record NC_059339.1, read on the forward strand.
AACTCCAGTCTTCCCTCCAAGGACCCCAAGTCACCTACCCTCATCAAAGTAAATTGTGGTACAGTTAACTATAATTCAGTGGTCAAGATGAACTGTTTCAATGTTGAGCAGAAGCCTGGAACATGCTCATCTCCATGGTACGACTCAGAAACTAAATAAGGACGTATTGACTCTATGACCTATTTAATTCATTAACAACAGGTGCTTATGTGCTTATGGCCCTCAAGAAAAGCCTACGTGGAGTTTTCTATTTATTCTGACAGTTATATAGTCACAGTTTACAGTGTGGTTTGACAAACATTTTTACTCGATTGTCTTTGCAATCCTGTCCCTTGCCTTTTTTTTTTTTTAAACAAAAAATCCATCGAGGTTAATAACATTCGCAGATTCACACACATGGAAATTTGAGAGAGCCTGACTTCAAACCTCTATGTCCTGACTCAGAAGCCCATGTTCTTTGCCCCCTAAACATACTTTCTTCAGTAATGCCTTCATTGCTCACACAGTGAAGTTTCCCCGGTGGTCATTTTACCAGGCTGCACAGAGAAACAGTGTTTGTACGCACACACATATTCGTGGTTTTTCCTCCAATTCTTACTTCCCATTTTATAATTGGGGAGCCTGATTCAGCGTACTGAATTATCTTTTCTGTAGAACACGGGTAGGAAATGACAAAGCCAGAATAAACCAGGTGTTAGAGTTCCTAGTTTAATTTTCTTTCTTTACAGTTGTGGCTCACGAAAGAATGCTTCCTGGTACATGCTTTCTACTTCTCTTGGGCTCTACAACCATCCCAGATTGCATCAGTATACCGGGAAATTAAATAATCCCTTGTGCCAGATAGGGATTATAAATGTAGCACAGCTAGGGTTTTAGAAACATACAGGTTACATTTTTGATGGTTGGAAGAGTTGTTGAAGAAGCCAAAAAAGTACCTACTGCTGCTCTCTGGTAGTTACCGACACTGAAAGTTTCACTTTTGCCAGAGACACGTGGACAACTGACCTAACATTACTCCTGTGCATCGGAAGGTAGCACTCATTGTTTTGCCTTGGAAAGGGAAAGCCACGGACAAGAAGTGATTTCTTCCTTAACCCAAGATGCGACTGTTGAGTCCTACCTAGTCAACAAGACCTTTTACGTAAATAGACACCGGTCCACGTGTACACCTGGACACGGATTCTTGGATGGAGTGGGACAGAAAGGGAAAGTGCTATGCTCTAACTGAAAGCCCAATACAGTACAAACATCTACCTCACGGCCAACAGGGAGGAATTCAAGGATGAGCTATGTGGCAACGGGCAGCACTAAATATACTCTGGGGGTGGGGGGGGGGGAAATGAGGCATTAACCGGACATGCCAGATGCTATCAGTGGAAAGACACAAGACTTGAAAGAGATCCACGATCACTTTTCCAAGCTTTAGTGGTAGCCTGGCTTTTAATGCAGCAGAGAAATAGCGAGAGCTACTATCGTGGCAGATCTACCCCACCAGTTCTGCCTCAAAGCATTTTTAAATTCTGTCTCACATTCAAGGTGATTGATGTAAAAAGAAAGATTTCTTTTCTCAGGCCAATAGTTTCTGCAGAAAAGCCATCTGGGCAGTGACTCACCTCCCAGGCAGCTTGATTTCTGTGCCCTCTACTTCACGGTGCTTCCTGCACTCTTCTTTATTATTGTCATCTTGTTTACTGGTCAAGAGCACAGGTTCGAAGTCAGACAGGTCTTTGTTCAAAGCTGGCTTTGTCTGTCACTTACTAGCTGCGTGGCCTCAGGCAAGTACCCTAAGATTTCTGAGCTTCTGTTTACTCTTGCACAAAATGTGAGTGCTGAACTCATAGCGTTGCTATAAGGATGAAGTGAGAGAATAGAGATTAACCACTATTAGTGCCGTGCCTGGGTAGGTCAGAACATTCAATCACTGATCGTTAGGACAATCAATAAATATCACCTTTTATCTAGCACATTTCAGCAGGTTCCTATTTGAGAGCAGGACTCAAGACACCTATTGTTTTCCCACCGTTGCCATATTAGCTCACCTAAACGAATACTGTAACTGTGGTGGCCCCTTGTGCCAAACCCAGCAGTAGCTTCCCCCTTATCGATCCAGCGCATCCAGTATTTAAAGTCATTCACACTCTAGCCTCAACCCAGCTTCCCAGGCTTACCCGCCAATTAAACTCACCAGGAATCTCAATGGTCTGTACCCGATGGATTATGCTTTTACAGTGATACACTCTGACATGCAAAAACTTGTTAACCTCTGCATGGAACCAAGTTCCCTTCGCTGCCAAGAAAGGAGTACAGATTTACCGACAGCAACCTTCAAACAAAGCTAAAGATGGCAGATGCATGAACTACAGGTCTTTTCAAGTGCCTCCCAAGGAGGCTAGAATGCTTCGAGATGCCTATAAAACTGGAGAAAGGTCAAGGCTTTCATCAGTCTTTGTTGCTGAGCAACTTTATGTCCAGGGATCTTCAATATGGCATCGAGGTTATATTGGCAAAATGCCCGTTGAGCTGTGCACGTCACAAATCACCCAGTTTTTTTTTTTGTTCTTCCCTTTGTAGATCTCAACTGTGCGTAACTCCTAAGAGTCCCGTTCAGTGCCTACACCGGCTGCAGTGCGTACAGGTTCCTGAGATATCCATTGCTGGTGTTTGCAATTCCTTCCCAAGCCTCACCTTTCTCCTAATTCAGCTTCTCCGTCTTCTTCCATCTGCCCCTTCCTTTCCGGTCCTCCACCCTCGACCAGCCTAGTTCGAGGCCTCATCACTAAGAACTCTAGTCTAGTGCGACAGACAACCACAGGGCCCCCTCCTTTCACTCCCTTATACTGCCCCTGTCCCCAGGAAGGGTAGTCTCTCTGCAGAATATCAGTTCCTGGAGTGAACTGCCACGTAGGTAGAAAGCACCCTTTCAGAGAAAACTTGTGGGGAAAGGCTCCAGAGACACCTATTCAATGGCCTTACCAGGGTGCACCTCTAGCTCCTGAGACCAGAGTTCTGTGATCCAGTCCCCTGAATGGCATTGTATCACTTAACCCCCTTTAATGCCTATGTTTCATTAGTTAGTACGTGGCTGGTCCTCTCTTCCCACCTGTTAGAGATAAAGGAGAACCTGGAACACATGGGAATAAACAGGCTCAGAGAGGTGAAATGACTTATTTACATTCATTCAAAACTAGAATTGTGCTGTGGGTTGCTTTCTGCTGCATGCAGCTTGTGTATTTCAAATGAAGCCTGGACGTGCTTCATTTTCATGGCAACAGACACAATATTAGAACAGCAACAAAGCACACAGCTAAGTCCATGAGCCTGATAACAACAGGTACGGCATGTCTCACAAGCTCAGCTTGAATAGAGGTGATTGGGTAGAGCCAAAGGAATGCAAATGTGTAAGCAGCATCTTCGTGTTCCAGAATGTTAATATCCTAGCACTTCCGTCTCTATCCCATCCTTTAGCTTGTTGTCAGAGAAGAGGAAACTGGTGCGATTGTTTTCTTTGGATACTGGCTTTCCCATATATACGATTTTCACAAAATTAGTAGGATTATTACTACTCTAGCAGATTATTTACTACATATTCTTACACACATAACACCACATTAAGAACGACCCAGAGTATGTTCAATTGTCAAGCCAAAGTGTCATCTTACTTATGTAGCAGTTTAGTAGCAAATGGCAGTTGGATGGGGCAGACCCTTGATATTGGCCAAGTGCATCTAAAGACTTAAACTCTCACATTTATAAATGCTAGTGTAACTCACTACTCCATAACATGATGTGAAGCAACACAGATCATGCTTTAGAGGACTCTTCCAGAAACGGGGGTACACAATAAAACAATAAAGCTGACAAAAATAGATATTTGGCTCCTTGGACTGTCGCCATCACTCTTAGACTAGCCTCCAGGGCCTTCGATCTTGTTCATTGGTACAAGGGCAGGATGTTGCTGGTCCGTGTCCATGGGTCCTCAGCCTCTAGGCAAACTTCACATTCTTTGAGAGACAGAGAGACAGAGAATCCCAAGCAGGCTCCACTCTCAGTGCAGAGCTAGACACAGGCTCGATCCCACCACCCTGGGACCATGGCCTGAGCCGAATTCAAGAATCAGACTCTCAACTGACTAAGCCACCCAGGTGCCCCGCAAATTCCTCGTTTTTTTAAGAGAGGCCACAATCATCCTGAGGGAAATTTACTATAGTGTATGTGAAATAAGGAACATCCCAGCATATCCTGTGCTCTTTCTTCCTACCCTTCCCACCCTCTCCTCCATCCACACTCCCTACTTCAGGGACCAGCTAGTTCCCCACACCCTTCCACACACATAGTGCCTCCATTAGGGGGGCAGGGAGTGAAGAGTAATGGTTACAAGTGACAGACTCCAGAGCCAGTTTTTTCAGGGGCGTCCTGGACCCACCACTTACTGTATTTCTTGGGGTAAGTTTCTTTCTTTTCACGACACCTTCCTCATTTGTAAAAAGGGAAAATAGCACCTACGCTGTAGAATTACTATCAAGATTTGAGGAGTTAGAATACGCAAAGAACTTAAACAGGTCATCTGAAACAGAAATGTAGTCTTTCAGGGTGTCCTGCTTAATAAGTAACTGAAGTGTTTGCAGACACTTGGAAATAAATAGCTCAGGAGTTTCAAAGTACATAGTGATTAATTTGGACAAGCTTTTAATAGAAACCATCACTGTAACCTCACAGGGCCATCCATGACTATTTCCTTACAGACAGTGGTTATAAAAACTATATGTTCTTATAAGGTTTCATTTGGTCATTTACAGATGCAAGTCAAAGGCAGAAGAAGGGGTCAGATTTTCAGGGTGATAAAGGGGAATGCTGGAAAGCTGGGATTCTTTTTTTTCCTAATAAAAAAAAATCCCCACTGCCATTTTCACACTTTACTGGTTAGCAGCACAAGCTGAAATGGAAGAGAGTGATACCCTGGGTCTCAATCTCACCGAGGAGGAAATCACACTGTGCAAGTTTTTAGAAGTTAAATGGGAGTTACTGGGCAGCATTTCCATAAACGTGACTGTTGTTTCAAAGGATTATGTAGCAAGTGAATGAATGTCCAAGCTCTGTAAAAACTGAGCAGAGGCTGTGGATGTTCTCCCTTCGAAGTCCTATAATTTGACCCATGAGAGCTTTGGGTAGATCGGAGAAGACAACAGGGTGATTTCTGTTGTGTGGTTTCTCCCCCATTTGAAAACTGTTCTTATCGGGGACCAGCAGACCCTTCACTGTGAAAATTGTTATCTCCCCAGCCTCGGTGCCAACTGGGATTGCGTGTGCAGCCCTGCCCACTCTTGACAGATGGCAAGGAGCCCAACCCTTCCATATGCTCCTCTGTTCTCTGGGAAGGCACGGGCGCATGAACAGATTTGGCTGGTGTGACTGTGACCGTGGGTGTCTCTCAAGCAGCATCCCCGTCCTTGGGCTATTTAGCACCAGACAAGGCTCCAGCCATTTGAACATATTGTATGGTGGACAGCACAGAGAGCAAGTCAAGTTCTCACATGTCTGGCTAGAACTCTACAGATTTCTCCAGGGGTTTTAATTAGCTCCCCTGAGCCAGGGCGATTCAGTTTAGTGTAGCATCCCTTTCCACGGGCTTTTGGGCATCTTGCTGTAGTAGAGAGTAGGGAATTTTGTTTTCCTTGACATATTCTCACTTAGGGTCAAAGACTTGTCAGAATGCATTGTTCGTTCACAAGGGTAGTAAAAGGTCTTCGGAAACGACATTCTCACAACAGAGAACTTGCACATTTTGCATCCAAATGTAACTGATATTTCAGAAATAGCCTGTTCTGGGCTGGTATGCCGTTTCCCTTGTTTTATCTTTTCATCCCCCTTGTGATCATTCTTTTCAAAAATCAAAAGCTTAATTCAGTTTGAAACTCTCCAAGTTTACAAAAGAATTCCCAGGAACAGATCAATCATGTCTCATGTTTGCGATTTGGTTCTATAATGCCTTTTTCAGTAGCAATGAGCAGTTTCAATTCTTTGTTCTTTTTTTCTTTCCAGCTTTGTTCCTTTTTAATCTTCTTGATTACCTCCTTAGGTCATAACTGGCCTACTCATTGCAGTGCAGTGAATTGCTATTTTATTCACCAGGTCACCCACTACTTTAAATCTTAGGAGGTTCACTTCAAAGGGACCCTGACTGGGGCTCAGTTAGCACGCTTTAAGTGTTCTCAGTTATCCTTGTGCATAATTGCCATAGATGAGCTTATTACACTCTGCTTATAAAACTATTAAAATTCCTTTAAAAGCAGCCATAGTGACCATTGGAAGGGCTCTTAAGTTGTTAAGTTGCTATCAAAGTAAAGCATGAGAGTTTCAATCCCAACTAGTTATAGAGTTCCCATTTGTCATTTGAGCACTATTCTCTTGGTTTCTGTTTCAGGGGGGGGAAAAAACCTCCTCCTTATTGTAATGTTTTTAAGCTAGCAAGACATATGGTAGATTAAGGAAAGAACATAATTTCAGTGATTGTATGTTCATAAATAGACTCAAGAGTAGAACCTCGTTTAACAATAAGACCTTGAACCCTAAGAGATTTTTCTTCTTTTCACCAGAATTTGGATCTACTTTGAAATTTTTGTCCAAGTCCAAAACGGTCTATACTTCAAACTATATGCCTCTTAAAGTGAATGTTGAATTTTCCCTTTTCCATCCCACTGGGTGATAAATATTTCTGTTTAACACAGCTTCCATTTATCATTTCACCTTGTTATTCCATTAACAATTTCCTGCAAAGAATTCAAGGTATCCCTTCCTACCAGTGAATCTTCCCAGGATTTTAAGATGTAGAGACCATAGAGGGCAGAAATAAACCTGAGATCATCTAGTTCAGAAGTTGTTTCTTTTTTTTTTTCCCCCTTCCACTATGGAAACCCTTTTTCCAACAGAAACTTACATGTGGGGCTGATATATAAACAGAAATATAGAACTTTCTGGTTGAAGCAGAAGGCACAGAGTTTCCCCATTTTGGCTTCCTCCAAACCCCAACCCCTCAAAATCATCAAGGGGCCTTTTCAAATCACAGTTCTGGCCCTGCCTCAGACTATTTTAGAAGTGGAGAAACAAAAGCACGGAAAGGGAACTCTCTTTTACTTCGGCAAACTCACCTGCCCACCATGGTGTGGAGGCTTCGATTTGGTCTGGACTTTGTAGACACAAGAGTCTCCCAGAGCACAGGTGTTTCTATTAAGGCTCGCCCACCCCCCCCCCCCGCCCCCTCAGCTTTGCCTTTCTCCACATATTTTATGCATTTAAAAATTTAAATACCCTCCCGCTAAATTCTAAGACCCTGGAAGGAAAGAACTAGTATTACTCATGTGTGCTTTATAGAGAGCAGGGACTCAGGCAAGTTATTGATGTGAACTGAAGTTGCCTCACTGAAACAACTGATGGGCCCTACTGGGTTATAACACTGGAGTTGCTAAGAGTACAAGAAACCTGAGTTTAGGTTGTTAAAGTTTAGATATCCACACAGAACAGATTCATCTATATAACAATCTTTGATTTTCAGAATAAGAGTGGACCTAAAAAAGAACCACCCTCGGGTGTTACTTGCAGTGTTGAATATTCTAGATGGTTGGTTTCAAAATGTTAGCAGGTATCAGAATCACCTGGAGCACTTGTTAAAAACACTTTGATTCCAGAGGCCTGAGGGGTGAGGATTTTTCACTGTAACAAGTTCCCGGGTGATGCTAATGGCTTTTGAGACCCAACCACCATTGACTTTCCATTGTCATACTCCCGTTTGACGTTGAGGAAATTTTCAACCTCCACAACACGCTGAGTCTGTAGCAGCTAAGTAGATGTTGTTATCAGTTAACCTCTTTGGCAGCCCATTCAGTACAAGGAATCAGGTATTCTTTCAATTCCTGCTACAAATCTCACAGAGGAGCCAACCGTCACGTCCTTAGGAAATGGCCTTGAATTGCCATTCTGTGGGGTTGAAAGTGCATGTAATTTCCATGCGATGTGGTTCAGTAACCTGTAACACACCACGGCACTAAATACTCCACTGTATACGCCAGTCATTGAACAACTTGAAAGTGAGACACCTTCCTAGTGATCTAAATGTTCCAATCCATGTACTGAGAGAGCCTGTAGAATACACTTGTTAGCCGAGAAATGAGGGGGAAGAAACGTGCCTTCAATAAGGATCCAATCATGACCTTCTCTGCATGATTACTACATGTCATTCCCTTCAACCCACCATCAGGAAAAGAAAAAAAAAAAAAGAATGTCCTTCCTACGTATGAGATAGTTTATGCAAACAGCAATTCAGTTCCACAAATATTTGTGTACTGATAAGTCAACCACTGTGCCAAGAATAATCAAATAGGTATGAGAGCCAGCCTTCCTCCTGAAGGCCTGCACAGTACGGGTAAAGCTATGAATGTATCCCCAGTGTGACTCAAATTAGGTACCTAGTAAACTTTGTCTTCAGAGAGAGAAAATTTACCTGATGGACATTTACCATCCAAAACTTTCTAATAGGAGTTACGTATTTGCTCTATTAGTGCTCATCTAATTAAGTTAGGGCTTGCTCAACTCCCAGCTGGAGAAATTAAACTCTGGAGGGTTTAAATGTCTATCCTCCAGCAATCTGTGGGCCAAAACCAGGATTAGAACTATGACTCCTAATTCCCAGCAAGCAATCATCCTGGCAGGCTTTATAGAAATTCTCCCACTTTCACCTAGCCTTTTCTGTTAGCACTGATTTTTCTTTTTTTAGACACTATTGATGACATCAGAAAGATTCCTATTCTAATTTTCTTCAATATTTTCATATATTTAGAAAATGAGGTATCCCTTCTCAATCCTTTGTTTCTATCCAGGAGAGGAGGTGAGTCACCCCACTGAAGCTTGCGACAAATCCAGCTCCATAATCACCATCCCCCGGTTGCTGCAAAGGCAGGCACTGGCAGATGGCAGTGATTCCTAATCACCAGTCGTGCCCTTGTTGCAAGCAGCCATTTCTAGAGCTTTAATTGCTCCCCAGTCCACCAAGAAGATGGTAAAACTTTACTCCACCTGAGGTCACTTACCCAAATACTGGGTTTTTCGTTCTACCTAAGTGGCTATCCAATTTGAATTTGGCCTGTAGAAAGCAGCAGGTTTTTAATGGATGAGATTTTGGTCTAAAACTGCTTGATTACAAAAAAAAAAAAAAAAAAAAGAAAAGAAAATCCAACCTCATTCTGCACCCTTGCCTTCAATCACTAAATTTCTCTCAGCTTAGGCTCATTCATCAGTGGGTAACACAGAAATGGACAGGAAATGTACAACATTTTCACTTCTTTGAAAATGGGGGATATGGGCGCCTGGGTGGCGCAGTCGGTTGAGCGTCCAACTTCAGCCAGGTCACGATCTCGCGGTCCGTGAGTTCGAGCCCCGCGTCGGGCTCTGGGCTGATGGCTCAGAGCCTGGAGCCTGCTTCCGATTCTGTGTCTCCCTCTCTCTCTGACCCTCCCCCGTTCATGCTCTGTCTCTCTCTGTCCCAAAAAATAAATAAACGTTGAAAAAAAAAAAAAAGAAAAAAAAGAAAATGGGGGATATGGAAGAGAGCTGTCCTGTGGGTAGAAGATATGCTCCCGAAGTTACTGCTTTTGTGACTCTAGCATTTGCATAAGGGTGGAGTGCACATGCTCATTGGAAAGATGTTTCATTTCTTATTAGCTAGGATACTACATAGCTGATAGTAGGCACTCATTTTTGTAGTCCAACTGTAGAAGTTTAACTATGAGAAAAAAAGATAGCAGTGATTACTCCCTGTTCCTATGCCACTGAAAGGGAGTTTCCAGAACCTCTAATTGAACCCATCAGAAATAATGCTAGATCAAGAAAGCTGGGGGGGGGGGGTGGAGGGGGAAGAAAGTCTTAGACTTGAACTGAAGTTGGCTTAAAAATAGAAAAAGTGTATTCCTTCTAGGAAACTCAAAACCAGTTGAATATACCACAATTAGCTATCTAGGCAAGAGAAAAATCCTGCATAGAATATCTAATATGGAGTTTTTAGCATTCTGATAAATTGAAAGGCAAAATTACACAGAAGGTGTCTTTTAAGGCAGGCAGTCAACAATAACTGAACACCTTCTGTGTGCAGTATACCAGAGAGGCGCCAAAATTGGAGCATATGTATGGTCCCTGCTGTTCAAGGAATTCACTAACACTGTTTACCAGAAGAACCGAGGGAAGGAGTAGTCTATAAGTTTTGACAATTCCCAGAGTTTTCTTTTTTATGCAAACACTGTCAGAGAAATAGAATTATCACTAATAAAAAAATCAAAAGCAAAAAGAGATCCATAGTCAGTAATAACAGACTAGGATCCAGGGTTCCTGGGTGTCCCTACTAGAGAGCTGGTCCCTTTAAAACTCAGTCTGAGACTATGACACGTTGCAGTTAACGATTCATCAAAGTGGTATGGCCAGGGACAATGATATGACACTGCAGGGTGGATTAACTTTATTAGGAGTCAAGGAATGAAACTCTAATTTCCATCCAGTCCCTTTAGGTCTTGAGTAAGAGAATGTTAAGGGCTATAAACCTGTGAGCCACGATTCCCAAGTCATTCTTGCTTATGGCCAAAAATCTCACTTGCTAAAGGTCTTCAGCAATTGGCTGCAGCCGTTTAGGACAGGGGTTACTTTACTGCCGTTTGCCTTCTACAGCAAAAGGCTACCAAACAATAAACACCCACGTGGCTTTAAGTATAGAATTTCTATTCTATTAAGAATAGAATCTTCCGGGCGCCTGGGTGGCGCAGTCGGTTAAGCGTCCGACTTCGGCCAGGTCACGATCTCGCGGTCCGTGAGTTCGAGCCCCACGTCAGGCTCTGGGCTGATGGCTCAGAGCCTGGAGCCTGTTTCCAATTCTGTGTCTCCCTCTCTCTCTGCCCCTCCCCCGTTCATGCTCTGTCTCTCTCTGTCCCAAAAATAAATAAACGTTGAAAAAAAAAAATTTAAAAAAAAAAAAAAAAAAAGAATAGAATCTTCCGATGGAGAGAAAAGTTCATTTGTAACTCGTGTTCCCAAATACCGCCACCGTATTTCCAGAGAGAATGCTTTGTACCCACTGATTTCAACAACTCACACTAGGATTGCCTAAGAAACTAGACCTTGCCACCAGAACTATGAGGAACAGGATGAATGAGGCTTCCCATTACTATGGGTTAAGCATCTTTAAAACTGAAATATGCAAATCTTGGCCTCCTAACACTTTTTCAAGATTTAGGAGTAGGCTCCCCCAAAGCATAATGCCTCAAACGTATTTTTATGTTTATTACTTTTCACCTAGTTTATTAACTTCTGTTCTAATTAATGCAGAGGTCACATGAGATTTAAGGATGTTTTCTCAAGGAGAAATTTTTGTGAGCTAGCCTAAATGGCTTCTTTACTCTTAACAATACCACAGAAGATAATCAAACACAAATAGACCGTCTATAAGAAACACAGATAGCTTTCTATGGCAATGGCCACTACCAGTTGGAGTTTCACAGAACAATCACCAAGGGAACATTCTGAAAATACAGATGGTCAAGCCAAACCCCCGGTTTTCGGGAGTGGGGGCCAAAAATCTTTTTCAAGAGTGGGGCTGCTGATCCTGCATCACTGCCAGCCAGATTTGATATCAAAATTCTATAGTTATACACACACTTTGAGATGTTTAATAAATGACTTATGAGGGCAAGATTTTCGTCCCCTATAGTAATTGCCTCTAAATAATATGTCATGGGATTATTTGTACTTCCTCAACACGCACATTCATAATCATGCAGATGTCCCTTCCCCCATCACTGTCTCTTTGTATATTGTGTTCCTACCATTTTGCCTGGGAGCCAAGTGAACAGAGAATTATGTCTGATTCAGTGTTCAGTACAGTGTCTAGAACATTGGCACTCAATATGTGTTAAAAAAAAAAAAAAAACAGTAAGAACTGCATGTTGCTTTCATACACCATTCTTTCAATACAGGTTTTTTCAGGTTTAAAATACACCGTTAACAAATCATAGGTGCAGAAACATAGCTTATTACCTTCTACAAATAAGTTAAGCTTACCTCTTGAGACTCCAATTCCAGTCAAGACTGACAACTTGAAATCCCGGCGCCATCAAGTAATACTCAGTGTGAGGTTCTCTCTCTCAGACAGGTATTTGGTCAAGGGAAATAGTCTCTCAGCTAGCGGAGAGAGATGCCCTGGCATCTGGATCAGGGCTGTGTCCTCACAGCCTAGCCTCGCTGGCTTTTAGCTACAACCTATCCGTCCTCATCATTGGTGTTCTGCTGAGAGTAGCAACACCTGCCTGGCCCCCGGGGTCCCCTGTGCTGCAATTGTTGCTGACACCTGTGGTCTCTCCCCTAGCCTTTGGTCACGAAGCAGGTGCACCTGTGTCCTCCATGCCCGAACTTCACTCTTCTGGTTCCTTTCGCACCCCTGCAAGTGCTCAGCGCTGTCACCTGTACCCCCCTCTCCCAGTCAAGGAGTTGAGGGGCCCTCCGAGGTCACTTGTCCACCAGGTCAGCCCTGGGCCTGAATTTCCAGCATGAATCAAGCCTAAATATGAGGCTTCAGTGGTAGGCTTGCCATCTTTCCAAGCTGGGAATTCAGGCAAGACACCCGGGATACCCCCCCCCCAGACCCATTGTGGCTGGCTGTTTCTATTGGCACACCAGGTTTTGACCCCAGGAGTTGATAGTGTGAAAAATGAGCCTTCTGGTGGTACCATCATTATTTATTTTCTTTCTTTTTTTTTGGCACCAATAATTATTTATATACTGTTTTCTAAACTGTGGTCTTAGTATTGATGGCCAGCATTTTTAAGTTGAATAGAATAGGATGGGATAGGATAGGACAGGACAGGATAGGATCAACCAGAAATCAACATATGCTGTACTCCTTTTTTAAAAATCCTGGCTCAAGGGGTGCCTGGGTGGCTCAGTCAGTTAAGCATCCAACTTAAGCTCAGGTCATGATTTCATGGTCCTTGAGTTTGAGCCCCACTTTGGATCTCCTGTCTCCCTCTCTCTCTGCCCCTCCCCCACTGGTTCTCTCTCTCTCTCTCTCTCTCTCAATAAATAAATAAACTTGGGGCGCCTGGGTGGCTCAGTCGGTTAGGCATCCGACTTCAGCTCAGGTCACGATCTTGCGGTCCGTGAGTTCGAGCCCCGCATCGGGCTCTGGCCTGATGGCCCAGAGCCTGGAGCCTGCTTCCGATTCTGTGTCTCCCTCTCTCTCTGCCCCTCCCCCATTCATGCTCTGTCTCTCTCTGTCTCAAAAATAAATAAAAACATTAAAAAAAAATTTTTTTTAACTAATAAATAAATAAATAAATAAATAAACTTACAAAAAATCCTGGATCAAGAAACAAACCCTATATTTCTTCCTATACATTTAGTCGAAAAGGTTTATAAATGCTGGTCTCTCTTTTCATCCCCCTTAAACCCTTCTGGTTTCCTAATAAGAGTTTTCATCTTTGAGATCTCTAACTTTTCCAGTAAGAAAGCACTCCTGTAGAATCGTCCTCCAAGTTCTCTCTTCTCTGGTTAATTTTGTAAACTATCCTCTGAACCTCGCAGATTCTCCCCTATCTGCCTTCTCTCTCTCCTATGTCTCAGCCTCCCAATTTAAAGTCAAGATGTTCATCATAACTGTATCTAAACTGAGAATGTTTTTGTCCTTGCTCTGGCTGGGTCCCTCTGTGGCCTCCCTTCGCTGGGGCAATTAGCTTCACCCTCTGGTCTAGTTCTAATGGTCGAAGGACCCAGGGAATCAAGAGAAATAAAATACAAGAGATAGCAATTCAAAATTTTAAGCTGCCACTCAGGTACGTGGCCCTTTTCCAACACTTTAAATAAGTATTTTTAACTGCTGAGACACTAGTAACAATGCCCCTAAACTATTTGATTTATGCGAACTGGTAGTCAGCTATGTATAAAGGCTAGATAAAGCAAAGATTCATTTAAAAATACTTCTCAATCTTTTAGTTTTAACTTAAAACATGTATATTCATTCGCTAACCTTTTCATGAAGGACTAGGGCCTTTTGGGTTTTTGTTGTTGTTGTTGTTTTGGGTTTTTGAAAGTGAATCTACTGACTGGAGTTCCAAGTTGTCCTTGTTGCGTGAGCCACATTCACACCGTATTATCTATAAATTCTAGTTTCAGTTTTCCTTAGATTTAGACCCGCAAGACAATTTGAATGCAGAATGCTTCTAAATTGTCATGACTTTTCTCCATTACTTACTCTTGCCTCCCCCACAACTACTTTGGCAGCAATTTTTAACAACTCCTATCTATTCAATCTTTACAAAACCTTTTAAGTTCAAAGAGAAACAACTCCTTTTAAAAGAGCTCTTAGAGGGACAACTGGGTGGTTTAGTTGGGTAAAGTTAAGCATCCAGTCCTTGGTTTTGGCTCAGGTCATGATCCCAGGGTCATGGGATCAAGCCCCGCATTGGGCTGCACAAGCCAAGCAAGGAGCCTGCCTAAGATTCTCCCCTCCCTTCCTTTCTCACGCTCTCTCTCTCCCTCTATGCGCATCCCCCCACTCTCACATACACTCTCTTTCAAAAATAAAAAACAGTTCTTAGAGAAATAACTCTTCTGCCCTCATACCACAATACTCTGTAATATTTCATTAATTTACATGATTGTAATTCCAATTTAGACTGACATAACTAGATTTAAGGAAAAGTCTAGGAGAGCTCTAGAGTAGCTTCAGAGTTGAGCATTCTTTGTGCCATGGGCAGCCTGGCTGTGTTTGCCGAGAGAACCGCAGGTGTCCATTAAGCTGGGGAGTGTGGTTAGGTAGAGTTTTGGTAAGATGAGTTTCTACTGTATTGAAGAAAAAAGGTCTGACATCAGAGAAAGCAAAGTGCAAGCTATAATAATTTCAGAAAAAATACACTCAGGCAGTGGAAAGAGCACTTTTTTGATGGGAGTAGGAAAAGGCAGAAGCGAGGAAATTCTAGATTCTAGACAAGGACACTGTTAATGGTGACTCTGAATAAATCAGTTAAACTTTCTGCAGTTCACTTTTTTCTTTTATGAAGGTAGGGTAAGTTCTCTTCAGCTTTAAAGCCTATTATCCATACTTACCACAGTCCCTGCGAGTAAATGAGGTTTAGGTGAATGGAGAGTGAATCAGGCTTAATTTCCTCATCTGTCAAATGGGAGGGGACTTGGCATCAGCAATTCCTCAGGCATGTTCTGCAGAATGAGCTTCCTCAGAAATGGCAAGATAATAGTCTTCAGAAATTTCAGTAACAGACAGTTTTACAAAGTGCCGGAGTGAAAATGTAAAACAGGGTTTCTTTACTGCAAAACTTCTCAGTCTTTAATAGGTTAAAAGGTGTTATGAATTTCTAAAGAGAGGGTATAATAGCCAGCTTCCTACAAATACATTGCACCAAGTCTCTCTTTCTCTCTTTTCCTCCCATAAAATCTTTCCCAGGACTAGAGAGCTACCGAACGCACTTTGGGGAAATTCTGGCCCGGCTATTTCTACGGTCCTTTCTAACTCCAAATTCACGTTTAGCTGGGGCCTGCATCATTGACTCACTGAGACTTCATAAACAATGTACTGGAAATGGCCAGAGAGACAACGGAGATCATTTTTAAAAGACGAAACTTGAACAAGGTCAGGAAGGGGAAAGTCACCAGAAACTGCTTCCGAGGTTCTCCTCGGCACCAAGCAATGACCACCACTAAACTTGGTCATTATGAGGAAATTTGGGTACAGCATTGGTACACGAGGGAGGTGACTTCCACATTGTCTTTATTCGTTCTTTGGTCCCTCCTTATATGTGCATACATTTCAACTCAACTGATGTATTTTTCTAATATCAGTGAAGGGACTGATATATACAGAAAATAGAACAGAAATTAAAGATAACAGCAATGAATAATAATAATAAGAGTTGGGGCTTTCTATCAAGAAACCGAGCAAATTCGTGCACCTTCAACAGTCCAGAAAATGTATTTGTCTGAGCCAAATGCTGTATTTATATATTTTATGTACAAGGCATAAGTAAGCAAGAACTTTAAAGTACATCTTGACAGACTGAACGATCTCAAGACTTCTTAGGGAGTGAATAACATCTAAGTGCATGGTCAGCTAAGAATTGCACAAATTATATTCGTAAAAGTAACTACTTCCCTGGGAGATCATGCAGATAAAGGCCCATCAAGGCCAACTGGCCGCCACGGGTTTGTCTCTTTTGTTGTGTGTGTGTGTGTGTGTGTGTGTGTGTGTGTGTGTGTTTAGCTGAATAATTCTAGACTTATTTATGTTACTAGTGTTACTGTAAAACTAACAGTACTGCATTTCGATATTGCCATTTTTCTAATGAGGCATCTGGTATGGAACAAAACAAATTCAAGGTTAGAGGCAGCTATTGTATAAGGATCTTCTCTGAAATGTGTTCCATGATGATATCACTCCACCCCGGAAGGAACGGTCAGCCTAAACAGCCCACAGACAGCTTTCTCCATTGTTTCTATAAACGGCCAACATATATTAGACCCAGTGGAGTAGACTATGTACTACAAAAATATGGCTCTTATTGTTTATGGTTGTATCTAAAATTTAGACAATTTGAAAGGGTGTAGCTCCTCTGAGGTTTGAGCCATATGTTGCAAAGAAGCAAAGGACTGTTTTTACCCATGCATATTTGCAGTGTGAACATTGTGCTAGTCACATATAAATTTACGTATGTCCATGCATTATCTTTGTAGTGTTATCTCAATTTCCTTGCCTCTCCAGTGGAAGGCATTGGACTAGAATATAAATAATATTGATTTGAAAAATCATTTTCCAAATTACTACATATCATTTTTAAAGGACGTCGCTTTTCACAAATTGGGTGAATTACCAAATTCAGATTCCCAAAGAGCTTTCCCTTCTGTGAGCTTGCTGTCCGTTTCTTCGGCTGACGTAGCATCTGTAGGCAGTGCACTGATTTTCTACATGTCCTTCCCTCAGAATATCCCCCAATATTTCCATTTATTAATTCAGTCAGTAGAAATGTAGCCAATAAAAATAGGATGGTGGTAGAAAGATGTATAAGAATTAGTTCTCGCCTTCCCAGGGCCTGCGATCTAACAGGGAAAACGGGGCACTTAGGAAAATACTGAAGGATGCTGTATTCCCAAAAACCCACTGTTTCCCAAATACTCACTGTTTCCCAAATACCCACTATTTACATACAATCATCATGACTTTTGCCACATCCAGTTCTACTGGTATTATTTTCTATTTGATAATTTTCTACAAATGGACTCATTGCTTATTTGAATATATTTTTTTTTTAAAAAAGAAACTTGATGTCACTTCCATTTGCCTTGTCTCCAGTAGAAGTTAATCACAAAAACAAGAACAAGGAAACAAGTGACTCAGGTAGGTGCCATACCTGTTGAATCCTGCTTAAAAGGGAGGAAGAGCGAAAAGAGGTTTTCAGATCATGTCCTCGAGAAACAAGGATCTTTCCACTTTGACGAAACAAAATAGATGGAAAGAGAATTGAAATGGAAATAACCTTCTGGCCTTGCCATTCAGTACTGCGGGAGCTAGGGGACTTCGCTCCGGGCCAGCTGCTGTGCCGGGCACTGGGAATGCAGTAGTGAACTCCCCCCTCTGCTCTTGGAGAGCCCCGGGAAGGTAGGAATCACACAGAGGAATATGACATAGTGCGAGAGGAAAAATCTAGCGTGCTATAGACACCTTAGGATACCGCTGGCCACTTGAGAGCTTTCCTTAGACTTCTCTCAGCTCATTATGACTTGGAAATTAAATTCTAGTTCTAGGATTTAATTTCATTGCAACTCCATATGTGTGGGCTGCTTCCCCCTAGTTGCTGAGGACAAGCATAATAACCTGCCTTTATTTTCTGAAAAAACAAAAGGGGGAGGTTTCTTAGGCTAAGCAGCAGTGTTAAAGTACGTGGGAAAGCACCTCCATGTAGGCAGGAAGATATTGCCACCTGCGAGCATCTAGGAGGCTGAGGGGCAGGTGTCAGAGACTTCTCCTGGGTCAGAGCCCCACCCTGAGATGAATCCACCTTCTAGAACAGCCCAGGGTCATGTGTCTCATAGCTGGGAACGTGGTGGCCGCTGTCCCTAGGCAACCAGCTCCTAAGTTCCTTCACATGGTTGGGAGATTGTAAAGCTTATTCTTTTTTTTTTCTTTTTAATTTTCTTTTAATGTTTATTTATTTTTGAGAGAGAGAGAGAGAGACAGAGAACACAGAGGGGCAGAGAAAGAGACACACACACAGAATCTGAAGGAGGCTCCAGGCTCTGAGCGGTCAGCACAGCGCCCAACGGGGGGCTGGAACCCACAAACCACGAGATCATGACCAAAGTCAAATGCCCAACCGAATGAGCCACCCAGGTGCCCCCTAAAGCTTATTCTTGATGAAGAGTGGACTGGACAGAAAGGAGAAAGTGTGTTGGGCTTAAGCGTAACCATGACCACCTGGCAGCAGGAGAAGGGATAGCCCGAGAGAGGGAAGTGGGGAACAGCGGCAGAGCTTTGTGGGACATGACATATGTCAGGTGAAGGGGAGAGAGTGGGATGGGGGAGCACTGCATTTTGAAGGTGAAGAACAGTCACGTGGCAGTGAAGAGCATTCCCCCAGTGCAGGAAGGCAGCTGACACAAGTCCTAAGGAACGAGAAGCAGATGGCCAGGGAAAACCACAAGTGGCTCCGTGGCCGTAGCCTGGGGTTTGAAGGCAGAAGGAGGTAGAGGTGAGGCTGGAGGGTAGTCTCAGTGAGGCTGTGACAGACCACACAGGTGGAGAGTTTTGTGCAGGGAAGGGGTGTAATCAGGTTAGGAAGCTGGAAAGATCATTCCAGAGGAATGTGGGAGATGAGGTGGGTGGAGTGACTGTCATCCCTAAGTATCTTTCCCCTTTGCCCATTTTGCTGACCTCGGTACCTGCAACCCGAATAAGGGATATCCAAGGCAGGGTTCTGTTAACATCAGACTCCCTCATTGGAGAGAACGGCTTCCAGAAGTCAGATTCCTTTCTTCTCAAGTAAGATTCCTTTCTTCTCGTAACCAGCCTGGTCTGATGGAACACAATCATGTGTGGCTCTTTCCGCGTCCCAAAGGCACAATGTTCTGCTACCAGTCTTGGAGTAACCATTCAAAGCGCGTTTATGGGACCTGTAGGAGAGCCAGCAAGCGGATGGGGCTTTTATACCTCCTTTTGTTTTATTCATTTAACATTTATTGAGCACTTACTCCGTGCCCGGCATTGAGCTGGTTGCTGAGCAATCAAGTCCCTTAAGGAGTTCACATTTGGAAGGTAGACAGAATAATGGGCAAATTAACTACTCTTCTATGAGGCAAATGCGTAAAAAGTGCTACAATGCTGTCCCCGCCCCCCTCCATGGGCTCTGAATACCCAGATACCAGGATCTGTGTTTGGTGGGGAGGGGAGGAGCAACAGAGAGGGATCCTGAGCAGGGGATCCACGCCCTTGGTTGAAGAATAACAACGTCCGGGCGCCCGGGTGGCTCAGTTGGTTAAGCGTCTGACTTCTGCTCAGGTCATGATCTCGCGCAGCTTGTGAATTCGAGACCCACATCAGGCTCTCTGCTGTCAGCACAGAGCCCGCTTTGGATCCTCTCTCTCCTTCTCTCTGCCCCTCCCCCCTTCATGCTCTGTCTGTGTGTCTCTCAATAAATAAATAAGTGAACACTAAAAAAAAAAAAAGGTATAACAATGTCATGTATTGGCACATGTGTTGTAAGTTACCTCAAATTTCCAAAGACCCACAGGCAAGACAAACCGTGGAGCCCATAACAGATCGCCTTTGTCTCCCGTGGCAGTTCTCTTCCCCGGTGGGAGTACAGAAGTAGATTCCCCAGCGCAGCCCTCCACGGCCCATTGGCTTCAGGCCTCAAGCCCCTCCATTGGCTTCAGGCACAGTTTTACACTGTGATCGGTTGCCACTGGGTTCCAACGCTTTTTGCGGAGGTCACATTTGTGCCTCTAAACGTTTTTCTCCCCAATTTGTTTTTTCAAGATTTTTGGCATACATTCAGTGACCCAGAGTAATTCTCAGGGTCTGAAAATAAAAACAAATCTTGATAGAAAGCTGAAGTTAAACAATTCTAAAGGGACTTCCTCCCCCAAAGGACACCAGCTGCTGACCATGTTTAAAACTGGTGATGCGGCTGTCAGTCTCATGCCGAGGAACTTTGCACAACTCTTGCGATTTGTAGAGTCGGTTTTTCCTTAAAGAGCATCTCCAAAGGAGAGGGGGAGAAAAGGAAAGAGAAAGAATAACATATTTCTAAGTAAGAAATGGGATGGTAAGAGAAGACATGATTTCTAGTCAAAGATGCTAAGTGGTAGACTGAATCTCAAGGCAACAAGAAGGACGTTTTCTGAAATCTGACCAAGCCTGGCCATCTTGTGAACAGAGAATAAGAAATAGGGCAAAAGCATCCCAGTTTTGACTCTCATCTCCTAAGTAAGCATCCAACAGCTTTCTTCAAATCTAAAGTGAACCGTTTCCCTACAGACAACGTTCCTTGAACGTTCTCGTGCCCATTTGGAGTTACTTGTCATCGGACTTACACCCTGAAATCACTCACACTCACCACTGGTTGCTTCTGCTTGGATCTGCTCCGCCGGGAGTTTAGGTTGCGCGTGGATTTGGCTGGGAAATGAAACGTATAATCCTACTTACATGGAATTTTGTCTTGACACAGATTTGAGAACAGGAAACAATACCCCTCGGTGGTCAGAAGAAAATCTGCCATTGGATGCCACACCAATGAAGTCTTTATTGTGGCTTCTCTCCCCACACTTCTTTCTTTCATTGGCTTCAGGTCTTTACTTATCACTGGAGCATAGGATGGCTCCCCGAACAGTGTGAATTACCCCACACCCAATGCCAGCATTAGCAGATGGTGAGGAGAAGGGGCCGTGCGGAAATTGAAAATTTCCAGGTTAAGCCCAGAGATGTGCAGAGGGGGGGAAAGGGCATTTTGTATGGAGAAGTTCATAAATCCTTGTAGGTTTCTAGCATTTTCCCCTTTAAATAGCCTATCCACAACTGTAGATAAGGTAGGTATTAAGTACATGTCCCTGTCCCTGAAATACGTAATTTCCATGGTTTCAATTATCGTTTTATTAAATAATAGAATAATAGATGAAGAATCCTATTTTAAGCTGATGTTGGAATGCATGGTTTTTCTCCAGTGTCTTCTTTGTAACTATGCTGTTATTAAAGGTTTAAAATAAAAGTGCATTCCTTCACAGCACATCAGCGAAGCAGAGCGATCGAGCTGCTGTCCCACACGTCAGCTCGCCCCCTGCCATTATGCTGCACACAATTTTTGCAGCCATATGCCACAGGCTTGGTGGCATCTCATCAACATGTTGCGTGACAAACTTTGTCATTGAGAGCGTAGTGGTGCCTAGTTTGATTCAAGCTCTAGGGTCCGACTTCCTGGTTTAACTCTGAGCAAATTATTTAACCTACCTGTGCCTTGTTTTCCTCCTCTGGGAAAGGCAGATGAGTGTACTTACGTCATGGGCTGCTATGATAATGGGGTAGGATAATACATATAAAGTCCCGAGGATAGGGTCTGTCACACAGACATATCATTTTGCCTAAGGTTTGCTAGAATATACTAACAGGTATAAACTTTAATAAATTACTTCTTTAATAAATAAGCCAGTATTTTTTAATGTTTATATCTTTAATTTGAGAGAGAGAGAGAGAGAGAGAGCAGGAGCGGGGTAGGGACAGAGAGAGAGGGAATCCCAAACAGGCTCCACACTGTAAGCACAGAGCCTGACACAGGGCTCGATCCCATGAACCGCAAGATCATGACCTAAGCCAAAATCAAGAGCCAGACACTTAACCGACTGAGCCACCCAAGTGCCCCACTAAGCCAGTATTTTTGTATAATTTTCATTGTGGATTTATAGAAGGATTTATAGAAGACTGGTTATAAAAGATGTTCTATGTGTCATCACCTGGCAGGTTGCATGATACAATTACCACCATCTAATACATTATATATCGGTTTGCTGTCTCCCCACACAAGAACTTTTGAGGTGTGTTCATTACTGGATCTTTGATCCCCAGAAGTGTACCTGTCGTGTGGTAAATACTCAGTACATATTTGTTGGGGAAAATAAAGGAATATACAAATGTTAACTCCTTGATAGATAACTGAAAGGTGATTGTCTACATTAGCTCACTTCTATATTGAGGCTAAAAACATTACCCCATTTTATACAAAGGTCTAGGTGGTAGGGAGAAAAGCATATGAGTATCTGGGGCCTTAGGTTTAGCAAGAGCAAAGGTCAACATCTTTGACTTGTACAAAGTTAGAGTTATAAACAAGATCTCAGGGTCACCTATCCATACCTGAGAATGTGCGTTCCCAGGGAGCACTCTGCCAGGTTGCTTATTAAATATTTAAGTTGGATAGATCTCCTTGTAGCAAAAAGAGGCGATGTGCTGAATTACAGGAGTATTATCTTTGGGGTTTTTTCCATTTTTTTCTCTTAACGGCTAAACTTTTCTTCAAAGTAAAGTCCAAATGCTGTGGTTTGCAGGGTGGTCCCTGCTGTGCTGCCTCCAGCATCCTGAAGTTTCTTGGAGCTATTGGATAGGGCAGGAAGAACGTGCACTTTAAGTCTTACAGACCCAGGTTCAAGTCCTAGCTTAGCTGCTTGCCCATTGTGCTCCTTAGGCAAGTTGTTTCATTCCTGTGGACCTCAGTTTCTTCACCTGTGGAAAGAGGAGAGATCATGCTATAGTTGCAAGGGTTCCAATGAGTGCATATTGAGTTCCTGACACGTAAAAGGCCTGCGATAAAGCAAAACTTGTATTTCACTGGATTCGAAAATACCACTGAGAGAATTCTACAGCCTACTGAGAACCCTATAGCCCACTACAGAAAGAGAAGTCTTCCGTGGTGACATCAGTTTATCAGCAGCCACGTTCTACCCAAAAGGTCTCCCCATCAGGGCGCCTGGGTGGCTCAGTTGGTTAAGTGTCCGACTCTTGGGGTCAGCTCAGGTCACGGTCTCAGGGTTTGTGAGTTGGAGCCCCGTGTTTGGCTCCGCACTGGGCGTGGAGGTTGCTTGGGATTCTCTCTCTCCCTTTCTTTCTGCACCCCTCTAAATAAGTAAATAAGTAAGTAAATAAATAAATAAATAAACTTTAAAAAAATAAAAGTCTCCCTGTCTTCAGAGTTGTGCAGAGAATTTGACCCAGTGTTTTCTTTGCTTCTGTAATCATTGCCATTGCTGCTCAAGAGCCTCTGATGGCTGAGAAGGCTGGAGAAGGATGAACGGGCCACAGGGCAGACAGCAAAGCAGGCTTTCTTCAGCAGGCTTCATTAGGCACCACTCAAATACTTACCGATTAGCATGGTCCCTGCACTGAAGACACACTATTCCTGATATAAACAGTCATTTTATTTCTAAATTACGTACAGGGGCACCTGGGTGGCGCAGTCGGTTAAGCGTCCGACTTCAGCCAGGTCACGATCTCGCAGTCCGTGAGTTCGAGCCCCGCGTCGGGCTCTGGGCTGATGGCTCAGAGCCTGGAGCCTATTTCCGATTCTGTGTCTCCCTCTCTCTCTGCCCCTCCCCCGTTCATGCTCTGTCTCTCTCTGTCCCAAAAATAAATAAACGTTGAAAAAAAAAATTAAAAAAAAAATAAATAAATAAATAAATAAATAAATAAATTACGTACATTTATTCCATGGAAATATCATGTTTCCCAAGCGGGAGACTTCCCATTCATGGATTTATTTGGCTACCATTCGTGGAGTGCATACGGTGTGTCAGGGGCTTTTCCAAGAAATGGTGGGATGAAAATGAGCAAGGACTTCTGTGCCCCCTACAGTCTTGTAGTCGCTTGGGACAGATATGCATATAACACAATCAATTACAGCAAGCCCTCCCAGGGTCTGGTGGGGGTATGGATAGTGTGCTGTGTGAGAACACACGAGATGGTTGTTAACTCTGCCCTACTGGGTTCAACAAAGGTGGCCCCCCCAAAAGTGACAATGGAGCTGGGGAGTGAAGGAAAAGTATGAGTTTGACCCAACAGAGGAAAGGAAGATGTACATTCTAGGAAGAACCACAGATATAAGAAATACATAATCTAGTCCTCAAAATGTGGCTCTCAGGTCAGCATCAGTATTGCCAGGAAATGTGTTAGAAATACAGATTCTTGGGAACCACCCCAGAATCTCTGAGGATAAGTACCCAGCGATCTGTGTCTTAGCGAGCCCTCCAGCTGACCCATACGCACACTCAGGTTTGAGAACCATTGTTATAGTCAACGGATGGTATCACGTAAAAGAAAAAAATGTATTAATAAAGTATTTGAGTTGACATAATACAGAGATACCTGGATAGATAAAGATTTTCCACCCCTACTCCAACTTTTCCACAAAGGGTCGGTTTATAATAGATCATCAAAGGAGACAAACGATATAGCCAAAGAAACATAATGAAAGTAGAATAAAATTAGAAAAAAAAGTAATGAAACCCTACCATTTTGTCATAAATTTCCTGATAAACTTCCCAGTATTCAAAGCATGCGTGGAAACACATTCATCTTACAAGGACCGCGTTACCTGCAAGATTACTTAGCATTTGTCAAGCACACAACTTTGCTAATGCCGAGACCTAAGAGGGGTTTCCTCCACGGCACCTGATTCGGAAGACACTCTGCTGAGTTCAGTGACCTCCAGGCAATAAAAGCCATTGAAGTATAAATACCTGTTTCTCAAAACCCTCTTCCATGGGCTTAATATCAAAGAGAAGTTCAATGGAAGAAACCCAGACAGAGGCCTAAACATTGAGGCCACGTTTGCAGCTCTCAGACAATCTGACTCACATCTGGATAGCGTCATCAAAGACGAAAGAAAGCAGAGGTAGAAAGCATTAAAAAATCCGGAGGGGACGTGGAATAGTCAGGTTTGAACAAAATACACAGTAAGCACTACACATCGTCCTAAGAACCTCATCTTTGAAGGATGTGCTTCTCTGGATTTCCTGAGCCTCCCAGGTCTCAACCTCAACTTTTGTAGCTGCTTTTTCCAAATTTTTTCCTCGGTGCATCACATATGCAACATGCACCACACAATCTAGGGTCTGATTAGATTCTGACTTAGAATACTCTCTGATCGTTTCACGTTTGTGCGGTTTATTTCCTCAACTAGATCACAAATTAGACAAGGCCTCTCACTTCCCCGCTTCCTTTAGCACAAGGAAGATTTTCAGGGGAGGCTGTCTTTGTATCGCCTCTTGAAGTAGGAATAAGAATCGGCTCGGTGAGCAGCGATGACTATTTGAGAGACCACAAAGCACAAGGACACTGAAAAGCGTGGCATATGGAGAAGAGTACGTGGGGTCCAGTGCTACTGGCATAAGGGGTGGGGTAACAGGAGACAAGGGTGTCTAGATCATGAAAATCTCCACTTTGGGTCCTATCCAAAGGTTGAGATTAATATTGTAAAAGTGTAGGAAGTCTGGAAAGAACTTAAAGCTAAAAATGGCATGATCAGATAAGAAAGATCACATTGCAAATCATACCGTTAGGATTATGGAAAGTGCTAGAGGTGGTGGGAGCAAGGTCGTTATGGTTCGGTGGCTAAGGACACGGTGGGTTCAAAATTTACCAGCTGCATTAGCTCAGACAAGTTGTTTCATCTGCGATAGTCTGTATTCTTATCCAGAGAACAGTCCCTATCATGTACCCTTTGAGGATGAAATGAGATAATGCATTTAAAGTGGTCAGCATGTGGGGCGCCTGGGTGACTCAGTAGGTTGAGCTTCCGACTTCGGCTCAGGTCATGATCTCATGATCTGTGAGTTCGAGCCCCGCGTCGGGCTCTGTGCTGGCAGCGTGGAGCCTGGAACCTGCTTCAAATTCTGTGTCTCCCTCTCTCTCTGCCCCTCCCCCACTCATGCTCTGTCTCTCTCTCTGTGTCAAAAATAAACATTTAAAAACAAAACAAAAAATAAATAAATAAAATAAAGTGGTCAGCATGTGCCTGGCATATAGGTGCTCAAAACTGTTTATCATTATCGCTGCTAGAGGCACAGGAACCATTCCTTTTTTTATTCACTTAGTATTTGTTGGTCACTGTCTTTCTTTTTCCAAACAAGTCCAGACGAGACATGGTAAAGGGAGTCAAGGGCTTGGAATAGCGGCAGCAGAAGCAAGAGACCCCCGACACCACTCCTGATCCACTTGGGGAATGGAGCAGAGATTGGACACTGGAAATTGGTCATGGCACCAGTCCCATCCTCAGTGACACACAGCCCCATGTGGAAGAACACAGCAT
This sequence comes from Leopardus geoffroyi, assembly GCF_018350155.1. Taxonomy (NCBI): domain Eukaryota; kingdom Metazoa; phylum Chordata; class Mammalia; order Carnivora; family Felidae; genus Leopardus; species Leopardus geoffroyi. The sequence goes on from NC_059339.1 coordinate 40,036,414, forward strand.
GGTGACACCACTCCTTGATTTTATATTGTCCAGAATAGACGAGGCAGAAGGATCACAGAGCAAGGGGCCGAGGGTGCTTGCAAAAGAATGTTTGAGGGGATGTGTCTCCTTAGGCCAGCAAGGGAAGAAAGTGAGACCCTGGGGGCTGACCGACCTAGAGAAAAGGGAGCTGCTGAGGAACCAGAGAACAGAAGAAACTGCCCTGAGAGCTATCAGAGAGCAGAAGTGAGGAGAAGAGAATGTGGAAACTTGAGAGATAGAAGTCGTGGGTGGGAGGTGCCCCTGGGTGGTTCAGTCGGTTAAGCCTCCGACTCTTGATTTTTGGCTCAGGTCATGATCTCAAGGTTCGTGGGTTCGAGCCTGTTATGGGGCTCCACCCTAACTGTGGAGACTGCTTGAAATTCTCTCTCTCTCTCTCTCTCTCTCTCTCTCTCTCTCTGTCCCTCTCACTGCCTCTCCCCTGCTCACGCTCTAAATAAATAAATAAATAAATAAATATCTTTTTAAAATAAAAGTTGTGGGTGGGAAATAATAAGACTCCTTAATTCTTTTTAGAGTGCCCAGTGTACTGCATGTAAATAATCATTATTTGATAAGTAGATGTTGAATTAAATCCCCATGCACAGATTTGATTTGACTCCATGCCTAACACCTTGAAAGAATATATCATCTGCTGTCTGACAGGTTAACATCCTTATGCGTCAAAACTGATTTTTCTCCAAGGGACAGCGACTGTCATCATGGGTCCTTCTCTGTCACAGCAACCGTGCTTCCAGAAAGTTTAGTGGAGATGGATTTGTTTGTTTAAAATTTAAGGTTGGGGTGCCTGGGTGGCTCAGTCGGTTAAGCGTCCGACTTCGGCTCAGGTCATGATCTCACGGTCCGTGGGTTCGAGCCCCGCGTCGGCCTCTGTGCTGACAGCTCAGAGCCTGGAGCTCGTTTCCGATTCTGTGTCTCCCTCTCTCTCTGCCCCTCCCCTGTTCATGTTCTGTCTCTCTCTGTCTCAAAAATAAATAAACATTAAAAAAAATTTTTTTTTAATTTAAGTTTGGGTGCAGAACTCTAGAGGGGACAGAGAGACTAGTTCCAAAACGAAAAACAAATTATGATAATGAATGAAAAGGAAATGATAATTTATGAACATAAATAAATGAAAAATGAAATAATAAATTATGATAATAAATGCTAATTACCGCTAGATAGACGAAGAGTAAGAATAAGGCACTTTAACCGCTACGTGAAAATGGAAGCCGAAGGAGCAGTGTGTGAGCGGGTTCGAGTCTAATTCCCATCCACGGCCGGCGTTGCAGGGGTGGGGAAGGCCAGACCACCGGCAGAAAAACACTGGGGACCGTGTTGAAAATGGTTAGTGGCAGAGACAGGCCAGCTCACCCGCGGTGTGCTGACCACCTCTCTCTCGTGCGTGCAGGCGCTGATAATGGTTCTGAAAGAATGAACGTGAACTCTGAATGGGCGTGCGTGGTTCGTTGGAGCCAATACACCCGTAAAGTGGTAAAAGCCATTTCGAGATGCTTCAGCCCATCCCGATGGGGCCACTTCTGAGACTCCCAGCGGGGCCCGCTGAGCACTTTGGTGGTGCTTCTCGTAAGCTTGCGGTTTCCCTGGCTGGGCCGGAGGGTCTCTGTACTTGGAGAGGTAGGCGTTTCTGGGCCTGCCACGGTTCTGCCACAGACCACTGGGTCCTGGCCACTCCAGGCAGGGAGCCGGGCCGGACTAGGTTCAGAAGGATGCTGGGCCGCTTCTCTGTTTCTTTCCCTGGGGCTACATGGAGCCCAGATAGGCTTCTCTCTGCCTGTTTCCTCCCCTCTCCTCCTCCCCCCTCCCCTGCTGCCTTTTCTCTGCTGCCCCACAGTTTCAAACAGCACTTGACTTTGGCTTCCCGTGGTGCCGATACTGGCCTTTCCTCTACTTGACTTTGCAGATAAGCTCACCAGGGTTCAGTGAGTCTAGGAACATTTCCATTTAAATTTCTGGGAGCCAGCATCTGATTAACTCAGCTAAGCCTCTGCATGGATGCCCCGGAGTTGGGTCTTCAAACGCAGTTCAATCAGCTCAGAGGAGGTAGTAACTGCCTTCCCTGTTCCTGGCAAGGACGTCAGCAGCAGAGGCTGTGGGCAGGGGGAGAATACGGTCCCCAAAGCAGGTGTCAGCTCAACAGCCACCCCAGAAGGGACCACTACAGGTACCTCTGGTGCCTCCGCACTTGGTAGATTTGTAGGGTGAACGTGGTAAGAAAAGCAGCAGCATTTAAAAGAAGGAGATTTAGGGGCGCCTGGGTGGCGCAGTCGGTTAAGCATCCGACTTCAGCCAGGTCACGATCTCGCGGTCCGTGAGTTCGAGCCCCGCGTCGGGCTCTGGGCTGATGGCTCAGAGCCCGGAGCCTGTTTCCGATTCTGTGTCTCCCTCTCTCTCTGCCCCTCCCCCGTTCATGCTCTGTCTCTCTCTGTCCCAAAAATAAATAAACGTTGAAAAAAAAAAATTAAAAGAAGGAGATTTATGAGGAAAAAAAACACTTTTGATTCAGGTAAAAGAATATATATAGTCTGGCTCTGAAGCAAGTTGTCTAGAATGTGCCAGTACATGTTCACAAGACTATTCAGCTAGTTATGAGAGATGTGGACAAAAATAACCCAGTTTTCATCAGAGGCTATTTCTACTGCTGCTTCTCAAGTTGCATTGTACTGTTTTGATTGTCATTGTTTTTGGATTTTTCCCTTTCTCCATCATGGCTGTCTTTTTTTTATTTTAATATTTATTTATTTTTGGGAGACAGACAGAGTGCAAGCAGGGGAGGGGCAGAGAGAGAGGGAGACACAGAATCTGAAGCAGGCTCCAGGCTCCGAGCTGTCAGACACGGGGCTTAAACCCACGAAGTGTGGGATCATGACCCAGGCTGAAGTCAGATGCCTAACCGACTGAGCCACCCAGGCACCCCAATCATGGCTGTCTTTATATCCTATTAAACAGTTTTATTATGTCATCATTCCTGTTTCTCCCGCACTAATCAATGGCTTGCATATTTTTCCCGGCATCTTTTTTTAAGAGACACTGATGGTCTTTGCTCTTCTCCGATAATTCTACAGACGTGTGTTTTACTCCCATGAGATAGGGTGTCCCCACTGTGCCTCCCCAAGAGCTACTGGCCATGGCGGATGAAAGTAACCACATTCTCTCCCAGGGGACTCCATCTGTAAGTATAGCTGAAGTACCCTCCCCTAGAAACCCAAATGGGAACAATTTAATGGAGAGCACATCTCCAAGGTCACATAGAGTCAGAACAGGCACCTTCCTACCCGTGTCAATCCCAAACAATGCTGTGAGGTTGTTATCATGTACTACCTTGGGGCGTCTGTGTGGCTAAGTCAGTTAAGCGTCCGATTTCAGCTCAGGTCATGATCTCACGGTTTGTGAATTCGAGCCTTGCATCGGGCTCTGTGCTGACAGCTCAGAGCCTGGAGCCTGCTTCAGATTCTGTGTCACTGTCTCTCTCTGCCCCTCCCCTGCTCGTTCTCTCTCTCTCCCTCTCTCTCTCTCTCTCTCTCTTTCAAAAATAAATAAAACATTAAATAACAATAATAAGAAGAAGAATGCGCTGCCTCAAAAGCCCCCTCCTGTGTTCTATGAGATTTTACTCAACCAGCAATAAATATATACCAATATTAATGATAACTAACCATTTTCTCAAGAAATATCACCCTCCACCGTTTCATGCTCAAAAGTCGAAGTGAAACTACTTTTTAAAAGCTTTGTATGAAGACAAAGGCCGTTGTAATTGCACTACCTACTGTGACCAAATGGGAGGAGGTTTGACACGTTGCTTTTTTTGTTTTGTATTGTTTTTTGTACAATATCATGTCTTTTGAAAGGGAAATGCTCAAAAGGCATTTATTTGTAGAAGCAGACTGGCTGAAGGAGGTATTCACAAACAAAATCCAATTGCAGATGATTGGGATAGCAATTAGCATTAATGGAAAAGCCGGAATACATTCTGCTTCTATGGCTTAGCACAAAATGCCGAAGCATTGTACTCTGAGTGATACAACTGGTGTATTTCCAACCATGCTTACTCAAAGGTGCTCTCACGGCATTCGTATGGTTTTAAAGTAGAGAATGCATGCAAATCTTCAAGCAGGCAAGTCTGAAAAACTGAGAGAATGGCATTCAGCTATTTTGTGCAGCTACAATTTCAGGTCAGAGAGTATCTGAAAAGCGGGCCTTGGGGCAATGTTCACTCACCCTCACACCTCTCTGTTTTCTGTTTACTTTTACCCCAAAATGGCATGGCTTTGTTTCTCAGTAGTACATTAGTGAGAACCATTCCCTTATTTTCTTTTTTAAACAACTGTTTATTTAAAATCATAAGCCCATTGAGCATTCATAACGTTCTTCCTTCTCAAACCCCACAGAATTGGGATTTATTATTAACAGGATAAAAAAAATTGCTGTTAAACAGCTGCATCCGTATCGCCTCGGATTTTGCTCTGTGCGCAAAAGAGTGCCCTGCGTGTTTAGACTGTGGAGGAGACGCAGGGGTGCAAGCGAGGAGGTCTGCGGTGGGTGGCACTGCCCCAGCGGGCCACCTTCTCACCCTCCTTGGAGGTGCCCTTTCCTCCTTCTCAGCCTCCTCCTGAACTGCCCCAGCAAGAACAAACTGCTTCTTTGGGGTTTTTCTTGCCTCTCTCCACCCTAAAGAGCCTCGAGCCCCAGCCAGGGAAATCTTTAGCACGTGGCTGGCCATGTCACTGCTCGGTTTAAGACGCTCTCATGGAATACCACCACCTGTAAAGTCAAGTCCTGGGTACGAGGATTGCTTACAAAAGCTCCTCGGGATTTGGCCTTGACTGCCCATCCCAATTAGAGATAGGTTAGATGCCAGTGTCAGAAAATAAAATAACAGTGGCGGAGACAAAGATAGAGATGCAGAGCGGGGCTGCAATGGCACTCCACGGTGGCCAGGCCCTTTATCTTGTGGTGCTCCCACAGCAACTTACGCCTCCCGGCCTGTCAGCAGGCCGGCCGAGGAAGGGGTAAAGAAGGGTATGCCTTTCGCTTTAGAGACATTTTCCAGAAACTGCACATTCCGCCGTTTCCAATTATACTCCAATAGCCAGAATTAGTCACCTCTGCACATTTAGGGAGACTGGGAGACATAGTCGTTATTCTGCGACTACTTTATACTCTTCCATAAGGGAATCCTTTCTTTCTCTTCCGTTGGAGGTTACAGCCTGGCATGGGCAGGTCACATGGAGGAAAGCCAAAAAGGCCACTTGACCCTGAAAAGATTTGTGGAGATTTCTTCAGTCCTGATGTCTCCCCAGACAAGAACACAGTGTTCCCTATTCTCCTGGGCAGGGTCCCCAGCATTGCTCTTCCTAAAGTGAGTCATGATGGCCTGGCTATCAGTCTTCACCGAGTGAGAGAATAGAAGCCCTTAACTTGGTTCTTCTTTTTCCTTTTTTAAATTTTTTTTCATCTTATTTCTTTGAGAGAGAGACAGAGCAAGTGGGAGAGAGGGACAGAGGGAGGGAGAAAGAGAGAATCTTAAGTAGTCTCTGACATGGGGCTCAATCCCATGACCCTGGGATCATGACCTGAGCTGAAATCAAGAGACGCTCCACCGAGTGAGCCACTCAGGTGCCCCGAGTTCTTCTATCTGCAGGTAAAGAAAAATCAAGAACAGCAGCTCTAAATAAAGACACGCACAGAAATCAAAATGAAATAGGGACTTGCCAACTTTGCAAGACCGTTTTCCCCTTGTCAGCATCTTCTAATATGTGGTTTGTTTGTTTTTCCCTCGGGCCTAATAAATTACCTACCTTGAGAATTTCCTTTCCGGAGCCGGATCATTCTTGCTTCAGTCATCATTGGTGCAGCAGCGCTTCTGCTCCAGGTGTGGGAACTCTGTGAAACTCTGTGAAAACCAGGCGCCTCTCACACTCAGAGCTCATCTCATGGTGGTCAATATAGTCAAGAAATTCTCCAAGTCAAAAATCAGGACCTCCGGTCCGACAGTAAAATCAAACCTAGGAGGACAACAAAACACAATTTTGAAGTCACACTGAACAAAAATAGTATATGAGAGATGATCACTGTAGTCATAGAAACCCTCACGGAGGCATATTGACCTACACTCCCCACCCTCGCTCCAAAAGAGAAGGCATGGAAGGCAATATTCCTTTCTATTTTGAGAAATCTTTTATGGCCACTTAAAATCTAATTCAGGGCCTAGCAGCTTCCTTTTCCAAGAATACAGAAGATAATAAGAACGGTTATTCCTCTTTTTTCGTGACTAGGTCATGTCTCTCTGAGCACATCATAAGCCTTTTGGCCATTAGGGATTTGCTGTGTGCATTTAGTTGCCTGCGCGTGAGGGATGCTCAGTCAATTCTTCCCAGTTACACTGCAGGGTGGAGCGAGCATTGTCCATGGATGCCACTTATAAACCTTAATAGGTGAGGGGAAGAAAGAAGTGGCAGAAGGAAGTGTGTGGAAAGGGAGTTTGAGAGCAAGGAAAAGGAAGAACGAGAGAAGGAAGAGCAGGTGCCCCCGGCAATTGCTGAACCATTGAGGGCTTTAGATCATCTGTCTCCACTCCCCCGCAAGTCACCAAATGTGTCGCTTTACTTTATTTTTTTTTAAGACGAATTTAATTGTCACATCGGTTTCCATACAACACCCAGTGCTCATCCCAGCAGGTGCCCTCCTCAATGCCCATCACCCACCCTCCCCTCCCTCCCACCCCCCCATCAACCCTCAGATTGTTCTCAGTTTTTAAGAGTCTCTTATGCTTTGGCTCCCTCCCTCCCTAACTTTTTTTTCCTTCCCCTCCCCCATGGTCTTCTGTTAAGTTTCTCAGGATCCACATAGGAGTGAAAACATATGGTATCTGTCTTTCTCTGTATGACTTAGTTCACTTAGCCTAACATTCTCCAGTTCCACCCACGTTGCCACAAAGGGCCAGATTTCATTCTTTCTCAGTGCCACGTAGTATTCCATTGTGTATATAAACCACAATTTCTTTCTCCATTCATCAGTTGATGGACATTTAGGCTCTTTCCATAATTTGGCTATTGTTGAAAGCGCTGCTATAAACATTGGGGTATAAGTGCCCCTTATGCATCAGCACTCCTGTATCCCTTGGGTAAATTCCTAGCCGTGGTTGCTTTACTTTATAATCACAAATTGATTAATCGTCCTTTTTAAATGACAGGAGAATAGAAGAGAATGTAAGATTCTCTATCAAAAAATAAAACAGGGGCGCCTGGGTGGCGCAGTCAGTTAAGCGTCCGACTTCAGCCAGGTCACGATCTCGCGGTCCGTGAGTTCGAGCCCCGCGTCGGGCTCTGGGCTGATGGCTCAGAGCCTGGAGCCTGTTTCCGATTCTGTGTCTCCCTCTCTCTCTGCCCCTCCCCCGTTCATGCTCTGTCTCTCTCTGTCCCAAAAATAAATAAAAACGTTGAAAAAAAAATTTTTTTTAATAAAATAAAATAAAATAAAATAAAACAGATATTTTTCCATATTTAATCTGTGCCAGGGTATGAAGTTGTTTATTTGGCCTTGACCAGAAAGATAGATGGAGCACTTAGAAATGTTTATGATTGCTTATTGCCATTTTTTCATGACCTGATTTGCCCATATCACAGAGAAAGGGGATTAAGATCTCAGCATCCTTTTACAAATAGTAAGAAGGAGGAAAACTAACTTACTTATCCTTGATGCAATTTATTACCCTCTGAGAAAATGTAAGTGTTTGACTCTATCCTGAAAATAACTCACTTCCATGTTAGTAAAAATCACGCTGTGTATGTTGAATTTACAAATATTATCATTGGTTACATCATTTAATTCTTCATTAATGGTTTTGCAAAATCTCTTCATTCCCTCTGCCTGTCCTCCGGTAACATCATCTTATGTAAAATGCTGTGGACACATTAAAAATAACAAAATATTGAATAAGAATTCAAATAATTCTGTTCATTTTGGAGTAAATATATATAATTTATGTTTTCAGCTCTTGCCAGTTTCACATTTTACTTAGCAGAAAGTATCTACCTAAGACCCGCCTGCTTCAGAAGGAAATTCTGAGGCATCATTTCATTATTATTTTATATATTGAGATTCTATTATGTGTAATCATAAGACTTTTTATGTGACTATAACCCTCCTGGGCTGTTATTTTTGTTTTTTAATCTTTAAGTTCATATTTAAAAGGCAAAAATGTCTTCAACAGGACCTGTTTTGTAGAAAGAGACTGCCTCATGCAATGGATTTTTCCATCTAAATTAGTCAGTACCGCTGTTTTGCCAAAAACGTGTATTTAACCCGCTTAAATCCCTCCTTGCCACAACCTGATCGTAGGATCATAACGTCATACAAAGCAGCCCAAAGTATCTTATGCGGCAATCTCCTTCACTAGTCTCTCTTCAGTGGACAAGTTTTGATTTCCAGGCTCTTCCTGACACACAAGTATCATGGGTCCTTCTTTCCTTTTTGTCTCTTCAGGTGTCAGTTTCTTTCTGTCCTTCAGACAGACTGTCTTCTGTCTAGGCATCCTGTAATCGGCAGGGCTGGGCAGGCCCCTCAGCTTTGCCTTCACAGCAGGTAGAATTTCCAGAGGTGGGGTGTTCTCTGCTGGGCTGTGGAGGGTCAGCAGTCAAAGGCTCACAGCAGCAGAAGGCATATTCACCTGCCTGCCTCCTCCCAAACTCTGAAACCACCGGTCCCCAGAATGCCCATGAGATGGGCCCTTCCCTGAGCGTGACCCTTCCCTTGCCGCAAGTCATATTTCCACTCAGTACACATGACTCGAATCACAGTCTGGACCACACCGAGAAATTTTGCACTGATGCATTGATGCAGTAATTCATCGAATAAATATTTTGCTGAGTTCCCACGATCAGCCAGGTATTTGCTGGATACTGGATGGGCAAAACATAGTCCCTACCCTCAAGGAGCTTATAATTTAGTAGGCTAACCCATTTTAAAAGACTCTGGTGATTAAAACCCTCCATCAGTTTGGCTGAGCCATTTATGTAGGAAGTAAGAGATGAGGAGAAAAAAGGGGAGGCATAGACCCTGGATAGAGATTTTCAATATTGTCGGGAGCTCCCACATACCAGACAGCCCATGGGATAGACAAGACCTTACCTGTCAAAAGTGTGCATTTTTCTTCATTAGACCATGTGTGTGTGCTTTATTTTGTTGTGGATGTTTGTAACTTAAACCGTTTATCTCTCCCTGTCTGAATATCTGAAATGACATTAGTGCTATTTTGGATCGTCATGCTGGCTTCTCAGGACAATTCTTATTATGACAAGTTTTGTACTATAAGAAGCTTAAAAACAAACAAACAAAGAAAACAGGCTGTTAATAGGAATTCAGTCAGCTACCAAAGAAGTTGGAGCCCAGAGAAAATACTCTGCCCTGTGGAACAGCAGGGCTGACCCTCGGGCCGAGGTCCTTCGTGTCCTTGGGAACATTTCTAGGGCCTTTCCCTTGGCCATCTCACTATCACTTGTGGACATTTAACCAGAAACCTTTAAACCAGGAAAAGGCGATGCCATGATAGTCAAACTAGCTAATTCAAACTTATCCTTCAACTGCTCTCTGTTTGTTAATGGGAAGCTCTTGATCCCTCTAATGACAGAAATACAGGGGCACGGGCGCCCGGGTGGCTTAGTCAGTTAAGCGCCCGACTCTTGATTTCAGCTCAGGTCGTGATCTCACGGTTCGTGGGATCGAGCCCTACGTCGAGCTCTGTGCTAACAGTATGGAGCCTGCTTGGGATTCTCTCTCGCTCTTTCTCTCTCCGCCCCTCCCCTGCTCACTCACTCTCTATCCCAAAATAAATAAATAAACACCAAAAAAAAAAATTTTTTTTAATACAAAGGCAGATTTTCCTCTACAGCTCTGATTTATTTGTCACCATTACTGTTTTCCATTCTAATTACTGTGGTGTTTGGGTTTCGGGGGGTGGGGCGCAGGCGGTATTTGTGAGCTGTGATTGTTACTGCAGAATTCTAACCAGAAAGCATGTGACAGAAGATCGAAAGATACGCCCCCAAGTTATAAGGGGCCAGTGGCTTCTCTTATTTTTTTTTCCCGCCCACATTTATTTTACTTACATTAATGGAGCGCTTACTGTGTGTTTACAGAGCTGGCTTGGGGCTAGGTAGGGGGCTAGAAAGGTGACTGAGAGGTAAGCAGGCCTGCGAGGAAGGAACTAAAGTAGCAGGTGAATGCCTGAGACAAACGATTGCACAGGAGCTGAGAGAGTGGCCCTAGATGCCATGGAAACACAGAGGGGAACTAATTCTCTCTGCAAGGGGTATCAGCAAAGGCTTCCCAGAGAAACTGAGCCCTTCGGGTGTTCACGCTTCACAATTAACAGACAGTTAAGACGAAACCCAGAGAAGCCAAGGAAAGATATCTCCAGTTACTGGAATCCTGGAGGGAGGGGGGGTGCTTTCAAATAATTTTAAAACCATTTAGCATTTTCATAGGTTCCTTTTCCGGGTTTACTAGCTTTCACCACCCCCCCCCCCCCCACCACCTCCGGGTCCCTGGCTGCAGTTGGCTCTCCCTGCCCTACACCGATGCTCGATGCTCGAGCCTTTCCAACAAGGCATTAAAGCGGCTTTCAAGGACAGCATGAGTTCTGCCAGAAAACCAACCCAGTAGCCGGCGCTCAAAAGAGCCACATCTCCTCACCGACCCAAGCGTTAACCCTTTGCCCTCTCTTGTCCTTCCTTGCCCCCAGGTCTCTGCGCAAGACGGGGTGTGGAACCTAACCACGGGGTGTCCATGACCCCCGAGGCTGCAGCCCATCAGCAATGAAAGGGTTATCGGGCAGCCGCAGCCACCACCACGGGGTCACCTGCGACGCGGCCTGCGACTCGCTGTCGCACCACTCGGACCGCAAGCCCTACCTGCTGAGCCCGCTGGAGCACCACCCGGCCGACCACCCTTACTACACTCAGCGGAACTCCTTCCAGGCCGAGTGCGTGGGCCCGTTCAGCGACCCGCTGGCCAGCAGCACCTTCCCGCGCAGGCACTACACCTCGCAGCAGGAGCTGAAGGACGAGTGCGCCCTGGTGCCCCGCACGCTGGCCGCCAAGGCCAACCGCATCCCCGCCAACCTCCTGGACCAGTTTGAGAGGCAGCTGCCGCTCGGCCGGGATGGCTACCACACGCTGCAGTACAAGCGCACGGCCGTGGAGCATCGCAGCGACAGCCCCGGCCGCATCCGCCACCTGGTCCACTCGGTCCAGAAGCTCTTCACCAAGTCGCACTCCCTGGAGGGGCCGTCCAAGGGCGGCGTCAACGGGGGCAAAGCCAGCCCCGACGAGACGCAGACGGGGAAGTACGGCAAGCGCAGCAAGAGCAAGGAGCGGCGCGCCGACCCCAAGGCCCGCGCCAACGCCTCCCCGGGCTGGTGGAGCTCCGACGACAACCTGGACGGCGACGTGTGCCTCTACCACGCGCCCGCGGGAGTGATGACCGTGGGCAGGTGCCCCGACCGCTCGGCCTCGCAGTACTTCATGGAGGCCTACAACACCATCAGCGAGCAGGCGGTCAAGGCCTCCCGGAGTAACAACGACGTCAAGTGCTCCACCTGTGCCAACCTGCCCGTCAACCTGGACGCGCCGCTCCTGAAGAAGAGCGCCTGGTCCTCCACCCTGACCGTGAGCCGCGCCAGGGAGGTGTACCAGAAGGCGTCGGTTAACATGGACCAGGCCATGGTGAAGTCAGAGTCCTGTCAGCAAGAGCGCTCCTGCCAGTACCTTCAGGTACCATTTATGTCGAGTGATGGGTGCTTAGAAATTGTACCTGCTGGTTGTGCGGTGTTTTCTCCTGGGTCCTGGTCTTGTGTGCATGAACCTGAGCAAATTGTGAGGCATTTCTCTGGCCAACTGCTCCTCTCAGGAAACAGAACTGCCACCGACTTCATCCACTTATCTTGAGATAGAAAACCGCTCTAGAAAAGCAGCCTGCAGAAAGGCGCGGAGTTATTAATGATTCGGGTTCCTCTTTTGTCTCAGAGAACATGGGATAGGGAGCAGAGAAAAGGGGAGTCTACCCGGAATTCTAAAATAAATCCACCTTTTTACAAAAGTCGACAATGATCTTTTAAATTCTGGAAAGAGTTTAATAGGATCTATGGAGAGGTTTTGTGTTGGGTTTTGTTTTTTGGGTTTTTTTTTTTTTTTGGTGTTTTTTTTTTTTTTTTATTATTATTGTTAAATTCTGCCTTAAGCTCTTGGGGAATCTTGATCTGTATCTTCACCATCACAATTGTTAGCACCACCACCAACACTAACCACACTCCCACCCCCGGAGCACAGGGAATCGGGATAATGCCCTGGGGGCTGAGGAGGTAGAGATAGAGCCAGTTTGGGGACCTGACAAGTGCACCTGCAGAGACCCGGGACAACAGAGAAGAAAAGGAGAAGCGGGGGAAAGCATCCGCACAATAAAATGCAATTAGTGTTGGCGTGTAAATCCCACACACGTACAGATCCAAGGCAACCCGCTCCTTTTCTTCTTTCCCACTACCCTTCCATTCACGGAACCTACGTGGAGTCTTTATCTCTCCCCCGCCCCCACCCCTCTATCTAGTATTGTCATTTTTCCCAAGATATAACCCTCCCTAAGAAGGACCCCCTGATTTTTCCTTTTCACGGTGTCTTATTTTTTTTCCTCTCTCGTCTCCTGGGACGCCCATCTTTTTAAAAAACTTTTTACTGGACTACAAAGGCAGGACATAATCAGTTCCCACTCTCATCTGAAGAAGAAATGCAAGACAAACAGTCTTCCACTGAGAAATTCAACTTTTTGCTCTCTGAATTCCTCCTTGCAAACCTGGCTGCCTTGAGAATGCCTCTACCAAGCCCTGTGAATATGCCAGGCTGGCAGTCACTGGGCAAGGACATCCCAGTGTTCAGAAGCCACCAACGTGTGGGTGTTTTCACAAAGAGCACACAATCACGTGGTCAGTTTCTCCCACTGAAAGTAAATGAGGTATTGCCTCATTTACTATAATGTTGCTGGATGAGTGAAGTCATCAAGAACTATTCATGGAATTTCAGAGCTAAACAGTACATCTAATCCAACCTCCTCATTCAGCATATAAAAAACTAGATTCAGAGAGAGGTAAAGGCCTAGTGGGTTATACTGTTATACTGTTCATTTAGAGGTAGGATCAAAGCCAAGTCACTTAATTGATAGAAATGACCGTGACAATCTTACCCACCACCTAGAATAAAGTATTTTGACTAGAACATCTGTCCTGAAGAAAGGATGGGTAAAGGCTCCAGTAGTGGTGAAAAGTGGAAGGATAAGGAAAGAAAGAAGGAAACTGATTTTGATTGAAAATCTACTGTGTACCAGATACTGTAGCAAATGTTTCACATTTGTTGTTCCATTGAATTTTCAAAATAATCCTGAGAGCTTGATATAATAATATTCTGTTTTTACAAGAGAGGAAACATTTAGAAATATCAAGTGATTTAAAGCCTCATGGCCAATATGTGGAAGACCCAAGAGTTAGGCTTATCTCTACCTCATGCAAAATAGCTCTTTCCCTGGAATCAAGGGCATGAAAATGGTGAACAGGAGACAGAAAGTCTGTAGGGTAAACATATTATGACTAAAAGCTTTCCCATAAAATGAGAATGAAAGCTTAAAGATTTAAGTATGAGATTTAGTATCATAGCATTATCACATCTCATATTAGAAAGATTTGGAAATTCTATTTTGAAGTTATTTACCTTATTCTAAGCCGGTTTTATAATGAAATGTTTGAGGCTTACAGAGAGGTATAAGGAAAAATAATAAGAAAACAAATGCTCAGTCATACATAACCCAACTAGAGAAATAGAACATTAATTACAATGGATCACACATATACCTTCCCCAATCCCATTTCCTTCCCTTCGTCCCCAGAGCAACAGCTAATCTGACTTTGTTACCCAGAGGACCTTTGTTTTTAATTCTGAAGTTATTGGAAGACTGAAAAATATTAATATTTTCTATCCTACATTGGGCAATAATTAATGCTGAACCAAGCTAGGTAAACCCTTTAAATATAAACTGAGCTCAAAAGCACAACTTCTTTAATAAATATTGACATTTGTTGAGCTCTTATTCTGTGTGAAACTTCCAGACTGGAAAAAAAAATTCAGTGTGAGCAGGTCGTGTGCCTGGCAGATAAACTAAATGTAGAACAGCATGTTCTTCCCAGCCAGTGTGCCAAAAATTAAAGGGTGCCTGTGAAGAAGGAGAAGAAGGAGCTGGACATTCACAGGGGGAGGAAGGAGAACAGGAAACTCCCCGAGCTGGACATTCTCTCCGTCTCTCTCCTTGCTTTAGAGGAGACAGAGACTCTGCAGTCCCGCTGGAGCTTTTCTCAGAAAGACAGGTGTAGCCAGACCCTGCCAGTTCCCCTGGAATAATTTCGTTGACAAGCTCGTTCTTAGAAACAAATTTGGGGAAATAAAGAAAAGTGTGTGTGTGTAGGGGGGGCGGGGGGTGTTCTTTCCAGTTGTATTGTCTTAATTACCAACTAATATTGAAACTGGATCTGCAGATGTGTCTGACTTCAGCCTCACAAAGTTTAGTGGACAAAGCATTGAACTTCAAAGGAGAGGGTCTATGTTCTAGTCCCTGTTTGCCACTAACTAGTTACTAGTTACTACCTAGTGATATGGCTTGGAATTATCATCTCAGCTCTCTGGGTCTCCTTCCGCTGCCGTAACATGAGGCATTTGGTCTAGAAGATCTGTGATCTGAGTTCACATTTTTAAACTCCTTAGTTACACATGAAGAGTACTCACGAGAGTGACTTTTAAGAGTTATGAGGCCTGGAAACTCTCATTTAATAAATACCTACCAAACGTACATGTTTTCCCAATATTATCTAATCTGCCCTGTAAAACTCTGTGTGGTATTTACAGTTGAAGAGACTGAGATTTAGTAAATTAGGTTAAGTAATTTACCTACCGACACACAGTATGCGACAACATGGAGGGTCGGAACAGATTTATCTGGCTTCATAGCCTGGATTTTTCTAGTTACCGTGTCGAACCCCTACCCCTTCCAGATATAAAACAGAGGGAGGAAGTGGCATATATCAAATACCTGTTGTGTGCCAGAAACGCCACAGTATCTCATTTAGTACCTGAAATAACTTCGTAACGTATTACTATTTACTCCAGTTTTACAGATGACTAAACTAAGGCACGAAAGATTAAATTGCTTACCAAGCAATGCTTAGATAGTGAGTAAAAGAGCTAAGACTTGATCCCAGATCTAAGTCTAAAATGTGCTCCAGAAACCGAAAGAAATGCGTTTTATTTGCATTTTATTACCTGTTTTCTTCTGTAGCAAATGTATGTGTTCCTTTGACTTCTTATTTGTGCCTACAGTTGAGGATACACATACATGAAATGTGACCCATCTTAGACAAGCGACAGAATGATTGATATGTCCCCAATTGGATTCAAGACTGCACAAAAGTTAAATCAGTATTCACCAATAATAGAATCTAAATACTAGCAAAGTCCTGATTTTCTCCTTATAAAACTATCTCTTGAAATTAATTTAACTTCGGCCATTGCCACGGTTGTACAGAAAGTGAGAAGTCTGTAAGTATTTGGCCTCTGTCTGACGTGGATTTAGAAATAAAGTCCTGTAGCTTGAAATTATTGCAAGACCCAGTTAATACAGTCGATTGTGGTATGTGCTCACTCACAAGCTGTTTGTAGTTAATAAAAAAAAAAAAAAAGACTCCCTTTTCTTTCCCCCCAATATTGTTATTTTTAAATGTCAAGAATCAGATGTCTGCTGTTTAGAATCTTGTACCGCTGCCAGTGACTGTATCAGGGTTTGGAGCAGGGACATGGATTTGAAGACATTAAAACTGTTTAATTCTCAGTTGAGATGTGGTTGGCTTTTATACATTTGGAATAGAGCATTTATGGCACATCTCCGGGTAAGTGCTAATAGTTAAGTAAATAAAATAAGAATGGGCTCAAAGGAGTAAAAGGAGTTTTTGTGGTTGTTTTGTTTTGCTTTAGAAAAGCAGGATTCTTGGCTCTGTATATGCTTCTTTATGTGAACGTTAAGTGTTGAGTGACTAGCATATAAAGCTATTCAGAAGAGCAAGATTTTAGATTTCCAACTGTTAACCTGAAAAAAAAAAAAAAATCCCTTCAATCATGTATTTTGCATTCATCCAGCAGCAGAAACAGGAAAAGGGAAACAAAACGCTCTCCCCGGTAGAAGTAGAGACACAGAGAGAGAGGGAGAGAGAGAGCAAGACAGAGACGGAGAAAGAAAGCCACTCTCAGAGATGAAATTTTAGGAGAGAGAAATGATCGACCTTTTTAAGGCTGAGTGGGTTTCTTCAGTTTGCGTGCAAGTTTCAAGAAATGGAAGGACTGACCAGGTTTGGGTACAACTCTTTTATTACTTTGTATTTGGTGAGAGTGTGTTTTTGGTTTGAGTGGGGGTTTTGCCGGGGCGGGGGGGGAGGATAGTTTTTGTTCATTTATTTCTTCTGTAAATAGTAGCTAGAAAGACAAAGAGCTAATAAATTAATGCATGTAGAGATGGTAAGAAACAGGTTGAGATATTGGATACCTAACAAATCTGTGTCACAGAGGCTTCGTAAAATCTTTCATTGACACAGTTGATCTAAGGTGCTAGGTTCTATTAGAGGACATTGCGTGGCTAGTGATTGAAATGTGATCGGTTGTTTTCCAGGCAAGGATCCTAAATGCTTACTGTTCCTTTGCAAAATTAAAATTTCTGGATGGTTGGAGTTTTTTGTTTTTGTTTTTGTTTTTTTTCCTTTTCTTTCTTTTTCTTTCTTTCTTTCTTTCTTTCTCTTTCTTTCTTTCTTTCCTTCCTTCCTTCTTCCTTTCCTTCCTTCCTTTCTTCCCTCCCTCCTTCCTTCTTCCTTTCCTTCCTTCCTTTCTTCCCTCCTTCCTTCCTTCCCTCCTTCCTTCTTTCTTTCCTTCTTTCCTTCTTTCTTTTTTATCTGTTGGTTAAATTAGACTCCACAAAAAAAAAAAAAAAACACTGAAGAATCATTCATAACAAGCATGAACCCAGGATTTTTTTCAGTGCAAGTACAACTAATTTTCGAAATTTTGTTCAAGATTATGTCAGTCTTTGCCTAGTGGGAGTTTTCCTTCCCCGGCTAAGGTTTTCTTTCCTTTTGTTTTGGAACAATTTAAATTATATTAAATCAATTAAAACTACTTTATATTAAGTGTGTGACAGTGCTGAGCAATTCTGCTAGTGACTTTGGTTACTTGGTTACTGTAATGTTTCCTTGCTGCCTTTTTAAAAAAAAAAAAAAACCTGTCAACTACATGAACTGATCATTTTCTTTATTTTTAATTTAAATGGCCTTAATAATCCAGCAAGGAGTGTCAAGATTCTTGAATGTATTTCCTACTTGGCTTGCACAGTCTTCTCCCTATTTTTCACTGATCTTAGTAAAGGTGTCCTCTTTGTTAATAGAAAAATAAGGTTGCTCCTGTCTGATCCTAACTTTGACCGTAGAATAAAGTGTGCAGCTAGCAGAATCCTGGTAATTCTCTGAGTCTAATTCTCACTATTGCCCATATCCAAATAATAGTGGCGATGTGGGGCAGACAATTGGCAAAGCACTGTGAGAGAAGAGTCAGTGGTAGTCGAAGGAAGCTCAAAAAAAGAAATAGGAAATCCTTCCTGAAAGCTGTTAAAGAAACTTCATGATTCTTGGATTGCAATTTCACTATTCTAAGGTGCTTTGTTAGCATAATCAAAGGTTTCACAAGACATGTTTTCCAATCAGAGTCCAATCTAATAAAGGAAGGCATACCTACGGTTAGCACAAAATAAGAGAAAAACTAGCCCTGGATCTCTTAGTGGCCAGTGGACTTTTTTTCCTCATTCTCTATCCTCCTTAGAAAACAGGTTGCTTGGAAGCAAATTGAAGGCAAAAACTCAAAGTAATCATTCATATTCTGTACAGAAAGATTCATCCATAACCTCTTGTCTACTTGAGATCATAGCTTTATACAACTTTACAGGAACGGTGATTTGTGAGTGGTAGAACACGTTGGTCTTTTGTCTGAGATTTTATAGGGACCACTAAAAAATACATGCAGTATTACCAAGTTGGCTTTGATTTGGTGATTAGATTAGGTTTTAACCATTTTGCTTTAAGTTCAAAGGCAACAACCTCTCTTAGCAGGTTATCGTGCCCACTGAATCATGGAGAAATTCCATCTTTATAGGTCTAAACAATTGAAACCAGAAGCTTCACGTGGTTCAAACTATAATACCCCTTGGTCAGATTTTTTTCTGTCATTTGCCAGGGGGTAGCTTGGTAGAGAAAAATTAAAAGTGGCCTTTTCAGGTAAAACCAAGTTACTATTAATGATAGCCAGGAAGAGTTATGTGACCTCACTGATTTTTATTACTCATTTGAACCTTTGAATCCGTAACTTTTCCCACTGGATACAAATAACATGGCTGTATAACTTCCCATCCAGAGCTCATTTATCCGCTTCTCAAGATCATCTTGACCATCCCCTATCATTAGGTTCTGCCCCTGCTAACTGCCACTTGGAACACACATTATGGAACAGGGAACATTTTTTTACTTTATTTTTGTAAATGCATATTTAAATGTTTTTTATAAATTCTTAGACTGAAACTGCAATGGGAGTGGGGGGGTTGTGCTCTAATTTTTCTCAATGAATGATTTAGTCTCCTTCAACCCAGTCTTCTCTCTAGCTAAAAGATAAACATATAAGAATGAATTCACTGCTGTTATACAATTAGCAAAGGTAAAGGAGGGAATACAGTGTAAGGAGAAGCATATCGTCTCACTCCTTCTGTTGCTTCTGACCAATTATTTGTTTCTGGTATTTTTTTTAACTCTTCCCCCACCCCCCTTGGAGAACACTGATGGCCAAAGAAGTTCTGATTCTCCGGTCCTTTCAGTGTAAGAATATATAAAACTATCTTTAAAAACTGACGTGGTTTTTTTTTCCCCTAAAGTTAAGCAACATGCCCTACCTTGTTTCCATTTCCAAGATAAAGAGACTTCTAATTACATTTGCAAAATGAGTTTTCTAGACAGGTAGATCTTTTCTTTCGTGTACATTAAGTCACTATTCTCTCAGGCGAAGTTTCTACTCATTGTTCTCACGGAACTAGGAAATTTCCCACAGATTCAGTCTTTTGATATCACAGAACTGTCTAGGAAGCAGAATTATGTGGAGTCCAGAGTTACTGTCTGTAGTATGCATGTGTACAGGTCCACACATAACACATTGCATCTGCATAAACATCCCCGGACTCATACTTCAAAATTTGCATTTGTATGTGTATGCTTTCTCTGATCTCTGATTCATGACATAAGATCCATTTTATTTATTTTTTTTTTCTCAACGTTTTTATTTATTTTTGGGACAGAGAGAGACAGAGCATGAACGGGGGAGGGGCAGAGAGAGAGGGAGACACAGAATCGGAAACAGGCTCCAGGCTCCGAGCCATCAGCCCAGAGCCCGACGCGGGGCTCGAACTCACGGACGGCGAGATAGTGACCTGGCCGAAGTCGGACGCTCAACCGACTGCGCCACAGGCGCCCCTATAAGATCCATTTTAAACACACAATTTCACGATATCCATATAAGAATGACTACAGAGTGGGGGATCAGCTTTCCCAAAGCTCTCACTAGCAAACTCATTATTTTGCCTTTACAATGATTATATTGAACTTCACCTCGGACCATTAGTAGAAACCAGTTAGGGATGTCTTGCTTCACTGGTATGAGGGTAAAAACCTTTCCTACAAAGAGACATCCAACAACAATGAAAGGAAACGATCTCTCCACTTGTTTTTTCTTTTTCCTTCCACTGTTTAATATAGACCTTCAGAATTGTGTCACTCCTCCCGAATTTTACCCAACGGTCCCTAAAACCTTAAGGTAGGTAAAGAATCGAGCAGGTTTTGTTTTTGTTTTTCGGAAAAATGATAGTTATAGCATTTTAGAACCCCTTTTGGAAGGCCATCTGGTAGACCTTCTCCTTTAAAACTTCTTCCTGAAAGGTGGACATAGCATCTTCCTATCGACGTATCTAACAATCACCATATGGAAGAATTGTTTGAGAGTATTTAGTCGAAGTCACTCTTTCTAACAATGACAAAAATAAACCTTAGGGAGACACCTTCACTGATATAAGATCAGTCATCTTGTCGGTAGTGGACTGAGACCAGCAGGCTCACTGCCCAGCGACCGCCCTGTTCTTTTCCCCACGATGTTTCACACATCTGTGAAAACCTTTAAGGCCCTTTTCAAAGAATAGCTTATGCATCCTTACTACATCCTTTTAAGGCAGTGAGGTCAAGGCACAAGGAGGCAAAGGGAAAAAAGAACTGATCTCAAAGTGAGATCTGAATCATGTTTGTGGCTTAAAAGATTTACAAGTGATGAAAACTGTTGGTAACTAAATAATTACCTGCAATTTGTAATTCTGTGGTTACCAAGGGCAGAGTGGTATATTTTTAATTTCTAAAAAATAGAAATAGGTCTGTTTCTCCTATTATCCCCATTGGTCCCTCCTGCGTCTCTGTGGTTTCATTATGAGTGACTCATGTACCGAAGGAGGGCAAATGGGGCAGACATGCCCCATGTTTGGCTATGTAATCTTTATGCACTACACTCAGAGCCCTGGGACTCAGAGCCCAACGTACTTCCGTCTGGTGTCTTACACTATCTTGGTAGCAAGCATCCCACACTTCCCACCTTACCTTCCCTAGTATGAACATTGTTACCATAGGGGCGCCTGGGTGGCTCCGTCAGCGAAGCGTCCAACTTCGGCTCAGGTCATGATCTCACAGTTCACGAGTTCGAGCCCCACATCCGTCTCTGTGCTGACAGCCCAGAGCCTAGAGCCTCCTTCAGATTCTGTGTCTCCCTCTCTCTCTGCCACCACCCCCCACTCGCACTCTGTATCCCTCTCTCAAAACTAAATAAACATTTAAAAAATTGTTAACAAAGCTGTGGCCATATGTATAGAATCATATATACATGTAGCCACTTGCCCCATCGTTGAATATTTAGGGCGATGTTTCCTTAACTTTGTGTGCACAAGAATCACCTTTAAAGTGTCTATAAAATAAAGATTTCTGACGTCAACCCAAGAGAGTTTGATTCTATAGTGCTGGGTGATTCCCACACCGAGATCAACCTACGAGCCACACTTTAACCCGACTCTAGGGAACTATCAGCCTACATTTATCATCTTATTTACTGAAGGGGGCAGTAGAGTCTAACAGATGAAAACACGGGCTTCGGGCGTTCCATTAATTTTACTATTGCTGCTGACTTCCAACATGATTTTGGTCTCCCTTCATCTGTACTTCCATTTCTGTGTCTGTAAAATGGGCCTAATGATATGAGTCCTATGTTCGTTCAGGTCTTCGGGAAAAAATTAATTTCTAATGTGGGAAAAAATAGTGTGAAATGTTTTGAGTTTCCAGACCTTCAGATATCAAAATGCTTCACGGCTTCTTCATGTGTTCCCCGTACCTTACCACTGTCTTCTATTTTGCCTCACCCAACTTTTATTAAACCAGGGTTAGGACGAGCATATCTGATTTCCTGGTAAAGGAAAGCCCTCTCCCAGTGTCCCAGTGGACGTTTAAGGCTTCTTCACCCGTGTTCCAGCGAAACACATGAGGCTTTTGCCTGCAGATGAAAAGATCACCAAGGGTCAATCTTTTGATAGCCCAGCCTCAGCGGGTCAGGTTTTCCCATGGCTTATATTTGCCAACAGAACGCATTTCCTCTGGCTTCCCAAAGCTTTAGGTGCTTCAGAGAAGACCTGCTTTTGCTTTCGTGTCTTCAGTCTGTCAAGACCGCCTAATTCCGGGCAGCTTTGGCTAACTCAACAGGACGAGTTTCATTCACAGCAATGGCTGTGGAAGCTTGTCTACGAGGGGGCTCTAGCCATGTGCCTCCCGTAACGACTCACCCAGGTTTTCCGAGGAGTGTTCCCAGCAGAGCAACTTTGAGAAGTGGGAGTTCCTCCACTACTGCTAGCAGTGACAACAGGCCCTGGTCCGTCTGTCTTCCTTGCTCATGCCCAAAGTCCCAGATTAATCCTCCCCACCCTCTGAAGCCAGCTACACATAGGCCACCTACCAGCAAAATTGTTCTACGTGCACACTGGTCTGACCTGTGGCCCCTCCGGCAGTCAATAGATACAGACAGTGGCGCTCCTTTAAAGTTCCATTAAAAATCCCAGCTGCTTGGGGCACCTGGGTGGCGCAGTCAGTTAGGCGTCCGACTTCAGCCAGGTCACCATCTCGCGGTCCGTGAGTTCGAGCCCCGCATCAGGCTCTGGGCTGATGGCTCAGAGCCTGGAGCCTGTTTCCGATTCTGTGTCTCCCTCTCTCTCTGCCCCTCCCCCGTTCATGCTCTGTCTCTCTCTGTCCCAAAAATGAATAAACGTTGAAAAAAAAAATTTTTTTTTTTTAAATTATAAAAAAAAAAAAAAAAAAATCCCAGCTGCTTATAGTCTCTGGAGAAGTCATGTCTTTTCTTCTTCTTCTTTCCTCAACTAGTACAAGTTTAGCGGGCTCTTTGGTAACTCAGGGGGTGTCGGTGAAAGTAACTGTCATTTGTTTGCAAATGAAACCTAAGCTTTCTGAAAATGATTCCCCTGTAAGAATCTTTCCCCCGTAACACTCCTCCAGCCTTCTAGTTGATTTTAGATAGTTTCCTGTTCTCCCACCTCTTGGAAGTGTTCCATGGCACGCTGAGCAGACACTTTTCGTCAAAAAAAAAAGCCTATAAATAGCTGATTTTCCTGCTTGCTGCCTTCTCTTGAAGGCTCTCATAAAGGAGGTGAAACAAATCCACCAAAAACAAGAACCCTCTGTGAGGGGTGTGTGGTGAGGCTTGTAAAAAATCAGATCCATAGGCCGAAAATTATCGTGTAGGTCGCTCTGCCATATTTGGCTTATGCAATCACTGCACAGAAAAAGAAACACTTTATTTCACGCCAGATGATCTCATGAACTGAACAATCGATCAAAAATGTCTCCTATGAGCTTTCACGCTTCTTTAAAAATACATATTTTGACTTTTCATGCTGCTTTAAAAAAAAAAAATCCCAAAGCCAACTGTTATTTATTAGATTCCATTGGTAAATCCATTAGCTTCCATGGAGCAGATAACCAATTCCTGCTCCATGGTAGGAAGTTGGAAACTACATCCTCATTTCTCCTCCAGACTGACCTTGCTTGTCCTCTGTGCCCTGTCCTCATAAATATCACCCCATCTCCCAGAGTGATATTATGGATCTCCCTAGAAGACCGTTCGCATGCTAGGCAAGACCTTAATAACGTCCTTCACTGATCTTACTGCAGTAACCCTCGGAAATCAGATATGTGAGGTTAATTGTACTGCTTCCTACTTTTCACACACACACCCCATCCCCTGCATCCTACTGAGCAGAGAGAATGGGGCTTAGCTGTGTTTTCTCCTGTTCCTTTCTTTTCCTTCTTCTCTTTCTTCCTTTCCTGTCTTTTCTTCCCCGATTTTTTTAGGTAGCTATTATGTAACTGGGAATGGGAGACGACCCCAAAATCATGGTTACAAGGAGGAAACTGAGGCCTAGAGAAACTAACTGGCACTCTCATGGCTCTTCATTTGTAGAGAGCAGTCCAGAAGCAGGGCGGCAAAGCAAGTCTTCCTCAGTTCCTCTAACCCCGTGTGTTAGCGCTCCTCAACCACGTAGCACGAGGCATTCATTTGTCTTGGTATTCTGGACGCTGGAGAAACTCTGCTGCCGGCCCCGCCCCTCCTTTTCCCACTCCAGGCACTGGGTCTAATTTGGTTGTGGTTTAGTCTGCTGCTAGAGTTTCTGGAGAGTGCATCTCGTTGTGCCTTTCTTCCTTATCAACTCCCAGTGAGCACACACAGTCGATGGAAGCAGGTGTCAGAAAGAACTTCAACGGCCAGTTAGCCCAGGGCTTTTTATGCTTTTGAACCATGGGCTCCCTTGTTCATAGACAGCAAACTTGATACAACCGTTTAAAACAGAAGCAAGAATAGGAAGATTCCAATCCAAATCCCTTCCCCCTCGATCCACTGTCCTGATAAAAGTCAAAACAATGTCAGGTAGCTATCCCAACATTGGTAAGTTTAATTAGCAGCGACAGCTCTCCCAGGCTGCAGTCTGGCGCCCCACGCATGAAAACAACAGCTGATCGCGGCGCACCCAGAGCTCCCGATTGAGCCACACTTTCAAATCACTTCTTGGCTTTGATGGACAAATGCATCTATCACCCTCATACCTTCTTCCTCATCTGTGACCCAGAGAGAGGAACTGACATTTTGAAGAACACACAGGGCCCGTGATTCCTTTCCACAGCACCAAACTGAGCATCTTCTCATGTTCAGTACCTGCCAGATGTGCTTCCATGTGATAATGAATGATGGCAATGAGAAGATGAAGGAGGAGGCGGAGGAGGAAAGGGACCATAATTTATTGAGAAAGTTCTATCAGCCTATGCTTAATATATATTGCCCTTATTTCTCAAAGTTACTGGGGTAACTTCTCAGACCTGCATTACATACAAAATGGGGGTAATAGTCTCTCTGTCTCAAAAATAAATAAACATTAAAAAAAATTTTTTTTAAATATTAAAAAAAAAAAAGGGGGCACCTGGGTGGCTCAGTCGGTTAAGCGTCCGACTTCAGCTCAGGTCACGATCTCGCGGTCCGTGAGTTCCAGCCCCGCGTCGGGCTCTGGGCTGATGGCTCGGAGCCTGGAGCCTGTTTCCGATTCTGTGTCTCCCTCTCTCTCTGCCCCTCCCCTGTTCATGCTCTGTCTCTCTGTCTCAAAAATAAATAAACATTAAAAAAAATAAAAAAAAATATTCAAAATGGGGGTAATTAATTTGCTCAAGATTATCCCACTAGTAAGGGACATAACAGAGATTTAAGCCCTGCTCTGATTCCAAAATCTGTTCACTTTCCAGCCCTAACCCTAACTCTAACCCTCTAAACTTTGTGACTATGCCCTTTGTTCTTTTCCTGGAGGGATGTTTCTTCACGAGCGTCTCTTTTAGTAACAATTTTAAAAATGATCAACTAACGATGAAAACACAGATTCTGTCTTTATGATTGGGTATAAATATAAGTCTAGTTTGGAAAGTGGCCATGTTAGAAAGCAAGGAACATGTGAGATTTGTTTACAAAGTCAGATATATAAATTGCTAAATTGTAGTAGCACAGTATCATTTCATGTAACTGGAAAATCGTACCTCAATCCATGAAACAGCCATCTCTCAAGGCTGTTTTGATGAATCATTTGTTTCAACAGGAAACAACACTACTGATCCCTTGAGACTGCCAACCTGATTGTAGTTAATGGTGTTGTTAGTTAACACTGGAAAGCTATGTCCAAATAAATGTGGTATGAAATGCCCATTTAATATCCTCTGCTTGCTTTAATGTAGGGATGTTTGCTTCCATAAGACGTAATTTCACTGAAATGACGAGGAAATGAACTAGGAATCCCCAAACCCAATTCCTCTATAAGTCACTGTGACTTTACATTTTGTCCTTTTGGGAGACCAGAGTGATATTTCTCAGGTGTATTGTGAGCCAGAATTCTGCTTGGTGCACGAGCTCCATATATCCCAGATCATTAACTAAATCTTTAAGAAGATCACTAGTTTTACTATTTGTCAAACTACTACTCTAGGTCTCAAGGAAAAGGTAAGTTTCTCTAAAGGTCTACCTTTAGAACGCTTCTTAATTACCTATGAGCATATCACTGAATTAAGGGAGTCATATAGTATACAATGCAAAGCACTCATGTACCACCTTAGAGGTGGCTGCGTATATCCAAGAAACATATGCTGTTAGGGTATGTTAGTAGAGTTTAAATTCTTATAATAGGTAACAATACAGAGGGGTCAGACTTCAGAAATGCATCAGGATAAAAGGTGCCCTCCTCAGTTATGAACTTGGAAGTCAATGTAGTCTGTATTCTCTCACTTCTCAGCTCATTTTGGATTTCTCCTCATGTACATGTATCTCACTGCAGGCAATTCGGTGTTCTAGCAAGCCCTTACTTCATGCACTTTCCTCTTTGTTTAAGCCCAGATGAAGTTCATTTAAAGTAATGGATACAGTCTTAATATATTCTGCAGCCTCCACTTTCTCTTGGTTCAGTATTTTCTAAAATACCCCCAGACATAAGAATGAAATGTTAATTATTCACTTAATGGGGACTTGTAAGAAATGAATTCACTAAAATTAAACCATGCCAATTTAATTTCATTTAATTAGATTAATGGATGAATAGAATGTAGTGTTGTATTTCTTAGCTCCAACCAAGAGCTCCACCCAACTATCAAAATATGTAGTCCTTTGTATTATCTAGATCACAGGTGTATAATAAAAATTTTTGTTAAGTGATTTAATAGAACTGCCATTTTCAACAAGCTTTTCCTTCAACCAAGACCTATTTGCCAACTGTGTGACCCAGACTGAAATCTGGGAGCGGGGCCTAGATAAACATGGGAAAGGAAAGACCAGTTTGGGGAAAGGAACAGTACAGATAAGATGGCAGTCCACCCAGCTGGTGAAAATAGGTAAATGGAGGACAGGATTTAGTCTCTAGTGGAGAAGATGATATAGAATAATTTTTTTTTCCTAAAATACTCACATTTCCCAAAGATGAAGGAGACGGTTTACCCTGGAGGCCAAACCCCAAACAATTTAACTCTCTGGGCAGCAATTTTAAGGATGAGCAATGGCATGAGAATAAGAAAGAGCAGGGGAAGACACCCCAGAGGGGCACAGGAGGCATCAGACACCAACCAGGCTGAGCCCAACAACCAGGCTGCTGGCCCCAGAGGCAGTGGGGCTGCCCAGGCCTTGGAGAAGAAATCTGGACAGAGAGCAGAGCACTGGTGGAGAGGGAGGGCATCCTCACAGCCATCCTGCCTCTTGTGCTCAGCTCAGCCACAGGCCAGCACAATGGGATCTCCAAGATTCTGTGGCTGGCAGTGCAACGCTGTGCACCCAGAGAACTGAGATGCAGGCAGGGCTACCCCTGGAGACCTAAAAGTTCACAGGCACAAGAGGAGCCCCGAGAGAGCATATCAAGAGATGTCTCCAGGGAATAATGAACGGGTATATTACACCAAAACCCATCTGTATCCCCAGGACGTACACCTGAAGATGCTACTGTTAAGAGTAGGGGGACTTTTTTCCCAACAAAAGCATCAGATCCCAAGTTAGGAGAAGAGCTTCTTAAACACGTGTGACGACGGGGTTCCTAGGTCTCGGGCTCAGGAGATTAAGCATCTGACTCTTGGTTTTGGCTCAGGTCACGGCCTCGTGGTTGGTGAGTTCAAGCCCCACATCAGGCTCTGTGCTAACGGTGTGGCCTGCTTGGGATTCTCTCTCCCTCTCTCTCTCTCTCTCTTTCTCAAAATAAGTAAATAAACTTCTTTTTTTTTTTTTTTTTCTAATGTGTACTGAGAGGCTAGATAAACATGTCAGGAACAGGGGGAAGGAAATCCGAGTAGATGGCCCTGAGCGTTCCTTTTAAATCAAATGGTCTAGTTCTCTACTGTCCAACATGGTAGCCACTAGCCACAGGTGGCTATTTAAATTTACATTAATTAAAGTGAAATAACACAAAATTCAGTTCCTCAGTCACAATAGCCACATTGCTAGTGCTCAGCAGTCACACGTGGCTGGTGTTTACCCTATGGGACAAACAGATATAAAACATTCCCATCATGGTGGAAAATGCTATTGGACAACATTGCTCTAGTTGGTTTTTTTGTCTGTTTTAATGTAATGACTTCTACTAGACTTGGGCTTTGCCAAGAGAAGGTAATGTCCTGTTGTGATACCTCCTTGCTTAGAGGTGCCAGAACCGGCCAATCCCGTCCCATTATGGCCAGATGGGCGCAGGGAGGCACAGGGAGTGAGGGCTGTCCTGCGTGAGCGCTGTCCTCCACTTACTCACTATGTGGCATTAAGTAAGCCACTTCCACTCATCGTCTAGCTCCTCCTCCTTTGTAAAATACTTACCACGTGGAGTTATTTTGAGGAGTAAATTCTATAAAGGAGCTCGTTTTCAGTAAGGAAAACCAACTTTTCGCTAGAAACGTGACATCTAGTCTGGGAGTTCACCTACCGTTTATTAGTCACTCGTTATGGGTGGGGCATTGTGCTGGGCACGTCACACAGTTTCCCTTGACCTTCCCCCGGCCCCCGGCGCTATCCCATCCAGGACCTTACTCTGCTCCTACTCTCCATTTTGTACTGACTCACCATTAGCCCACCAGGCAGCACCTAGAATATTTCCACGCACACTCTTGGAGCTGTGGGCTGAAGCTCTCTCTCAGACAAAGCAAAACTTTTCTCCTACTCACACGTATTTGTAAACTATGACGTTTTGGCACCTCTAGGAGCTGCATCTGGGTGCAAATAGATCCAGAAGTTGACAATGCATAGTGATATGTGCTACAGCCAGTCACATAGCTGGTACCAGTCAGGCTCCCCGGTTTGTATCCTGGCTGCACGTGGGGCACTCCTCACCTTCTTCCGCCTTTGATCAAAGGGCAAGAGCTTTCGGGAGAGTCCCTTGGAGTATTCGTATCACCGTGAGTTATCAGGACAGTGTTTACTTTAACCCCATTCATCAACGGGGCACCTGGGTGGCTCAGTCGGTTAAGCATCCGACTTCCGACTTCACGATCTCACGGCTTGTGAGTTCGAGCCCCGCGTCGGGCTCTGTGCTGACAGCTCAGAGCCTGGAGCCTCTTCAGATTCTGTGCCTTTCTCTCTCTCTCTCTCTCTCTCTCTCTCTCTCTCTCTCCCCCCTTCCCCACTCACACTCTGTCTCTCAAAAGTAAATAAACATTAAAAAAAAAAATTTAACCCCATTCATCAAGATGAGTCTGACTCTCACACCTTCCCACCGCATACTAAAAAAATAATGTACCAATTTATGGGTGTCGAGACTTGTGCACACCATTCTAAATTATAAATATAATTACCTATTTAGATAATAGGCAGGAGTCTCATGGAACAATAACCACAATGTACTTTCTAAAGTAGTTTTCTGTTTTGAGGGACCTGGCATTACCTGAAAAAATATGCTGTCTCGCCTCATTTGTTTCTTTGCCAAACATCAAGAGCCCTATTTTGCCATATTGCTCTCTGAAAACAAGTGTTCTTTGGCCATCTTCGGGGCCTGGAAAGAAAGATTGCTTCAGCCCAGCAGGCCAGAAAAGTGCCATGGGTGGCAGGCCAGTTGGAATGCTTGCTTTCCAGAAAAGGCCTTTCTAGAAAAGCTTCCTAAGGCAGAACTCCTTGATGCAGACCCTGAGAGGAAGAGGGTTTCCAGGCCAGGAGCATCTGTGGGTCATGGGGCTGAGGCAGCCCGGCAGAACGGAGGAATAGTTTGGCTGATGGCTGAGGTAATCCTACCTTGAGAAGGCCCCTTGGTGGGGTGGAGGGCTGGGTCGGGGGTTAAGGAGAACTCAAACGAAGAAAGGCAGGACACGCCCATCCACGTACTTTAAGTGTTCTTAGCCTGGGTCTGTGGACATTTAGACTATGCAAGAATGTACTCTAAGGGGTCAGTGAACTCCAGAACTTAAAAAACCAAAGAGGAGAGCTGTTTGTGTTCATCCTGCTTGGGAGAAAAGTCCCAGGTTTTATCATGTCTCCAAAAGAGATAAAGAGTCACTAACACGTATAAGTTACTATATCATAAAAATTGGGTAAAACTGAGTAAAAACTTAAAATGCATGACTTTTCCTTTTCCCTTATAACAGTTCATTAGAAAAACCTCTTGGGGGCACCTGGGTGGCTTAGTCGGTCGAGTTTCCGACTTCAGCTGGGGTCATGATCTCGCGGTTTGTGGGTTCGAGCCCCGCAACAGGTTCTCGGCTGTCAATGGAGCCTGCTACAGATCCTCTGTCCTCCTCTCTTTCTGTCCCTCCCCCACTCAGGCTCTCTCACGCTCTCTCTCTCTCTCTCTCAAAAATAAATAAACATTTAGAAAAGGAGAAGAAGAGAGAAAAAACTTTTTGATTTGAGGAATGTGCAGTTTTTTAAAAAGTTGTTATTGTGGGTGCACATTACCTGAGATAAGTAAGCTTGTGTTGGAACTTAGAGATCCTATTACAAAGTTTGTAATAGGATTTATTGTAAAGGAGCTTTTCCTGAGTGATCAAGTAACAAAAAATAAGGATTTCCCATATATAAGTTTGAAGCTGAGAGGAGAGAATTCAAAATTTTGTAAAAACAGCACCTACTCTCACAGTCTAGTGGAACTGTAGACAGTTAGATAAATACAATTCAGAGCGAAGTTAGAGGCATAGATACTTGAACAAAGAATATGGGGGCTTAATAGGAAGAAGCATTTCAAACTGGGGTTTAGAAAGAAAGGATAGAGAAGAAAGACTTCTCCATTTGAAATGCTTTCTCTCTGGAGCTTTGGAGCCAGAGCTGTGCTCCAACCCTGTGTTTACTGATCGTGCAATTTTGAGTGAGTATTTTAAACGCTCAGGTTCTCTGTAACATGGAGATAATAACAATACCTATCACATAGGGGGGTTGAGAGGATTAAGTGAGTTAATGTAATGTAAAAAGTATAGAACAATGCTTGGAAAAGGGACATTATGTAATGCCCCAATCAGTGCTGTGATTTGCATTAAGCCTAAATACTTGGTGGGAGCAACGTGAACTGAAACAAGAGAACAGACTTAAAGGCACGGCAGAAATCTTGCTGTTAGAGATCACAATGTCATTTAGCCAGGTTTTTGATGAAATCCTAAGTGTTTTAGTTTCCTGTCCCTGCTCTAACCAGTCACCACAAACCTCGTGGCTTAAAATAACACACCCTTATTATCCTATAGTACTGGAGATCACAAGTCGGAAATGGATCTCACCGAGCCAACGTCAGAATCTGGTCAGCAGAGCTGTGTTCCTTCTGGAGGTTCTAGGGGGGAATCCATCGTCCTGCCTTTTCCAGCTTCTGGAGGCTTGCCGACATTCCTTCACTCCTGGCTTCAAAGCCTGCAATGGCATCACCGCTCTTGGCTTCTGTGGTCAGGTCTCCTCCTCTGACTCTCCTTGCCCCTCTCTTTCCCTTTCAAAGACCCTTGTAGTTATGTTGGACCCACCCACGCAACCGAGGATAATCTCCCCATCTCAGGATCGTGAACTTTATCACATCTGCGAAGTCCCTTTTGCCACGTAAGGTAACATCTGCACAAATCCCGTGGAGTAAGACGTGACCATCTTCAGGGAGCCATGATCCTGCCTGCCGCACAGCCTGCCACCTAAGACACGATATATTTCTTAAACCTAACCGTTTTTTAAACTTTGTATGAAAAGCGCATGAAATCCTCCAGCCCGTGCGTTATCAGCTAAATGAGATCACTGTATACATGCAGTATTCCCCAGATACTTCTTTTATATGGAGCTAGAGCGCTCAATTTTTGTGTCTGTTACATTATTTTAAACTATTAGATCATTTAGACTATGAAGCTATGTTAGTCTATTTTAAACTATTTAAACTATTTTTAACTGTTGGGGCTAGCTTCCTCTTTGCCTGTGAATTCCATATTTGCTGCTTCTTTTTCATTTAAAATGCTTATTATTCCCTACAGTAAAACACCAATTCTTTATACACTTGAAATCTTCTTCCAATATCCACAAATGTAAACGCGTACATTTTATACATTTGCAACGAACGCGTTACACATATTTTTGCCTTTTGTGGCACATGGTACAATTTTTTTTAATCTTTATTTATTTTTGAGAGACAGAGAGACAGAGTGTGAGCGTGAGGGGAAGCGGGGGGGGGGGGGGCTCTATCAGCACAGAGCCCAACGCAGGGCTCCAACTCACAAACCACAAGTTCGTGACCTGAGCCGAAGTCTGACACTCAATGACTGAGCCACCCAGGCGCCCCCATGATACAATTTTTTATTTCAAACATTGTGAGCACTGAGTATATGTTAGGCCCTCTGTTAAGGACTAGGAATACAAAGTTGAAAAGACATGACTCCTGGCCTCAAGGGGCTCTTACTATAGTGGAAGGGGGTGGGATACTGATGATAAGAATTTTAAACAGGAGAAAACACTATTAAAATATATAGAATTGCCTAGATTTGGATATTGAATGACTGAAGTGTCAGGAAAGAAAGAGTAGAAATGATGACCAATCTATGGTTTGAAAAACTGGGTACATGTCATTACCTCCAATTGAGACAGGATAATGGCGGCGGGGGGGGGGGGCAGCAATGGGAGGAGTGGCGGAATAAGTTTAGATGGAGAAGAGGATTTTGTTCTAGACGTTTTGAATAGATAATCTGTCTGCAGAATATCCAGTTTAAGATGTCCCATAGGCAAACATTCATTTATTCAAATATTACTTCAGAGGTTCTTACAACAATCCAGACGGGAGATGACTGTGGTTCAGACTAAGGTAGAAGCAATAAAGATACAGGGACTTCAAGATAATCCTTCTACCTGACCTTACAGGTGTCAGGTTGGTCAAAAATCCTCAGGTGATGGGGCGCCTGGGTGGCACAGTCGGTTGAGCGTCCGACTTCAGCCAGGTCACGATCTCGCGGTCCGTGAGTTCGAGCCCCGAGTCGGGCTCTGGGCTGATGGCTCAGAGCCTGGAACCTGTTTCTGATTCTGTGTCTCCCTCTCTCTCTGCCCCTCCCCCGTTCATGCTCTGTCTCTCTCTGTCCCAAAAATAAAATAAAAACGTTGAAAAAAAAAAAAATCCTCAGGTGAGGAAGATGGAGAAGTGGAGGCAGCGGAATGTATGATTCTGGAGTTCAGGAAGATGTCAAGATCAGGGAAAGTTTCATCCAGGTTATCACATAGAAGGTCGAGCCAAGTTTGAGAGTGAATGAGATCACATTGGAGCACGTGTAAGTTAGAAGATGAAGCAGTACAGGCCGGTTTCCTGGGCTACACAGACGTTAAATCACAGACGTGAAGCCAAGGGAAGCAATAATAAAGAGCCAGAAAGATAGAAAAGATAAAAAGGAAATCAAAACAGCATGGAAGCAAAGGGAGAAGGGGATTTCAAGAAAGGGAAAGTTCAGCAAGGTCAGCTACCAAAGAGTGGTCAAGTCAGGCAAGGAATAAAAGTCTACGGATGAATCTGGCAATTAGGAACTAGCTATTGGATGTGCCAGTAGTTTCCCCAAAGCGATAGAATAAATATAATTTTGTATACGTTTGTATGCATACAAATGCTTATCGTTTTAATAAATGCTTATTATTTTTTTAATTTTTTTAACATTTATTTATTTTTGAGACAGAGAGAGAGAGAGCATGAACAGGGGAGAGTCAGAGAAAGAGGGAGACACAGAATCCGAAACAGGCTCCAGGCTCTGAGCTGTCAGCACAGAGCCCGACGCGGGGCTCGAACCCACAGACCGGGAGATCATTACCTGAGCTGAGGTCGGACGCTTAACCGACTGAGCCACCCAGGCGCCCCAAATGCTTATTATTTTTAACGTCACTCATTTTAATGAAAATATGCATAGCTATTGACGTATGCTAATACACCATGGTCAGAATATCCATGTCTCTGTTATTTAGCGTTTGAATTTTTGTTCAGTTTTTCACCGTTATGAATAATGCCATAAATATCTTTTTCAATAAGATGTGGGAGCTTTTTTTCTGGTTAGCCTTTCCGCATGTTATGCACTGTTCTTCGATTCAAAACCAGAAGTGCAAGCAACTCTTAGTATCTTAAGATCATCTAAGTATTCTAATTTGGAATAATTATTCTGCGGAGACTTTCACTCCATCATTTTCAGATGGAGATAATCACAAATGTCTGGACTACTATCTAACCTCGAGTGCACACTTCTAAAATGAGCATCTCCTTAGCAACTACATGCTGAAACCCTCTTTATGCAGCAGTATAACATACGATAATCTGCACCCGAATCCCTTTTCTGTCTCTACAACTGCAACCAATTTAACACCCATTTGTAATAGGTTTCTTCACTTTCAAATGACTAAAGTAATTTCCCACCTATTAGCTATTTTTGTTGACCTCACTTCACTAGAGATCCTCAATCTGAGTTTTATTTTAGCAATCACAATTCTCTCATCTAATTAACAAAAAAATTGGGCCATTGCCTCAGTGGCCTGCATCCAACCTTATTTTGACTGGCAATTTTCTAATAATATCTCACTGTCCTTTCCACCCCCATCCTTAGAATAGTAGTTTTTGTTTCATGGAGTTCATCCTCTCCCCAGTTCTCTTTGCCCCCATTCTCTTGTTTTTTCTCTCTATATCTCTTTTGTTTTTTTCCTTTCCTCTTCTTTATTTAGTAACATATCCCAATCTTTTCCTGTTCCAAATGCCTCGGGGAGTATCAAATTATTTATTCAGTAGAAATTCCTAGAATTAGACTAGCCCAGCCAAGGGGCATGCAAAATGTTAAGGATTTTTATACATATTACCCATTGGCGAAAGATTATCTGAATTTTCACCCAGTACCTGTGTCCATTCCTGACACCTTTGTAGAAGATTCTTCCCTCTTGCAACACAGATCCACCTCCTTTAGCCTGGATGTTAAGTGCGAGGTGAAGTAAACCAAATGACTCGTTCACCTGGCAATTCTTCAAACACTTAAGGATTTATTATTTGTCCCTAAGTCTTCATGGCTCGCTCTTCAAAAGACCTAGTTCCTTCATCAGTTCTCTGAGAACAGGACTTTTCAGCATCCCAAGTGACAACTCCTATCTAGTTCCAAGAAACGCAGCATCCCTCTTAACTTGCGGTATAGTTGTGTGAGCCACATTTCAGTTGAATTCAGACTTCACAGCGTCCACTGAAGATATCTGGACACGAACACTCTACTTCTATCAGTGTGCTAGCTTGTCTGGCAGCCGTGTCGACCTGTCTTGCACTCAGGTAAAATTTGCGAGCCAGTTTTTCATAGAAAATCATGTTGACGTGTTTCTCCCACCCTGAACTGTGCACTTAAATGACTTGACGTTATGCAAACTACCATATGTGTCTTTATTAAATGTCACCTTAGAGGGGTGCCTGGGTGGCTCAATCGGCCGAGCCGCCATTCTTGATTTCAGCTCAGGTCGTGACCTCACGGTTCGTGGGATGGAGCCCCACATCGGACTCTGTGCTGAGCGTGGAGCCTGCTTAAGAGTCTCTCTCCCTCTCTTTCTGCCCTTCCCCGACTCTCTCTGTCTCTTTTAAAATAAATAAATAAGCATTTAAAAAAAGGTCACCTCATAGATATGAATATGTCTTTCCAGGTTAGAGGTACCCCTCCCTGTTGTGCAAGTTGTGCACTATTCCAGGAAACACCATTTATATTGATAGTTACTTTGGTGTTATTTATTTCTTACTATAATTTTCCAGCAAATGCAGTAGAATCTTGAGGAAGGCATACCTTGCTTCCAATGTACCTGCCATTGGACTACCAAAACGAATGTTTTTTTCCTGTCAAAATGGAGAATACTAAATCTGAAATACAATATTTTAAATATTTTCCCAAGATGCGTTATATTGTAAACCTCATAATAGTGTCTAATAGATCATCATCGAAGTTGATAATTAAAAAATGTTCAGAATAGGGCCCAAAACAGAGGCTTATGCATTCAACTGCAGACCATCCTACGGTTTTTCATGAAATGATTTCTATACCATATAGGGAAAATCATTCAACCAGTTAT
Source organism: Leopardus geoffroyi (assembly GCF_018350155.1). Lineage (NCBI taxonomy): Eukaryota > Metazoa > Chordata > Mammalia > Carnivora > Felidae > Leopardus > Leopardus geoffroyi. The sequence continues at coordinate 40,072,236 of NC_059339.1, forward strand.
AAATCTCATATCCAGTCTACACTTCCTTATTATGTTTACAAGTTTTTTATTTTGTTAAATGATACCAATCTGTTCTTTGTACCTGTGAGCTCATTTCTTTTTAAAAAATCAGGGGCACCTGGGTGGCTCAGTCAGTTAAACATCCAACTTCAGTTCAGGTCATGATATCACCATTTGTGAGTTCAAGCCCCACATGGGGCTCTGTGCTGACAGCTCAGAGCCTGGAGCCTGCTTCGGATTCTGTGTCTCCCTCTGTCTCTGCCCCTCCCCCCTGCTCACACTCTGTCTCTCTCTCTCTCATTCTCTCTCAAAAATAAACATTAAAAAAATTTTTTTCATCAAGCATTACGGGGGAGGTTTATAAAGTTAATACATATTTATTGGGGAGATTTTTTTTAACTACGTAAGAAAATAAAGATCATAGAAATCACCCAGAGATAATCACTGTGAATCTTTTTGTGTTGTTGCTGTCCTTTAAAAAATACTGATAATAGGGGCGCCTGGGTGGCTCAGTCGGTTAAGCGTCCGACTTCAGCTCAGGTCGCAACCTCACGGTCCGTGAGTTCGAGCCCTGCGTCGGGCTCTGGGCTGATGATGGCCCAGAGCCTGGAGCCTGCTTCCGATTCTGTGTCTCCCTCTCTCTCTGACCCTCCCCCGTTCATGCTCTGTCTCTCTCTGTCTCAAAAATAAATAAACGTTAAAAAAAAAAATTTAAAAAAAAATACTGATAATATTGAGCAATCTCTGAATAAACTCACCGAAGAGAAAAAAAGAAAGCATCAAATAAACACCATGAGGGATATAGAAAAGAACAAGGATACAGGAGATATTAAATCTACCCCATGAATAGAACAGAAACAGATTTCATACCAATATATTGAAAACAAGTGGATAATCTTAGAAAACTAAATTCGTCAAAATGTAATAAAAACAGAAACCATATCCATGGCAGTTTAAGAAATTAACACATTAACTTAAAATTTACTCAGAAAAAAAAAAAAGACCAGACCCAAAGGTTCTAGGAAACTTGCAAGGAAGGGGTAATCCCTGTTATATAAAAATTCTTCTGGAGATCTGAACAAAAAAAGATGCCAAGTTCATCAAATTCATTTTAGGATTTAGTATAATCTTAGACAAAGGCAGTTTGAAAAAGGAAACTTTTAATGCAATTTGTTTATAATGAACTTGATGTAAAAATTCTTTAAGTTTATTTATTTATTTTGAGAGAGAGAGAGAGTGTGCGCACAAGCAGGGGAAGGGCAGAGAGAGAGAGAGAGGAAGAGAGAATCCCAAGCAGGTTCCACCTAGGTCAGCACAGAGCCTGACATGGGGCTCAATCTTACAAACTGTGGGATCCTGGCCTGAGCTGAAATCAAGAGTCAGACACTTACCCAGGCGCTTCTGATGCAAAAATTCTCAATAAATTTTTCAACAAAATTAAATAATTATAAATAATGTAAAATAACATGACCAGATGGGATTTATTTGGTAATGAGAGGAAAGCTTAACATTAGAAAAGATACATACTTCACAGCATTAGGAAATTAAAGGAAAAAACTACATGATTATCTTAATGTATGCATAAATTATATTTTGTAATATTCAACAGCTACTAATGATTTAATTAAAAATTATGACAAATTAGAAATAGAAAAAAATGCTTAAAGTGTGTCTGACAGGAACTTTGTGTAATGTTGGATCATCCCTTTTAAATCCATGAAGAAGGTGGATTTCTTCTAAAATGTACTGAATTAGGTTTTGGCCAGTTATTTCTATTTCTACTTTTATTTTTATTATGTGCAACTGAAATATAACACTACATTTGTCTCAGGTGTACCACATAATGATTTCAGATTTATATCTATCGTGAAATGATCACCACACTAAGTCTGATTAACAGTCATCATCACACGTGATTACAAAAAAAAAAAAAAAAACGTTTTTCTTGGGATGAAAACGTTATTCTTGGGATGAAAACTTTCACGATCTAGTCTCTTAGCAACTTTCAAATATGCATTGCAGTAATATTAACTATAGTTACCCTGCTGTGCATTACATTCCCAGGACTTAGGTATTTTACAACTGGAAGTGTGTACAATTGATCTTTAACAATTGCATCCACCCCCAACCCTCCGCCCCTGGCAACCACCGATCTGTTCTCTGTATCCAGGAGCTCGCTTTTGGGTTGTTTTTGTTTTGTTTTGTTTTTTTAGATTCCGAAATCCATCCATGCTGTTACAAATGGCAGGATTTCCTTCTTTCTATGGCCAAGTAATATTCCATTATATGTGCACCCCATCTCCTTTATCCATTCATCCACCAGGGGACACCGATGTCATTTCCATATCTTGGCAACTATAGATAATGCTGCACTGAACATGGGAATGTTAGCGATTGGTTCTTTGCTGACATTTTTCTGTTGACATCATGCCTGTCTATAGCTTGTTCCCTATTATTTTCCCCCTAGAAAGGCTCATTTGAGCAATATAACCCAAATTCTTGCCTGTTCAAAGCCATGTTTTCACTTGAGTCTTTATACTTGAAGGAGAGCTTGACTGGATGGAAAATTCTTGGCTTCTGCTTTCTGGGCTTGATATCTTATAGATAGATACTGCTTTCCTATGTTCTGAGGTTAAGTGTTTCTGTGGGTTATCTGATCTCAACCTCCTTTTTTCTCCTTCAACCTGAATTTTATCTTTCTGCCCAACTGCCTAAAGGGTTGTTTCCAATAGTTTCTCTGAGATATGTCTTTATGTTAATCATTCTGAATGGCTTGTCACTGATAAAATGGGTACCTTTTCATTAAATCAAGTTGAGCCTTTTTTTTTTATTTCAGCAAAACTTTATTGAATTATATTTTAAGTTAATTATTTTATGCTATTACTTTGATTTTCTTCTTCAGAATTACAGCCATCCATATGTTGGATAGATTTCCTTGCTTCTCTAATCCTTCTCTTTTTATCACCACTTCCTTGCTCTTTTCCGTTTTTATCTTTCCTGTCCCGTCATTTACCTTCCTTTCCTTCAGTTCTGCCTGTTCCTATGTCACATCCTCCAGCTGTCTACAAGCAACCTTTTCTGGTATCCTCATTTCTTCCCTGAGTTTTTATAATTCTTCTTTGTGATCTTCTTTTATAGCTGTAATTGCTTCATTAATTATGTTTTGAATTTGGGGTATGTTTCCAATCTTCTTTGTGGCAACATCTTTTCCCAGTGCATTTTTATTATTTACTCTTTTTTATATTCTTTTTTTTTTTTTTTAATGTTTATTTTTGAGACAGAGCACACGTGCATGCAAGCAGGGGAGAGGCAGAGAGAGAGAGGGAGACAGAGAATCTGAAGCAGGCTCCGCACTGTCAGCGCAAAGCCCGACGTGGGGCTCAAACCCACAAACTGTGAGATCATGACCTGAGCCTAAATCAAGAGTCGGATGCCCAACCAACTGAGCCACCCAGGCGCCCCTTTTTTATATTCTCTAGAGTACCTGTATGTGTATTCCTTTTATGTGACTCCTATCTGAATGAGTTATATTTTCCTAGAGAATCAGAAGGTTCCTTCAGAGGGAATGGTGGGCAGTAGTTTCCCAAGAACCAAGGGCTGCCTTTGCTGTTGCTACAGTTTAAACCGTTTCTTTATAATATGATGCATCTATGGAGTCACACATCCTCCAACTCTCAGACCAAACCTAGTTCTTGTCTCCTTCAATTACTTCACACGGATGACCTCACAGGCTGCCTGTTGTATGGGGACACAAAGGATACAGTCATCTTTAGAAAGAATTGTTCTGGCCCTTAATGAAAGTTGCCCACTTATACTCCACCACCTACGTTAGTTCCAGACCTTTCCACGGCTTTCCTTTCACACTGAGGTCCTCACTTTGGACGACTGTGTATTTGACGGAGCTCCGCTGCATCCAGGTCCCCCTCACGCCTCTAATTTACCTGCCACATTATTGTGACTTCCCTCCTTGGCTTTCCGCTGGACTCCGACTTTGGAGTTGGCGCATTTTCTGCCGGTTTTGCTGAAAATATGATTTGTGGGCTTCTCTTCGTTTTGTTGTGCTGCTGTTTTTGTTCTTTGGAATGGATTCCAGGAGGAGAAGGGAGAAAAAATTCAGTTTCTGTGAAAACCAGTCCTGTTAATATTTAGAAATATTTTCCTGCTCTTTTCTTTCTGCAAAAATGAGTTTGCATAAGAAAGCTCAGAGCACGTGTTTACCTATCGACCAAGTTGCTTTCCTAACATAAAAATAAAACTAAAGCACGGTCAGCTTTTCTTACTAACTTCTTCATAAACCCGGGCCGTTTCTCTTCGTGCTCAGAGACCTTCTATTTAACAGCCTATTCTAGGATGATGTTGCCTTGTAAGTTCAAGCCTATCAAGCTGTTATCTTTTGGATGATTTAAAAGCCTTCTCTATCTTTGTCTTTTGCTACTGCACTTTCCTGAACAATCTTTAAGATTAGCTACCTGGATTCTGGGGTCCTACCAAAAGTTCTTTGAGTACATAAAGATATCATTTGCCTGGGCACAAAAAGTTAAGCTGAGTATTTTCAGGTGTGTCCTCTTTTTCTTTTTAAATTTTTTCTAATGTTCATTATTTATTTTTGAGAGAGAGAGAGACAGAGTGCAAGAGGGGGAGGGACAGAGAGAGAGAGAGAGAGACGGAGACACAGAACCCAAACCAGGCTCCAGGCTCCGGGCTGTCAGCACAGAGCCTGATGCGAGGCTTGAACACATGAACTGTGAGATCATGACCTGAGCCTAAGTCGGACACTCAACCGACTGAGCCACCCAGGCACCCTTCGGTGTGTCCTCTTTTTAAAAAGGAAAATATCCTTATTGAGAAAATCAATTTATTAATCTATTAATCTAGTAAATCTTATGATATTTTAAATTAACATCCTGCATGCTAATTTTCTAAGCAAAAGGCATGTGTTTGACTAAGAGTGGATCTTCATGCAGTGGTGACATCAGAGCCATGTTGACCAGGGAAAAAGAGAATGATCAGATTTTATAATTAAGAAGAATAGCCCTGACTCCCAACACAGAACACATGCTTTAAATTATTTTGCTAGTAGCAATTATACTGTCATCACCCTCTCACCACAGCCTGCCAACTTCAGAGCTCTTTCCTTTATTCATTCAAGAAATATTTATTAAATGCCTACTATTGCCAGGCCCTGTGTAGTTGCAAAGGATACAGTGATGATCAGAAACAGACATGATCCCTACTCTCATGCTCCTTATTGTCAGTGGGGAAATAAATATTACTAAAATCGACTGCACAAATAAATTTAAATTTACTACTATGGCAAGGGCTCCTGATGAACTGTGGTGGGAGCTGTCCCTTGTCTGCAGTCAGGGCTGCCCTTTCCTTTAGTGGGAGGAATTGGCAGAATTGAGCTTCCCACAGGACCAGGGCCCCTACGGATTCTACGGGATTGGGCAACTGGTATTTCTTAACACTACATAAACATCTTGCACCTAAGATAAGACTGCTGGGTCCCTAACGCCCAGAATGCTTATTCCCTGCCTTTCCTCCTTGCAATGCATTCCTCATACTTGTCTTCTTAGGAGAGTGACCAATGGGGAGGTAGATCTCTCCATAGTTCGTTTAACTAAGAGACTCAATGGAAGCCAAGTCTCTTCAAAGATGCCAAGAATGTAGTGGCCCATGCACCTTCTGAGCCCACCGCTCACAAGTACAAACCTATCCCAAGGGACCACTTTGCTCAGTACCTGTGAAGGAGATTATGATACTCTAATAACTACGGACAGAACTTCAGAGAAGCACGCCCTAGGAAGTGATGACTGAGATTAGGTCTGAAGGAAGAACTAGTCAATTAGACTATGAATCAAGGGAATCATGCAAAGGCAGGAAGAAACAAAAGGGTCAGAGATAAATCTAGTGTGGCTGGGTCACCAAGATAGTGCAAGAGGAGGTCAGGAAGATATGCAGCACTATATCATTCAAGGCCCTGGGGTTGTGTTTAAATTTTGAATCTTTATATCCTCACTGTTGTGTGGAGGAGGGTAGAAGTAGGGAAAGCTGACATTCACTTTGCCTTCTGAAAACATCCCTTTAGATGGAGTGAAATGATAAGAAACGTGGAAGAAGCCACGAAAGGTAAAATATACATCCCAAGTGAAAGATCCTGGCGGCTGGGACTAGGGTGGAGATGGTGATATTGAGGCAAAAGTTGGATAATTTCCAGAGATTCCAAATCTATAGGACTTGGTGATGCAGAGGGAGAAGGAAGTGTCCAGAACGGGACCTATGTTTCTGACTTGCATGGAAGATGGTGTTTCCATTCCCTCAAGTGGGGACTCTGGTAGAGCTTCAGTCAGGAGTGGGCAGCGGAGCCGGGAGGAGAAAATGAGCTTGATTTGGATGCTCCTGTGGATGACGTGCTGTAAAGTATCTAAGTGAATGTGTCAAGGACCTGAAGCTCCTATGGGAAAGCGGGAATGAAAATATAAATTTATGAGTCATCTGCATACAAGACGTTTTCCTGGAATCCAAACTTCTCTTCCCCATGCTTCTTCTTCTACATGTACCATCTTGTAGATCATTTTCTTTGATAGAGAAAATGGGAGAGCTTGAGAGCTCGATGTTTTGTCCTCTTCCTCCCTCTTCCCCACTGCTCCTCCTCCTCTTCCTCCTCCTTCATCATCATCTGTTATACCGTTATACCATCTGGACCAAGCCTTGGGATTATCTTTGTTCTTCTATTTGTTCCAGTTTATATCTTTTTAAAAGGCCTCTTCTTAAAATTGTTTTTGGATTTTTTTTCCTTTAATTTTTTTTTTTTTTTTTTTGGCTTTCAGTTTTTGGTTTTGTCTGTTTTGTTTTTTTGTTTTGTTTCATTTTTTTAGTAGGCTCCATGTCCAATGTGGAGCCCAATGTGGGGCTTGAACTCACGACCCTGAGCTGAAATCAAGAGCCAGACTCTTAGCCAACTGAACCACCCAGGCGCCCCCATCTTGGTGCAATTCTTATAGATGCTCATCACTTACCTGTATTCATCCTTGATGGAAAACTCATCTCTCGTGTATGAAACAAGTTCCTTTAATGGGAACACTTCAAAACCCTCCTTGTACAATCTTTCTTGCTTTTTATTCTCATCTAGGTCATTTGATATCATCTCAACAGAATTAAGAGTTGTGATCCTGTTTTCCCTCTTGAATCATCTGCCCTTATTCATCAAAAGCAAGTCTGTCCCTATTCTCCTTCTATTTTTTCCTTTTCCTCTTTCTTCTCTTTTTCCTCCTCTTCCTTTATTGTCATCCTCCCCCTCTCCTTCCTCTTCCCCTCACTCTCTCTGATTTGGGGACGTTTTTTCTTTATTGAAAATTAGCCATGACTAAACATCAACACAAATGGTCCCTTTGGTCAGGTCTATAGCTCATGAGTCCCCAAGGGTTTCCTACATTTGGCATTATCCTCAGTCTCCCCCTGCCCCATTTCTCCCCATCTACTTTCTGCAGAATTTACTTTATATGACTAATTCTTATCATTACAAACACTATATGGCAGTGTTTCCATGGCAAATTAATAATTTTATTAATATGTTTATTGACATACAATTTACCAACCATAAGATTCCCTTATTAAAAATATAGAATTTAATGGTTTTAGTATATCCACAGAGTTGTGCAAACATCATCACAACCTAAGATACGGACCTTTTCACCACCTCAATAAGAAACTCTATTTATTAGCATTCTCTTCCCCGTACTGCTACCCTGTGCCCAGGGTGACCACGAATCCACTTTCTATCTCCATAGATTCTGCTTATTCTGAGCATTTTATATAAATGGTATCATACGAGATGTAATCTTTTGTGACTAGCTTTTTCAATCAGCCTACTATTTTCAAGATTCATCCATGTTATAGCATATATCAACACTTAATTTATTTTTAATGCCAAATAATATTTCATTGTGTAGATATACCACATATTTTTAACCATTCGCCAGCTGATGGAAATTAGGGTTGTTTCCATTTCTTGGCTCTTGTGCATAATGGTGCTATCAACATTTGTGTACAAACTTTTGTGTGGACACATGTTTTCATTTCTCCTGGATATTGAAGTATGAGTCATATGGTAACTCTGCTTCACATTTTGAGGCAAATCAATCACTTAATTATTGCTTTTCCTTTATCATTGCTCACTAGAAGCAGCTATGTTCTCATTAATTCAGGAGAGGAGAGTTTTAGGGTCTGGTTTTGCAAGGTGACAAAGACAAGAAAGGTTTCAAAGTCTTTAAGCTAAAATTACTTTGCTCAGTCATGTTGCCCTTGTCTGTTGATAATCTTGGACTTGTCTGGCTGTTATGATGGCACATTTTACTTGTTAAAGCTGGATTTTAATAAATGTTCAAATTCTGTGAAGTAAAACACCTGGGAGAGGACACTGATTGCAGTGTCCTTCCTTTGCCCATCTGGGAAGGAGACGTACTCTTGTGTTTGCCCAAGGGTTTCTGAAACCGGTTTAATTGGTTTGAAGAAAATTAAGGAATTATTAAAGAATATGACTTATTTTAGGTGAATTTGATATTCAGAAGACAGGTATCTATTCTTATTTTACTGTTGGAACCCTAACGTCTCCGTCTGCATTAGCTATTAGAATGTTGTATCCAATTTATATGTGTCTGTATACTTATCTTCAAAACTGTAAAATGCATCTGTCTTTCCATCGCTAGTCAGACAAGCCAGTATTCCTTTTTTAGAAAATTGCGGAGATCACTCCCCCATGTGTATTTCTCCTTGACAGAATACACATTAGCCACTGTGTGTGCTGCAAAGTGAGCCAGTAGCCTAAGAATCTACCGAGATAATGAAAGATAGCAATGTAATTTTGCTGGGATGGTGAGTGTGCAAGACTCTACAACTGCTATGCAAAACTGCATGGGCTTTAAAAATCTACACTGTTTACTTAAGTGTTATTCTTTAGTTATAAGATTTGATTTCATTAGTATCTTCATATGAATGAAAATGTAAAGTTGCAAGTCTAGAGTTGTGAGCCATGGCCAACCACTCCGCACCTCCCAAGTTCTGTGTTTACTGCCTTACTCACCCACTTTGCGTCGGCAAATCATAGAGAGGAGCTAACTGCTCTCAGCTGCACTATACCAAATCAAAGCTGAGATGAATAATGAACTTAATTTTCCATAAAGACATTCTGTTTGGCATTTCAGCTAATAAGGTAAGCTAATGGCAATTCTGGGCTCTGGAAAAGAAAATGAATAGTCTCTTTGTGTTTGATTTCTGTGCTAATCCATAATTTTTCTTTTAACATGCTGGAGTGAATTTCATGTTTCACGATGTGTGTGAATTTGGGATGAACAGTTTTATAAAGCGTACCCCCGATGCACCCTTTTTGGTTTATTAGGTTGCTTATGGTACCAGAGGGGCTAAGGGAGAAATCCAGCTTTTTTAGTAAGAATGACATCTCTATAATAATATTTTTATCATCTATAGTGCAAAATGATTTTACTAAAAAAGCAGAATACTTAGATGCAGCAAAGACAGACAAAATTATTTTAGCACTGCTTATTGAATATATTTGGCATGATATATTGTAAATTGATGTTGAATGTGCTCTAGAGAAAGCAGAATGCATACATCATGTTGGTTTCTGCGTCTTTTATTTCTAAGTACGTGTTATTCTAGAGAAGGTAGTAATTTTCAATTGCTAAAATTATTCCACAGCTTCGGGGTAGGTGGGTTTTATTTTGTAAGGTTGTATTTTTAAAAGAGCAGCATAATGGTAATGTGGATTTTCGTCATGATTACTTTCTTGATTTACCATGGCTGCAATGACTTCGGTCCATGTGGAAAATGTGATTGTTTATCCACTAAAGTTCATGGGACTAAAAACCATCAGACCTCTCGGAGCCTTTCATTGCTACCTTGGCTACTGTATATCAAAAATAAGAAGGATGAAACAATTACCTGGTTGGCTTAGCTTTTTGGGATACAGATTTTCGGTGCTTAACAGTGAGATTTTCATTTTAGTCAGTGCCTAGCACAAACTAACGAAAACTTAGCAAGATGGGGAAGATATGATCACCTTTTCTTTTTTAGAAGACCAACAGAAATGAAGAATACAATTAAGATTTATGTTTTCTGGGCTCACTGCCATGTCACCTGAAAAATCAGAGACTCTATTCTCTCAAAGTAGGTGACCTCAAAAGAGGTTTCCGAAGTCCTATGCAAAACAGCCAAAGGAGGTGGGAAATTTTGGAGAAATGAAAAGGAAATGTTTCTCCCATTCCTACTGTTCCAATCTGCCCATTCTGTTTTTGCGCGTGGGAAACGGGCTGTGGGCACCAGATATTTTTGTTTTGTGGAAACCTTTAAACATCACAATCAGACTTTTATAGAAAATGAAGAACTTTTATCCTTCCTCCCTTTAAAATGTTCACAATATCCGTTTTCCCTTGAAGTTTAAACAGGATGCTAGTTTGCGCACCACTGACTGCTACCAATGACTCGGTCCCCTTACAGATCACCCATGTTCCACCTACAAATTTAGGCATTTCTTTTGAAAAGCCTCTAATTTAGTAAACCTATGAGAAGTCAGAGCGTGGCATTTTAGTCTATCACGGTTCATTTTTCAGAACACCAAGACAGACATATGTTACTCTTCATACTTCAAAGTTTTAAAATATGTTCAATTTCACGGCTATTCTCTATTTGCAGAACTCTGTTGGAAGCTCCAATATGGTGGATTGTTTTGGATTTGTAAGGTGTTCGTTTTCTTTTCTTCTTTTTTCCCTTTCCCTCTCACGCCCCATCACTCCAGACCATTCTTGGCTGCCCCACGCCCACGCACTGTTTTGCTTCCTTAATTCTGATTCCCCTTCTCCTCAGTTTCACTGGTCCAGAACCTCTGCATTGCACTGTGTCTATTTTTTTTTTATTTTTGTTAATGTTTATTTATTTTTTGAGAGAGAGAGAGAGAGAGAGAGAGAGCGTGAGCTGGGAGGGCAAAGAGAGAGGGAGACAGAATCCGAAGCAGGCTCCAGGCTCTGAGCTGTCTTCATAGAGCCTGACGTGGGGCTCGAACTCATGACCTGAGCCAAAGTCGGACGCTTAACCGACTGAGCCACCCAGGCACCCCACACTGTGTCTATTTTAAAGTTGGAAGAAACAAACCAGAAAGCAAACTTTTGTAACCACCAAGTTGTTGTTTTCTAGTCCCTGTCATTTGTAAACTAAGAAAACCTTCATACCAGCACACTTGTATCTGCTATTGCTGTCTAAAACCAACCTGATGGTGAAAATGTGCGAGGCTGTTCGACTAGCATCCGAAAGGATTCCTTTTTCCACAGTGGTCAGCCCACTCGTGCTTCAAGATGAGATGCAAAGTTGTTAGTCCTTTCAGACATTCTTAGCGATGCCAACTGCAAGGCATGTGTTATTTACAGGCTCACATGTTAACTCTCTGTGCTTGTTAATTTATTAAGGAGAAAATCTAGTGCAAACAGCACCACCACCTTCCCTACACTCACGCACACACGCGCGTGCGCATACACTTAGCAAAGACGGCAGAGCAGCTATCTACCAGGGACGCTAGTAACTGAAGCAGTGGCATTGTCACAGATGGCCCCCATCATAAGAAGTTCTTGGCACTGTGGCAAGGAAGCCCGAGCAGGAGGCAGCAAACAGATTTGTTCCCAAATACACGTGAAACCCATTCTTGGGGACGATCAGGATTAAGTGGAGGAGGAGCAAAGACGAGAGAGGACTAAAATATCACCAGACTTGGTTATTAATTGTTAACCTTACCGCATTTATGCTCACAGGCTGGGGGACCCCAGGATATCTGTGTTATAAAAAATAAAGGCATTACTCCAGACCTATCATCTCTAAAACTGGGCTCAGTATCTTTCCTACAAGCCTCCTTATTCTGTGTTTCCTACCCCTGTAAATAGCACCACTATCTACCCATTATTTTCAACCCAGAAACACGGGGGAAAACTTTGATTTTTTTTTTCCCCCTCTACCTCACCCCCACATCTCGGAGGCAGGCTCACAAAAGTCGGTTGAATGAATGAATGAATGAATGAGTGGTTGGATTCATCCCCAAGTCCCGTGAATTTAATTTCTAGTCACTTCTCTCCATTCTCTCTGCCACTCTCCTAGTTAAATCATTATCGTTTCTCACCTAGATGATTATAAATACCTCCTAAGTGGTCTTCCCACCTCTGGTTTTCCATTAATCTAGTCATTTGTATACTAGCTCACATAATCTTTCTAAAATGCAAAGAGAATCACTGAATCTTCTGCTTATCAATCTTCAGTGGGTCCTCCTTACCCTTGGGACAAAAAGTCCACCTCCTTACCATGACTTACAGGGTGTGACGTAATCAGGGAACTTTTTCCTTCACAGCCTCTCTTCTTCACATTCCCTGTGTTTTTGCACTTCAGTCCCCCCTGAACTACTTTTAACTTTCTCATAGGTGCTGTGTTGTCCTGCTCAGAAGCTCAGTTGCACGAGCTGCTTCCTCTTTGGTCTCTTCTATCCATCCAGCTCAAACTCCTTTCTTCTCTACTTAGCCCCTTTTCAACTTTCTCATCTGGTCTGAGACAGCACTTCCTCCAGGAAGCCCTTTCTGACTGGCCAGATTTGAGCCCACTCCCCTCTCCCCATCATTCTCACAGCATTATTTCCGTACCATGCTTCTGCTATTTTATACCAGATTGCCTATTCCAACAGCCTATCGGTTCCGTGAAGGTAGATAGCCAGTCTCTTAGTCACATCTGTGGCCACGAACAAGTGAAAGGAAATTCCATGTGAACACATGAATAAATCCTTGGACTCCTTAACAAGCTTTATTACCCTTTGTTCTGATGAGGATGCAGAAACCGAATGCAGTGTTTCTTTGTTACCCATTCCTACAAAGTCCTGTGCTACAGCAGTTCACATAAATTCTTCCATCTTCTCGTTCTTATTCCCATTTTATAAATGAGGCCACTGAGGCTTAAGTTGCCATAAATAACCCTGATATTAAGGCATGGGCGGCTCATTGTGATGCTAGGGGTCAGCTCTTTCTATTCTCCACATGGCCCACTACATCCATAGGATGAGAAAACATTTTAATCTTAAAAATAAATAATAGAATAAAGGGCGCCTGGGTGGCTCAGTCGGTTAAGCGTCCAACTTTGACTCAGGTCATGATCTCACGGTTCGTGAGTTCGAGCCCCGCAGCGGGCTCTGTGCTGACAGCTCGGAGTCTGGAACCTGCTTCGGATTCTGTGACTCCCTCTCTGCCCCTCGCCCCCGCCCCTGCCCATCTCTCTCAAAACTAAATAAAAACATTTAAAAATGTTTTTTAAATGAATAATAGATTGATCACTGGCTTTTTGACCTCCAGTCGTCTGCTCTGAATGTAGATTTTCCTTATTGTTAATCTGAAAGTACCTTTCTTTGTGCCATATTCTTTATTCTCAAGGTTTTTTCTGCAGGCCCTCTGTCTACAGCGTTTTCTGCCTTTCTTGCTCTCTCCATAGTGAGAGTCACTGGACCTCTCATTTCTGTTTCATTTCCATTTGTCCTTTTTTTTTGGGGGGGGGCTACTTTAATACTTTTATTAAAGGTCATAAAAGTATCCAAGAAGATCAATAAATGTGATACAATGATATATATCCTAATATGAAGAACTTTCTTTCAGTACCTTGCTTTGCTTCACAATAGTCTATTGTCCTTTTCAGCACAGATTCCCTCCCCCCCACCCCAGTCCTGCTCCCTGATTACTCTCTCCAGAGCACTTTTGCCTGAGCTCAGTTATTCCTTGATGTTTGTCAGCCGCAGCCTGATGTCAGACTACCTACGAGGCTTCCACTGGCCTTTCATGGGAAAAGCAAATTACTGCTTGTTACCCACCCAGCTGCTTAATTAGCAGTATTCTCTGTGGAAGAAACATCTAGAAGTACAGCTAGAGAGGGAACATATACCGCGGCGTCTGGGAAATGATCCATGTTTTGCTGACCATGACAGCCTGTGGTCCCCGAGTTCCAACACCCGGATGCCCAGTCACAGAATGGGAGAGACGATAAAGCAGTGTGTGCACAGCAAATGCTTTCACATTGGACAGACCTCGGTATGAATCCTCTTTCTACCGTGTTTCTATCCGGTAGCCTTGAGCAAGTCCACGAACTTTCCTGTGCCTCAGTTCCTTCATCTGTAAGACAGAGGTCATAATGGTATCTACTCAGCAGAGTAAAATCTCACCATGATGACAGTGTTGGTGGTTGACATAGATAGATGGAAAAATAGCCCAGATATGCCCATGTCTTAGTCCCAGGAAATTGTGGCTGTTACCTTATGTGGCAAATGTGACTTTACAGATGTGATTAATCAAGGATGTTCGGAAGTGGAGATTATCCTGCGCTATCTGGGTGGGCCCTAAGTGGAGTCACGAGCGTCCTTGTAAGAGAGAGGCAGACAGAGATCTGAATGCAGAAGAAGGCCATGTGGCCGTGGAAGCAGAAGAGAGATTTAAAGATGCTCTGATGCTGGTTTTGAAGACAGAGGGCAGTGCCTTGAGCTGAGCAATACAAGGAATGCAGCCCTAGAAGATGGAAAGGCAAGGAAAGGGATTCTCCCCTAGAGCTGCCGGAGGGAGCTCAGCCCCGCCCAGAACCTGGTCTCCACTCAGCTCTGGCTCCAGAGCTGTTAGAGAATAAATGCGAGTGAGTCGTTTTAAGCCACTGAGCTTGGGATCATTTGAAACAGCAGCCTCAGGAAACTAACACAATGGTGATATTTTGGGAAATGCAAGATGACTCCGAGTGAGCTGATAACATAAGAAAAGTGACATTACGAAGGCTGATGATGGGGTGGAGAGGCCCTCTAGTTTGAAAGGTGTGGTGGGAGGTATCACGGTGCCTGCTGGGTGTTAGAGGGAGGCCAGAAGTAAAAGGGCAAAGGGTGAAGCCATATGCAGGGATTTTAGATGCAAACAGAAGCACAGAGAAGGGAGGGCTGGACGGTGACTGAGGGTGTGATGTGACAGGGAGGGTAGGGGGGCAGATGGGGCTCAGGAAAGAGTGATCAGTTACGAAGAAAGGCTGGCTTGGGGAATTTCCCTGGGCAGCGAGGATGCTGAGGAAGTGTGGATTTTAGAAGAGAGGGCCTGTGTCCCCTAAACAAAAGGAGCCATTTTCTATTATTCTCAGTGCCATATTACTGATAGAAAAAGACACTCCCAGGAAAGGGATTCTGAAAAAAGATTTGTTGTGCTTTAAGCCAAGTCAAGACTATTAGCAGGAGACTGAGTGCCTTCGACTTCGTCTATTTCTAGCACTACCCAGAGAGGTGTAGGCTGAAGCGAAGTTAGTTTCATTTGAAATCTCCACGTGTTGTACATAATTTGGTATTTCCTACAGAACACATTGTGCCTTTTCACACAGCCATGCCTCCACGCATGCTGGCTCTCCTCTCCTGTCCTACCCTCCGCTGCCTGGACCCAGCTGGCAAAGTCTTGCCCATCCTTCCAGCCTCGAGTCAAGTATGAACTCCTTGAACCAGCTTCCAGGCTAACTGCACTGGCTAGTTCCTATTCGCTAGCAATTTCGGCACTTCATTGTCACCACACTTAAATGATTGCTGCTCCCTCCCCTCCACTAAGTTCACCTTTCCCTCCTCCTTAGACAGAGAGGTCCCTGGGGGCAAATACCAGTCTGTGGAGAACACTTCTTCTGCACCCCCAGGGCTTGGCATGCAGGAAGCATTCAATAAATGCGAATGGTTGCTAAGAAAGTAGATCTTACATGTTCTCAGCACAAAAAAGGTTGGGGGGGGGTGGTATGTTTAATCAACAAAATGAGGTATTAGCTAAAACTATGCTGGTAATCATTTTGCAGCATATATCAAACCAATACGTTGTATACCTTAAACTTACACGATGTTATATATCAATTATATCTCAAGAAAGGTAGAAACAGGAAAAAAGAAGATTTGAGGGGGCTTCAAGAACAAAAAATAAATGTGAACAGATGGATGGATGAATTGATTCACTAATTGTACCTTATGCGCAGACTTATCATGGGGTAAAGAGAAAAAAAAGGTTATGCATCCCAGAGCCAGTGTCTAAAGAAAATAAGGCCTTCCATCCAATTCTCTTCAAAGTAAGAAATCATAAAAGTAAATAGCACCAGAACTCCTTCATGCATGATACACATAGTAATTGCATTATCATCTGTTGTATAGTTCAAATGACAATTCAATATCTGGTCTAGAATTTAAGAACAGATTTTCTTCACCTTCCAGATCTGATCTGCCATCTCCCTTATGACATTTTTTTAAATCAAGGCAGACTATAAAAGGAAAATAAAGTGCCATCTTAAATGCACACAAATTTAGGGGCGCCTGGGTGGCTCAGTCGGTTAAGCGTCCAACTTCAGCTCAGGTCACCATCTCGCGGTCCGTCAGTTCGAGCCCCGCGTCAGGCTCTGGGCTGATGGCTCGGAGCCTGGAGCCTGGAGCCTGCTTCAGATTCTGTGTCTCCCTCTCTCTCTGCCCCTCCCCCGTTCATCCTCTGTCTCTCTCTGTCTCAAAAATAAATAAACGTTAAAAAAAAAATTTTTTTTTAAATGCACACTAATTTATTTTGAAGCAAGGTTTTTTATTAAACCACAGGTTGATTTTTACCTAGTGTCTTTCACATTTGAGAGCAAATTGTCTAAAATTCACAATTGTTTTCTTAAAAAAGATAAATTTGTCATGTGCCATGGATGCTATTACTTACAGATGCTACTATTATCTTTTTATTACAAAAATAAAAGTGAGAGCTGTAGTGAAACGTGTCACGATCACATGTGGAATAAAATGATCTTATGAGAATTAAATACATCACTAATAAATTGTCAAGTGATTAAATATGCACGGCATCTCCCTACAACAAGCATGCAACTCAGAAGGCCCAATTAGTATGCCCAAGTCTCAGGGACAAATCGTAAACTACTTTATCTTCGTCCTACATCCATCTGAATATTTAGTAAGTTTAGAATTGCATAGTTAACCTGGCTCTAAGAGTTTTTACTCTTTACTCTGAACAACAAAGTTGCAGCTCGCTACCAAACAGGGTAACTCTGGGGGAAGGTGAAATCCTACACTTCCCATATACATCGATGTGGACTTCCCGTGGGTGGAAGGCACAGTGTCAGACATCACAGGCAACACAAATATGTGTCCCGACCATGCCCACTTTGCAACTGCTGGGCATTTCTAGTCGTATTTGCTTACAAACCACACAATGGGCTATTTCGTAACAATTGAAAGACCCTGATCAGGGTGACCGAAACTGATGAATTGCTAAAAAAAAAAAAAAAAAAAAAGTTGCCTTGAGAAAAAGAACAACTAGCATTTTAGGATTTCCTTATGTAAAGTCGACTAGTTGTATTTTTGCTGGCTTTCGCTACACTAGAATCAAGCCCTCTGCTTCTGGAAGGAGAGTGATTTTGTTGTGCTAGGGCACCAGGAAAACTCAGTTGTTCTACCCATTCGCTGAAGCTTTCTTGCTGCAGATGGGTGGCCATTATTTCTGCCTTTTGCCTCTTTACCTCCTCAGTTTTAATTCCATGGCTCTGTCCCAATCTACATTGTTTTTCAATTGCTAAGAAATTAGATATCATCAGCTAGTAATGTGCCGGTTAAAAACTTTTTTTTTTTTTTGTCTCTTTTCCAAACTGTCATGGAATGTAGAAAGAGGAAAAAGTTGTTAGTACTTGGCTGCATTCCTCACTGCACATAACTTTGATAATCCAGGGTACTTTGCTCTCTTAAAATGAAATTATAAATGATATTTAATGGTTTTTAAAAGTTTGATATCTAATGCTTTTTAAAAGTTTAACAAAACTGTTAAAGTTTTATTAATAAAGAGGAAACATTTGGGGGCGCCTGGGTGGCTTGGTCAGTTAAGGGTCCAACTCTTGATTGCAACTGGGGTCATGATCTTTTTGTGAGTTTTAGCCCCACATCAGACTCTGTGCTGACGGCATGGAGCCTGCCTGGGATTCTCTCTCTCTCCCCGTCTCTGTGCCTCTCTTTCTCTCTCTCTCTCTCATTCTCTCTCTCTCTCTCTCAAAATAAATAAATAAACTTAAAAAGAAAACAAAAAAAAAAAAACCCAAAGAAACATTTCTATAAAGTATAAGATTAATAATGTCCATTGCAGGGGAGGGAAAAAAAAATAATGCCCATTGCTTGCCAAAATTAATATATTCATGTCAGAGTCAAAAGTCACAAATAGAGTTGAGAAGAGTCATAAGAGGGAATATACTTAAATTTCACCATATGTCTAAGTGCTTCATTTTTATAGAAAAGAAATAAACACTCTAAGTTATTGAAGAGGGAGAGCTAATTCATTATACTGGAGGTTTAAACATAAAAGGGAAGGAAGAAAGAAAATAACATATGCTTGGATTCCAAAACCCTGTTACATCATAACACCCAAAATTGGAGAGAAGACGGAAAACATATCTTGCAAGCCTCGTCCACATGTTTGGCACCCCCTCACAAAACCCCTGTGCCATTTTATTAACACACTTTTTCACATGTAGCAGTTGGATCTAATGAGAGGCTGAACCTTGCCTTTGTGGTAGAAATTGATTTATTTTTCCCCTTCATTCTGAGTTCTCCGGGAGCCCACCCCAGGCCTTCGAGAGCCTGCTTCATTGTTCGTCATTAGTATTTATCACTTTTACAGAATGCCACGGGGTGCTCAGAACTCTAGCATGCTATTCAAAAGAAAACACAAAATCCCTGCTCTTGGGGGTGGGGGCGGGGTGGGGGGGAAACCATTAAAAGCATTGGCGGAATCTAAGAAAAGGAAAATACAATCGTGATGAAACAATGTGTCCAGTAGGAGAGCCACGCAGGCTACCTTTGAGAGGTACATTCCAAGGGGAGACGGAAGAATGTGTGGTTGAGGACTCTCTCCTTCTTCATCTGACCACCCTCCGCGATGACTTCTGGTCAGTGCGCCAGCTCAGAGCAGGAGCAGGTGGCCAGCCCGAAATGGAGCAAGCCAGGTATTCAAGTCACATAACAGGAGGGGCAAAAAAGTGCAATGCCTCCTCGGTGGGCCGGCACCACTCACCTGCCATCTGTGTGACAGCATTCAGAGTCGGGAGGGTGCTTGAGAAGGGAAGAAAGAGAATCTAATCCCGCTACCTTTTACGAGTACTCAGAGAAAACATCTATAAAAACTGAGGATAAAAATGTTGCATAGTGATGTGCTCTCGCACAGACCTGATTTCCTCTTTCATATCACCCAATACATGCAATTTCCTCCTAAAGTGTATTTTTTTTTAATAAAGAAAATCAGTAGGATTCTATGATAGGTATATTTTTCTGGGAGGGAAAGTGATGCATTTGGTTTCATTTCCTCCTGGTGTCGTAATCCTTTGCCATCAGCAATGCTACCAAGATTGGAACACTGATTTTAATATTTCGTACTTTAATTGACTGTAGTTCTCCCGTATATCTACTCAGTTTGAAATTGTGGATGACAGTATGTTTTCAGCTCAACCTATTTTAATTCTTATTCTAGATTCTGTGGAATCATATGACAGCAGGTTTAAGGCTGATATTAACCACTTCTTATTTTTGGCAGGTTGGTATAAACATTATTAAATAGGTCTATATAAAGTCAGGTAAAATATGCTCATGCCTGCCACGTAGCATACACCCAATAAATAGCTTATGAAGGAAAGGTGGGGGAAAGTACCTAATTAGAAGGGTGAACGAAGAGAAAATTCTCCATATGCAATTACAAGAAACTCCTTCTGTCCAGGTTTAGGTTTCCATTAAATTCACTACAGGCACCAAAAAGTAAAACTCAAGTGAGATGCCCTTATACATCCAGCGATGGCGATTGGTTCCACAAGTGCTAGAGTTTGTAGGTTAGAAAGGAGAATAATTTATGTGAAGTCCTCCTGACATAACATAAATGCCTTTCTTACATAACATAAATGGTAAATGTGGCATTAGAGTTCTGCTTCTTTCTCCAAAGGGTATTTTTTAAAAAGCACCCACAAATGTCATCCCATCTATTTTTAAGCAGAGCGCTGCCGGGGAACCAGCTGAATCGTGTAAACCCAATGGGAAAATTCTACGTTTAAATAAGCTATTCTACCTCATTGAAAATAAGTGGTGCAGACTGACACAGAACATATGGGTTTTTGCATACAGTTACGTGTAAGTGTTCTTAACTTTGAATATAAAATCCCAGCCCAAGCTGGAAAACAGGAAAGCAAAATATATTCTTTAGTAATGGCTCTCTAACGATTCCAACTTCTGATTCTCCCACCCAACTTTTATCAATTTCGAGTGAAAACCTATTCCTTGGGTTTTCTTTGCAAGTGTCAGAGCAGTATTTGTAGATTGAGACAATGTAACTACAATAGAAATTCTACAAGAGAGACGTACACTAGCTGTAAATTTGGGGGTTTTCATAGATTTCATTTTTTAATGGATCTGGGGTTTTTCCACAAATTTCTTAATAAACATTATATATGTTAATTCTGAAAAAAAAAATACAAACAGTACAAAATGATATAGAGTTAGAAGGAAAAGCCCCCTGTTTCCCAGTCTCCCCATGCCTACTTCCTAAAGACAACCATGACTATTATCATTTTAACATTTTCCTTGTGACATTTTGTGCATGTATCCAAACACAAAAATATACGTGTATATGTATATATACACAACATATATGCGCATTTGTTTTCTTTCTTTTTAACAAACCGTATGATACTGTAAGTTAATATTCAGCGCTAGACTCTTTTAACTTTATAATTATGTTGGTCTTCTTTTCATGGCAGTATATAGAGATCAACTCGTTCTCTTCTTCTTTCTTTTCAGACTTTTATTTAAATTCCAGTTAGCTAACCTACAGTGCAATATTGGTTTCGGGAGTAGAACCCAGTGATCCATCACTTACATACAACACCCAGTGCTCATCCCAGCCAGTGCCCTCCTAATGCCCATCACTTATTTAGCCCATCCCCCACCCACCTCCCTCCATTAACTCTCAGCTTATTCTTTTTCTTTATGTTTATTTATTTATTTTTGAGAGAGAGAACTAGAGCACATGCATGAGTGGGGGAGGGGCACAGAGAGAAGGAGACACAGAATCCCAAGCGGGGTTCGGGCTGTCAGCACAGAACCTGACCCGGGGCTCGAACCCTCAAAATGTGAGATCACAACCTGAGCTAAAATCGAGAGTCAAGCACTTAACCAACTGAGCCACCCAGGTACTCCATCCTTACCTTTAAGCGTCTCTCATGATTTGTTTCCCCCTCTCTCTCTTTTTCCTCCACTGCCCATATATTCATCTATTCTGTTTCTTAAGTTCTACATACGAGTGAAATCATATGGTATTTGTCTTTCTCTGGCTGACTTATTTCACTTAGCATAATACACTCTAGCTCCAGCCATGTCGCTGCAAATGGCAAGATCTCATTCTTTTTGATTGCCAAGTAATACTCCATTGCATATACATATATATATATATAGATAGATATAGATATAGATAGATATAGATATAGATATCTATCTATATCTATGTATATATCTATCTATATGTATATATATATGTGTGTGTATACATACATATATATACATGTATACATATCTATCTATATGTATAGATAGATACATGTATATCTATCTATACATATAGATAGATATATCTATACATATAGATAGATATATCTATACATATAGATAGACATATCTATATATATCACATCTTCTTTATCCATTCATTAGTCAATGGACATTTGGGTTCTCTCCATAGTTTGGCTATTGTTAATAATGCTGCTAGAAACATTGGAGTGCATGTACCCCTTCAAATATGTACTTTTATACCCTTTAGGTACCTCATTCTTCTTAATAACTGTAAAATTCTTCATTATATAGGAGTATTCATTCCTTTAGCAAATGTTTAATGCTCATCTACCATGTGTCAGACACACTTTCAGACACTAAGCATACAAAATTGAATAAGACAAAATCCCTGCTTCATGAAAGAAACATTCTACTATATTTTAACATTTGAGGAACTAGAATATTAACAATACATATTGCGCACCATTAGTCACTATCACGTTTGTGGCTTTTACAAACAGTGCTGTAATAAATCACCCAGTAAATAAATCTCGATGCTAATTTATCAGTTGAGTAAATTGCAGATGTTATTTTTATTCATTCAGTCTTTCAGTCAATTCTTTCTTCATATTATCAACTTCTCCAGGAATGGATTGTGACTTTTTCATTGTTAATTAAATTAATGCAGGAATAGAATTTTTATACTTAGGTACTCTACCTTTGTAAATCTACCTCCTCAAATATCTTAATAAAAGATGTTAAAATTTATCTGAAGTGAATCCTTCTGAATCAGCCTATGAAAATGCTCTGAAGGGGAATTAGGTCAAATGAGCCAGTTTCTCTCCACTTTTATTGATCATATGTGCTAGAAACTTCTGATTTAAATATTTCATAATAACCAAATACCTTCCGGGCACAATTTTTATGTCTCCTTTTGGTTTCTGTGTAGCATAAGAACAAAGGAAAGATGTCTTTGTAAATCAAACAAAACAAATAAATATATTTCTCCATTCGTAGAAAATGATGCTTTCTACAAAATTGGGCAAAAAAAATCAATTTCTATTTCTATGATTCTCATTCAAAAACCTATCCCTGAGTTTCTATTGTCTTTATGTCCCATATATTTATTACAATTGAAATCAGGTCAAAATTTACATCTAGGAGTGCCTCGGACAAGAAGAGAAGGAACGCCAATTGCCAGATAGTGGGCGCACCAGGGAGAAAGTAGCCTCACCCCCTCTATCTCAGTGGTTGGAGGGGAGGGTCCCCCATTTCCTGCCTCCTACTCCACGATATCCTACCCACCCGCAGAAAGTATTCTCTATGTTTCAGACTTCCAGTGACATCAAAGACATTTGACCAGTTTGGGTAGAAACTAGGAAGCCACTTAAATTTTTTTTTTTTCTAAGAACTATGTCCTCCTAGGAAAAAAAGTTCTCTGTGGACTTCTGACACAAAACGGTTTGTTTTGTTTTGTTTTGTTTCGTTTTCGGGCTGTTATCCAAATCTGTCCCAGGGAAAACAAAAATAATTCCTTTTCGTCAAATGGGATATCATAAATGGAGCTTAATTTAATGCTTTTCTATTAATTCAAAATTTTTTACTCTGCACAAACAATTGAAAACTTGAGTGGGAGGCTAAGTGCCCACTCATCCAGCTGTAGTGAGGAGTGTATGAATTGTGTATGAATTGAGCAATCCATATGCATTGTTACTAGGGGAAGCATGAATAGTTGAAGAAACTGAATCAGGTCAGTTTGACTTATAACCGGAAAGGTAGAGGAAGAAAAAAAAAAAAAAAAGACCCCAAACAACCTTTCTCAAAGTAAATTTATCTGTGGTATTAATGTCTATAGGTAATTCACAACTCCTGTTACAGGAAAAACGGCACCCTTGAATTTGAAATATGCGTATGTGTTCATGTGCGTGTGAGAGAGGAAATACTGAAGACGGAGTTCCCGTCAATATTAGGCAATAGAGGGAATAAGGGGGTGTGCGTGCCATTTCGCAAAGATTCTTTTACATCCAAAGATGATCATTTACTCTCTTGACTAAGACATTCTTACCTCATTACAGTTTTTTCTGTGAAAGGTTGGCATGATCTGGGTTTATGATATGAAATGCAAGCCATGTGACACATACCTATCTTTAAAGATCGATGCCACCTTCATTGCTCTATTACGGTCTTTCATTTGCACAGATTCCTGGAGTAAAACAAATAATGACATAGGCTTGACACAAAGAGGGAGCTCCCAGAGACGGTTTTGTTATGGTTCTTCCCTTCTACACATAAAGGCCACCCTCCATTTGTCCTCTGCATATCCAGATAGGGAGATCAAGATAGTGTTACCAATCGTGAAAAGCCCTCATACAGATTAACCGTCTTTCATTTTGTTGAGTCCAACGGATAGATAAATAATTGCAATATAATGAAGCTGAAACACAGGTCCGAGAGAGAAGAGAGCTGAATTCTAGCTCAGTTCTGCCACTTAGTAGCCCTATAAAGTGTAGTTTACATTCTAGGTGTCAGTTTCTTTGTGTGTTAATGATGATATTTATCAAAACATGATTTGAATAGGTGCCCGTCTAAAGAAAAGGAATAGAATTGGAGAAACTGAGTGTTACGCTCAGGTTTCCTTATTGGCAGACATCCTGTAATCTTTACGATGCTGATATGGACACCAACTCTCTAAGAGAACGATACAGGATAGAGCATGTCCTGAAACCCTTCTATCTTGAAACCTTCTTCCATGAGGCACACCTGTGGATGAGTGATCCATGGAGTGTGTTTTCGAATATACTGGGTAAGATGGCAATTTTAGGATGCTGCTTCTCTGGTCCTGCCACGATCTGGTGATGGGGCTGTGTGGGCCTAGTGGCATTCCACTGACCCTGCTGTGGAATGTGGTTGTGGTTCCCTGGAGACCTTCACAGAAAAAATCCAACTTCAGCTCCCTGGAGGCCACCAAGGCCTCTCCTCTGGAGGCTGGTCATATGTCCACCCCCTGCCAAATCCACCACAGATACTATACCCACCCCCATCAGCTTCTTCATGGACAGGACCCCTCCTGACATGTTACGTTGAGGTCCCTCTTACTTGCCCACGTTGGATGCCATGTTTCTTCCCCACCATTGGTGGAATAAAATCCAAGACTAAAGACCCCCACACTTACCTCTTAACCAATGAATAAATCAGGTATAACTCGGGTAATATAACAAAAGATTTCAGAGCACTTTTAGTTTATCTTGTTTTCCTATATCTTATTTGGATTATTTCTTATATCTTATCTCCTATATCCGCTTGGAACTGGGTACGGAGACATGAATAAGACATAGTTTCTGCCAGATGAATATCATCCCTCCGCTCGAGTTGCTTGCAGATTGGTGGGTGAGACAGCCTTGTCAAGAAATGGTCCTAAAATATTGTGATAGTTCTACATTAGTAGTATGTGCGGTTGTTACGGTAATTTTTTTTTTTTTTAGGTTAGCTATATAACTGTTTGACTAAGACAGGTCATGGTGGAATTCCTGGCCTTTTAGAATGTAGAGGGTTTAAATAAAAGATCTGAAGCTGTGATTTATTTCATGCGGAGTGACGTTTCAGGTGACTAGATTTTCCTGTTCGCTTGCCAGCAAGAATCAAATGTTTTGTAAACGGCTTCCCTGCTCTTAAAAGCCTGTCAATTAAATTCATGTGTCCAGTGCTCTGCTGGGCACTGGATGTGAAGCTGGCAGAGCGGAGTTTCACTCTCCTTGGATGGCCTTTGTGGACCTTCTGAACAGCTCATCAGGGAGCTGGTGTTTACACTTAGGTCTTTGACCCAAACTGACTCCTTAGAAGAATGCACGGAGCACACACAGCTCATAACCGAAGAGAATCTATATAACAATGAGCACTGCGGTGACCCTTTTTGCCTCTGGGGTCCTGCGCCCACCACCCCAGAGGCTGCCACTTGAGGCCCCAACTGTGACGGTTAGTTCTGTGTGGCCACCTGGCCAGGCCAGAGTGCTCAACTATTTCATCAAACACTAACCTAGATGTCACTATGAAGGAATTTTGTAGATACAACTAACACGTACCATCAGTTGGCTCTAAGGAAAGATTACCCCTGATGATGTGGGTGGGCTTCTCCAATCAGTTAGTTCAAAGGCCTAAGAACAAAGCTGAGGCTTCCCTGAGCACAAGAAATTCTGCCTCAAGGCTCAGCTCCTGCCTGACTTTGCAGCCCCCACAGCCTGCCCTAAGGATTTCACACCTGTTGCCCCCCTACAACCACGTGAGCGAATTCCTCAAAACAAACCTCTGTTTTTTTCTGCTCTGCTCTGAGAACCTTGTGGTTGACCCACCGTCCCTTACATGCCAGCCTCTGGGCCGACCCTGGAGATTTTCCCAAGTGCACTCTCTTCCCCATCCGAAGCCCCTTCCCACCCCTAGGCTGAAAAGGCCTTGAAACTATTACATATTCTATTACAATTCATCTCTGTTATGAATTAAATAGGCTGTTAAAAGATGTTATGTTCGGGGCGCCTGGGTGGCGCAGTCGGTTAAGCGTCCGACTTCTCGTGGTCCGGGAGTTCGAGCCCCGCGTCAGGCTCTGGGCTGATGGCTCAGAGCCTGGAGCCTGTTTCCGATTCTGTGTCTCCCTCTCTCTCTGACCCTCCCCCGTTCATGCTCTGTCTCTCTCTGTCCCAAAAATAAATAAACGTTGAAAAAAAAAATAAACACTTGCTTTCACATACTTAGGCTTTAAAAAAAAAGATGTTATGTTCATTGGACTGAAATCACATGTCTGGGAAGTAGCAGTCAAATTTGAATCCAGGCTTGCCTGCTCCCAAACTCTATACTATATTCATTGCACCATGTTCCTCCCCTGTAAGAGAATAACTACCTGGGTAAGAATTACCTGGTAGGAAAATATTCCATTTTTTTCTGTGCCACTTTTGTATGTGGAAGGCTTTATTTTTTTTTTTTTATTTTTTTTTTTTTCCGACGTTTATTTATTTTTGGGACAGAGAGAGACAGAGCATGAACGGGGGAGGGGCAGAGAGAGAGGGAGACACAGAATCGGAAACAGGCTCCAGGCTCCGAGCCATCAGCCCAGAGCCCGACGCGGGGCTCGAACTCACGGACCGCGAGATCGTGACCTGGCTGAAGTCGGACGCTTAACCGACTGCGCCACCCAGGCGCCCCTGTGGAAGGCTTTAAACATTACCTAAATGAGAGATGTGCCATACTGACATCAAATATCTTATAAATTAGATTAAAAAGACAGGATTGTTCTAAGGTGAATGGAAGCCTTTTTAAAATGTATTTATTTATTTATTTTAGCTTTTAAAAATGTTTTGAACCCCACCGCTCCTGGCCCTCAGAGGCTGATACATCAACAACGTGCAAAGCATTTCAACCATCAGGCTGCCTTGATCTGGCTTTGCAGAGGTGGTCCTGACCTATCTGATGGACTCTTTCCATCTACTTAGGCACTCCTGACCCTAGCCAGCGCATTCTCTGACTCTCGGCTACACAGGGACCTAGTCAAAAAAAGGACGCTCCTATCATCCTCATTCTGAAGTTAGCTTTTAAGATAGATTCTTCTACAAGTTTTCAGTCAGTGAAAGTAAGGATAACTAGGAGTCAGAGAGCTCAACTCTAGAAGTATTACTTTAGGGTCTCAAAGCTGTCCATTCAACAAACGCATATTAAACATTTACTTCATAGGAGGCACTTTGGGAGAAACAAAGATGAATCACATTGCCCTATGATTAATAATGAACGTGGCAGTTGTTCTGTGCTGGACGTTCTAGAAACAGTGCTTTTCACGCCAATGAAAGCAACCAACTAGTGGCTAGTGAAATCAATTCAGTGGGTCACAAACAACATTATTTTTAATTAAATAGAATACAATAGAAGAGAATAGGAAAGAAGATAGAGTACATGGCACACAGAGAGGTTAAGTCTTTCTTTCTTTTAGTTGTATATGTGCATATACTGGTTTCTAAAGGCAGATGTATTTCTTACCATGAAAGGTAGTCGAAAACCATTTAAAAGCTACTGAGAGAGAGAGAGAGAGAGAGAGAGAGAAAGAGAGAGAAGAAAACACAAGCTTTGCTCTCAAGAAGCTTGCATCTTGCGGGGAAGACAAAGGTAATTAATGAACAGCAGAACCCTTCGTCTAAAGCAGCCGATGACTAAGGGGTACAATGAATGTTGCTGATTTAGTGTTCCTATGAGATTTAGGCCAGGCAAAACTCACCGTGACAGCTCATTACTTCTTCCTCCTTGAAAAATTCCTCACTTGGCTTCCAGGACAACATACCTCGCTGATCTTTGTCATACTCCCTTGCCTATTCCTCCTTAGCTCCCCATCTCCTGTGGTTGGGTCCATGCCAGATGGGCACAGCTCTTGGACCACTTTTCTCTACTACCAACACTAACTTCTTAGGTCACTCAGTCATTATCTGAGCTTTAAATATCATGTGAGTGCTCACGTTTGTTTTTGCGGCCCAGATGGCCTGAACTCCCAGACTTGCATATCCAGGGCCCTATTCAACCTCTCTACTTGGAGGTCTCATGGGCATCTCACACAGAATATGTCCCGCAGTAAGCTCCTAATCTTTGTCACCCAAGTGCGCACCTCCCTTGGGTTTTTCTAATCACAGCTAATGGGAATTCAATTTTTCCAGCTGGTTAGGCCAAAAATCCTGGCATTGTTTTTGACTCTCCTGTTTCTCTCAATTTCCACGTCCAAATCATCATTGAAAAGCCTCTGGGCTCTATCTTCTCCTCACCTCCTCTGCTACCACTATTTCTCACCTTCAACTCTCATCTGGTTTAGTTCATGAGCCTCCAGATTCTTCCCTGGAGTCTACCTTATCCCCTCTAGCAACCTCAACTCAGCAAAGTCGAATGATCCCTTTATTTATTTATCTTTTTTAAGTAGGCTCCATGCCCAGTGTGGAGCTTGAACTCATGATCCAGAGATCAAGAGTCCCATGCTGTACCAACTGAGTCAGCCGGGTGCCTCACCAAGTGATCCTTTTAAACCAGGACTTCTGGTATCTCTCATCAGAACCTCCAATCTCTTACCATCTCAAGGAGTAAATGCCACAGTGCTTACAATGGCCTGTGAAGCCCAGTGATCTGGACCCCATGCCCACCCTTCACCCCTCTTGTTCCCACCTGCTATCTCCTCTCACTCCACTTCCCCACCAGACTCCTCAAGGCAGCATGGCAGGCAGACCTCCCCAGCGGGACCTTCTCACTCTTCTTTCTGCTCCAAGCACTCACCCTACAGATCTGCAAGCTGACTTCCTCCCCATTCAACCCTTACTCAAGGTCACCTTCTCAGGGAGGCCTCCAGGGGCCATGCTCTGCAGCATGGCAAATGGCACGACTATCCCTCCTCCACATGCACACTCTGCTCCCCTCTCCTGCTTTCCTTTCCTCTATGCCAAAGCTCACTATCTAACGTACATTTTATTCACTGTATTCATGCCTGTCTTCCTCCCTCCCCATTCTACATTGCTGTACACCCAGTACCTAAAGCAGTGCCTACGTTACAGTAATAGGCTCAATAAATGTGCACTGGATAAATGAACAATGGCTTTAAAGTATTGGAAAAAGTCACAAAAGAAATGACACCTTTAACTCCAGCTTAACCACCAAGTCGAAGAAGGTAATACCATAATAAAGTTTGGTCTAAGAAACCTCACCTCAAACTCTACAATGAATACTCCCATTGGGACATTTCCTTTCGATGGAGCCTGAGCTAGTTTAGAAATACTGGTTCAGATAGCTACTGAATGTGTGATACTCATCTAGGTGCGTGCTCGTATGACAAGTTCTGTTAGTTCTGTATCATGTTGCCTAGAGGAAGTGGGTTGAAGTATAGCCTTAAAAGTACAAATCTCCAAAAGGCAATTTCCCCAGATGAGATTATTAAACGGAATGTTGTATTACACATGTGCCTAAAGACACCCCAAATATTATTCCAGTCTTTCTAGATGTCAACAACTACATTCACATAATTTGAAAGAGGATATTTCATTGAATTAGAATGAATGGTGTTCATGAAGGAAAGAATCTGTTTTGGTCCATTTGAAAACAGTATACTTTTTTTTAAGTTTATTTATTTATTTTGAGAGAGAGAGAGAGAGAGAGAGAGAGAGAATGAACAGGGGAAGGGCAGAGAGACAGGAAGAGGAGAATCCCAAGCAGGCTCCACGCTATCAGTGCAGAGCCAGAGGCAGGGCTTGAACCCATGAACGGTGAGATCATGACCTGAGCCGAGATCAAGAGTCAGACGCTTAACCCACTGAACCACCCAGGTGCCCCTGAATACAGTATACTTTTAGGTGTCATGAATGTAACTTGGAATACAAAGACCAAACAGCACCAAGGTGCACTAGTAATCAGATGATAGTGATTTTTTAAAAGAAGGGTATTCTGAACTTTTTCTCTTCTCAAATCTATTGTTTTTTTTTTTCTGCTATACACCAAACAGCTAAGTTAATGGTTCACGAGGGTAATAATCTATGAGCTCATTTGAGAAAACTTAGTATCCCAGACTTAATGGTAAACTAAAGGAAAATATTTGCTGAAATCTGCAAACATTTGTAATTTTGAATTAAGTATTAATACTGGAGATGATTGACTTGATATTTTGTGGACTGCAAACTAGCTGTTCCAAGATTATCAGACTTGAAGTTCTAAGGAAAAAAGATCCATAGTCATAAACATTGACAAGCAGTGGGGGCTCAGAACTGCTGAGACACATAGAAGATTTTACCCAACACTGAAGTTCAGTTTTGATGAACTACATTTGGGCTTCTATCTACCTCAAGAGGAAGATCACCAACCTTCTACCCACATCTCTGCTTTTGAGCACCAGGCACAGAATTCTAATTTGCCTCAGGGAATTCAAGTTTTGGAATTATAGTTACAACCATAGGGGATGTAGTGGACAGACGTCATTACGCATGACCACACCACTAACGGGAAAATATGATGGCTCATCTAGCCATTGCAAACCACCAGATATGCCTCCGATATGCCTGAAAGACATGTGAGAAATGAGCAGTTGCATTAAAAAATAAGAAAGGGCTCCAAACTAGCTCATCTCCTATAAGTCAACGGAAATAAATGTGAGATACTTACTAGAGACGTAAACCTCTGTTGTTTTTAATCTTGCTCTCTTTTAGGATGCTTGTTTTCTTGCTTTTATTGCACGAAAACTAGTAGCCAACTGTAACTGCTGGATGACAGGTGTTCTGTGGACATGAGTTTTTCAAGTCTTTTGGTTCTTTCAAGCATCTACCCCTCTCTACTTGTTACGGTTTTCAAAATGTTACAGCGTTATAGCCCCCAGTAGCTTAATGCTTGAGTTTTATGTTTAACGGAAAATTGCTGTTTTGAAACTTATAGACAGCAAAATGATATGATGAAAAGAACATAGAAGTTTGAAACAAACCTGCCCTCCAATTCTAGTGTGACTTACCAGCTGTAAAATTTACTGTAAGTTATTTAATAGCACCGAGTCTCAATTTTCTCATCTTTGCAATGGGATTAATACCAACAGAGGGTTTTGTATTGCATGAGGTAATATTTGCGTGTTGGGATTATACAATGGCCACTAGCAGGCCCTAAGGCTAGCTACTTCACTGTGGATGTACTGAATGAGAGAGGAAATATCTTTGACCCAGCATTCCAAGCAATGGTCGAGACGCTTGCTCACCGAATAGGCTTAGATCACGCTCTCAGCCTCAAGCCAAGCAGGGAATGTGATATGCTAATTGGCTTAGCCAATCCTCAAGTGCAGTTCCTTCTGGGGAGGAAGGGTTCTCCAGAGCAGAATCATGGGGTTGTAACTACAAGAACCAGAAGTAGAACCAGGGCAGCAAAACCCACAGATGTCCACCACCATCAAAATACAGGGGGGACGATGAAGAAAATTAACTTTCCTCCCCTGGCCTGAAATTACATCAGAATGTGGTATCTTAGCTACTACTTCTTGATGTGGAATCGTAGATAGCAGCCCCTTTGATGTCAGCTATCACCTCAGTAACATTTTCCACCGGTCGCCAGGATCCCTCCTCTCCTTTGAGGGGTCACGGACCTCGCCCCTCACATTTCTCCCACAATGCCGTTTCTCAATGGCATCCATGCACTTCATACACATGTACGTTCAACTCCTAAGGAACAGTTTTACCACCGGGGAAGAAGATTTTTAAGAACAAAGCACAAACCCAGTAGGTAATTCAAACGTACTGAAATACTCTACTCAGCTTGACTTGCTCTAAAGCTATTTTTCCCTTTCCTTCACTTATCCCCCAGATTTGCCCAATCCACTTAAAATTTGTAAATCCCGTTGAGACCAGAGACTGTGTTTTATAAAATGCTTTTGGTGTATTTACCCGGCACCTACTATTGTGCTAAGTACCCTGTAGATTCCTATAAACGTTGGTGGGTGAGGATAATTCCATAGGGGCACAGTGAGCGAATCACCATGGCCTAGTACTGTTTACAAAGTTCTATTTGAGGGTGTTTAATAATTTTTATTTGGAGGGTGATGTAGCAAAGGGTCTAATAAGCCATATTTAAAAAGAGGTAGGTATTTACTCTTGTCCTTAAAAGGTAATTTTTAAGCAATCTGAAGCAAATGAAGGTTTACACCCGCTTTGGGTTTCATGGGGAGTTAGAAAGGGCGGTTGCCAGAGAAATCTGATTGGAAAACACCAGTCAGGCCTTGGGATCTGCACATCGCATAATTGTAATTTTCCTATTCTTGCTCTTTTTTTCTGCTTTTTGCTATGAGAAGAGCAAGCTTAAAAGGCTACAGGGACATTTATGCCAAGTCGCATTTGTCAAGTTGAAAGCTGTGTGGAGCAGAAAAGCAGTTCTCCCAGCTGTAAAGAAGATGCAAAGGACCCGAGTGAGTAGGGAATCTGAGAGCTCACTAAAAGTGCTTAGAAGGCCGATACATTCACGCCATTTCTGTAACAAGTTGTAGGCAGGCACTTGAAATCCAGGGTGAAGCCTCCTTATCACTGGGGTGCATCCAGGCCCCCAAAGCCATCCTTGAAAGGTGTCGTTGTCCTTCAAGTTTTCTACTCCCCGCAAAGCTGTCCATTTGTGTTTAAGCGCTGATAACAGCAGTTGGTAAGGGCACCATGAAACAGCGAGACAGCAAATGCTGTTTTACTTCCTACTTAGGTGTCTATTACTTTAAGCCCTCCTCATTGGTGCTAGCAAGTTAATGACAAGATAATATTTATGCTTATTTCAGTGGTTACATTTTATGTTTATTTTAAAAATACAGTTGAGTGGGAGCATAAGCTCCATTTTTTTTTTTTTTTTCGTTTATTTGTTCAGTGACTCCATCAGCATACATTCATCAGAGGCAGGGTGATATTAAAGCTGTGATGTCAGACAAATCCAGACTCCTACTCATTATTATGACCTTGAGCGAGTCATTTCCGCTTTTGGAATCTAAGTTTTGTGGCAGTAAAATGGACATAGTAATGCCTGTTTCACAGGACTGCTGGAAGCACTTAAGTAAGGTATCTCTTCCAGCCCTCTGCGATTATTCCACAAATGTCAGATTACTCCAAATATATCAAATCCCTAGCTCTCCTTTCATAAATACAGTTTTACCTCCCCATATTTATCCTTCTTCATGAGCTCAGGTAAGACCAAGTAGGTTGACCCCCTCAGCCATAGCCCAGCGCCCTCATTTACCTGGTTCCTCTAATAGAAATACTCAGTTGCTGAAGGGATCGACAGATGCAAGGGTAGCCTTGCGAATATCAACCGATTATCGATGTCCACCATTTTAACCACTGCTCCAACTTGCCATATTGTCCTTATTTCTATCCCACCAATAAAATGCCTAACTTATTTCTCCTAGCTTCCTTGGTTCCTGACGAAATAGAACTTTGATTTCATTCCCCCTCAGCCTTAGATTCTTGGGTTTTCCTCCCAAATGTCTGCCATCCCGACCTGCTCACAGAATTGCACTGGCCTACCCTGGTATATTTCAGGACATATGTTCCATTCCAGCTGTCCCAGCTTTCTAAGGGTCTGCATTCCTTTTGTGGCTCTCAGATTTCCCAAAATCTCACACATTTTCATTCCTCCAAACCTCACCATCCAACCTTCCATCTTGAGATAATCCGCTCTCCAGGAGTCACCCACACATGGCTTCATCTTCCAGCCACCATCTCTCAGACCATCACTGGCACAAAATGTCTGACTCTATCTACATGTAGTTACACTGTACTGACTGCAGCCCAGCAAAAGTGGGGGACTGAAACCACAGGTCCTTTGGAAGAGCCTTTTAAAAGTAAGCCTTCTCTTGTCTGAAATAGTATTTCTCATAAATTATACTTAAAGGCTTGTAGTCTTTCATTTGTTTTATTAACTTTTTTTCCTCTGGACAGAACTTAAAACTATATGGAGGGTTTTTTTTTTTTTTCTTATCTGAAATATGTATTCTTTAGATTACCATAAAATAACAATTGTTATTCAAAAGACAGCCAAGATCTGAATATGGAGAGCAGCGGTGGGGGGACAGGGGGGAGGCGGGGGGGGGGGGTGGGAGGGGAGGGTGGTAAATCCCTGGACTGTGACAGTAGACCCCATCTTGGGTATAGTAGCAACCTATACTAACTACTAACCTCTCTGGACTTCAATTTCTTTTTTTGACAAGCTAAGATTATAATACTTCTTCTTCTTATCCTTCAAGGTAGTTGTAAGGATCACGAGACATGTGAGCTTCTGTTTGTTTGCAAAAGCATGGCACAGATGAATGCTAATTATTGTTATCAATTTGGTCACTATTAAATATGAACATTAAGTTCTATAACCAGTATCCCAGAATACATCCTTGTCTTGTTTTTATTTTTGCACATACTCTTTAAAAGGCATTTGATTCTAAGATAAATTTTTCATGCTTTGGCATCTTTGATACTGGAATGAATCATATCATCTAGGGAGAGTCAGAGTTTAGTTGGTGGCATTTATTTCTTTCTTAGTGGCACAAAAAAACACCGAGGGTTTTGCAATGATATCTTAGATTCAGGACAATGTGGCATTTGGATATTAGAGGAAAGCTGAAGGAAGTAAGTGTACTTTGTCTTTTCAAAATGGAAACTTCATTAACCAAGTGGGGATACGAGCCCCCAAAATCAGCAAAATGTTTGAGACATTCAGATCGGAAGGTATTATCTTGGATCATATAACTTTTCAAGGTTCCTCATGGGAAAGACTTTTTAAGGACCCCTAGTTCATCACAGCTTTTCCTCACAGATCTCCCAGAACGAGTGTGATTCTCTTTTAGCTGAGTTTGGGGAAACCTAAAGGAGAGGGGAAATGGCAGCACCAGAAGACAGTCTACTTTTAAAGATCCTAAAAGAGAGATAAATACATTTTTGTGTATGAAATTTTTATATTTTTACATAGGATAATATGTATATTATATTATAAAGTATATAGTATGTAGTATATATATATATATATATATACATATATACATATATATATATATATATATAGTATATTCTTATACTAGAACATCTACATTTAAAAAAATTTTTTTTTAATGTTTATTTATTTTTGAGACAGAGAGAGACAGAGCATGAGCAGGGAAGGGGCAGAGAGAGAGGGAGACACAGACTCTGAAGTAAGCTCCAGGCTCTGAGCTATCAGCACAGAGCCTGACATGGGGCTTGAACCCATGGACAGTGAGGTCATGACCTAAGCCAAAGTCGGATGCCCAACTGACTGAAACACCCAGGTGCCCTGTAGAACATCTATCTACTTTAATGCGCCGAAGATCCTCAGCTAAAATACCGCTGCTTTTTAATCCCCAATATATTTATGGCTGGCCGTACTTTAAAAGTAGCCATAAAGAGACAGCTTTCTAACCTTTGTCTCAGATTTTTATGATGTTTTGAAGTCCACAAACTATATTCACACACATTATTTCTATTCATTACACCTCTATTATCACCCCCATTTTAGAGATGGAAAATCTGAATCAAAGAAGTGAAGTGACTTATCCAAGGTCACACACAGTGAGTGAAAACAAAGCTGTTGTTGGAATTCATTCATTCATTTAGTGTCACGTTTACCCAGAAACCTCTGGTCTTTCTGGCAATGTACTAAGCCCTAGAAATAGCGAGGTAAACAGTAATAAGTGTGCCCCCCCTTTTCCCTTTCAACCCCCCCACCACCACCTCTGTGACTCAGCACTGCACAGAGCAGAAACTCCATGCAGCCCAGAGGCCCCCTCACTCCCACCTCTTGGCCTTGACAGCCCTCATACCTCTGGAAGGCACAGGTTTGGGGTCAAAGTTTTAAAACAAAACAAAACTTTGAATACAAAAATAGTTCCTAGGGAGGTGTTTCCTTTGTTTGTTTGGTTGGCCGTTTTTTTTTCCTCTCTAAAATTTCTGCTTTGTAAGCCAAAAGGAGGCATTTAGGATTCAATCACTGGGAAGCCAGGCAAACTTCCGGTGGCCTAAAGGCTGCAGGCTTCCCTCTCAATCCTGCAGAATAGAGATGAGACCCCAGGACAGAGAGCTGGGAGTACTTCCTGATGGGAATTCTCACTTAAAATTGATGGGAGGGGCGCCTGGGTGGCGCAGTCGGTTAAGCGTCCGACTTCAGCTCAGGTCACGATCTCGCGCTCTGTGAGTTCGAGCCCCGCGTTGCGCTCTGGGCTGATGGCTCAGAGCCTGGAGCCTGCTTCCGATTCTGTGTCTCCCTCTCTCTCTGCCCCTCCCCCATTCATGCTCTGTCTCTCTCTGTCTCAAAAATAAATAAACGTTAAAAAAAAATTTTTTTTTAATTGATGGAATAGACAGTATATTAGGACTTTATGTTTTCGCTTAATATATTTCAATTATTCCTGCCCCTCCCTTGAGAAAGAAAATTGGAAGCAGGCATCAGAGTCTTCTTGGAAAGCCAATGTCATCCCTTGGAGGGGGTGGGGAGGGAGTGTGTGTGTGCTAACAATAGTCCAGAGCTCCCCAAAAATACCTTTGCTGAACACTCCCTATGCTCTTGGGCACATTACTTCATTTAATCCAGGCATAACTCTATGGGTAGGAAACAGACAAGAAAATTGAGGCCTGCACCTAGTTACTGACACAGCAGGAACTCAAACTTGGGTAGTCTACATGTAGAGCTCACACCTCTGACCCTCCAGCAATACTGCTTACCTCATTTCAGTTGCCTTACCTAGTAGTTGGAGAGATGGCACAAAAACACATAAAACAAATAGTGTATATAAGTGCCATTGTGTGATTATGCACATTAAGTGTGCAGAAGGAAGATGTGAATCAGGTTTGGGGCCATATAGCCTTCAACACAACCATACAACTCAGCCCTTGTAACTTGACATGAGCCATGGCCAATGTGTAATGAATGGGTATGGTTGTGTGCCAATAAAACTTTATTTGTAAATACACATGGCAAGCTGGATTTAGTCTGTGAGCTATAGTTTGCTGACTCCTTATGTATGCTATATATATGCTATATATATATATATATATATATATATATATATATATATATACACACACACACACACACATATATACATATATGCTATATATATGCTATATGCATAGATTTCATTAAATCTATGCTATATAGCATATGATATATGCTATAGATTTCATTAAAAAGATCAATTTAATCTGGAACAGTTGGAAGGAGCTTTAGAATTTCTGAGTTCAGCCTGGAAGGAAGATTTGAGGCAGTCTTACAAGACCCTACGTGATCTGGCCCCACACCCCTAGCCTTTCCTTGTATCACTTTCCTCTTGCTGGGTACTCTCCAGTCACACTGTCATTTTTGTTCCTAGGCTTTAATTACACACCAATCTTATTCTTACTCTAGGGACTCCATGCTGGCTGAACCTTTTGCCTGGAAGCTCTTCCCAGCTCTCCTCTAAGCTGGCTCCTTTGGTCAGCAGATCTCCTCTGGAATATTACTGCTTTCCTAGTGGCTTCTCCAAGGAACGAGTTAAAGTAGTCCCCCTCCAGCTACTTTGTTACATTACCCCATCTTATTTTCCTAATGGCATTTATGATTCCTGAGATTATCTTGTTCATTTATGTGTGTGCTTAACTATTATCTGTTTCTTCCCGCACTGCTTCTAGAATGTATGCTCCGTAGTGTGAGATCAATATTTATTTTGTTCACTGTTGTATATTCCAGGCACACCCAGACCATGGCTGGAAAAGAAACAGGCAAAACATACTTGTAGATATAAAGGAAGAAGGGAGAGAGACAAAGAGAGAGGCAGGGGAGGAGATTGAGAAAATGCAAGCATGCCCCATTAGAGCATGTTTAATTTTCTCCTGTTCCATAACGGAACAGCTACAATTAGAATGACCCATCATTCAGTGCCCATACACTATTTCATTTAAGAAAACATCCTCATCCTGTAATTAGAAGATGGTAGCACTTGGTTATGGTCATTCCTTGGTCAGAAGTAAGTCTTCTATACTTGTGAGCTATGACATGTGGTCTAAATTATAGACTGGCTATTCTTGAAATAGAAAAATGCACACTAATCCTCGTTTTGTTTTCTCAAAAATAAAGCTCTCTATTGGAGTTTAATGCTTAAGCATAAGCATTAAAAAGCAAATAATTTCTTTACTCTAACTCATAGCAACTACAATATGGATTTTATTACTGTTTCCTTAACATCCATTGGGTCCAGCCACCCCCAGGGTTGGTGCAGACAAGCGGGCCATCCGGCTGGCCTGTCGTCCTCAAGTGCCCAGGCTGCCTTTCTGTTTGCCCCAGCTTCCTCTCCTTACCAAGACTTCTATTCCTTTAAACTGCCAAGACCATTAATACTGAAGGCTTTCTCAGACAGTTGTAAATTTGAATTTCCCTACATTTTTTCTTTCTGTGCAACTGAGGCAGAAAGACACATCAACCTTTGACTAGATCACAGCGGTGGCTGTGCCAATGACTCTCCTTCCTCTCTTTCCAATCAAAAGGGAGCAACATGGAGACAGACTTATCAGCCCAGACACGGCGCCAGTGAAATCCACAAACTTGTTAGGTTCACCCTTATCTCCTTAGTTACTTCTTCACCATTTACTGCCCCAGCCCAAATCCCTTTGTCTTATCAATTCTTCACAGATTTATTATTTCTTTGTCTACAGGGTATAAAAGTTTCCTGCTCCAGTTGCTTCTTTGGATCTTCATTCTCTTGTGAAGGCTCCCAAGTACATGTAAAAAAAATAATAAAATGAGTATGCTTTTCTCTTGTTAAAAAAAGTGGGGGGGGGTGGGGAGTAACATTTCCCACTTGGGCCCCTTACAGAGGGGTATGCCATTGTCTCCTCTTCTGCTTTAGAGGTTGAAAGAGTCAGAATAAAAATTCTGGCTCAATCATAACAACTTCAGTGACATTATTTTCCTTCTCCAAGATCTTGATTTTCTGTTTCTTTACACTTTTCCTACAACTCATTTCTGCATTATTTTATAGGTAATCTTATTGTCAGCTACCCTTAGGTCTATGAATAATGTGTCAATTTTTAAATTCCATTCCATACAACTTCTTAGCTGCTATCATTTGCAAACTGTTTCATTGAGAGGTATTCAGATTAAATACTTCCCAGTTGGTTCCCTTGGCAACAGAAGCAACCTGTTTCTCGTATAAGCCCAAGTTTCTACCATAAACTAACTTTGGAAAAAACATCTAAACAGCAATTTGCCATGTTTTGTTTCGTAAGTGATATGACCGGATATAAGTTTGTCCTTGGTCTCTGACATATTCCAGAGACCAGTGCTTATTTAGGAGCTATGCATCAGTGCTGAGAAATGGCAAACGCTGTGTGCATCATCTGTGACCCTAAGCTGTACCAATTTAATTTATAAAATGTAATCACTAAGCCAATAGTGAGGCTGTGAACATGATCATATCTTTACAATGAGTCACCTGCCAATTGAAGGAAAACAAGACTGTTCCAAACGTTTATAATTTCACTGAGAAATCTTCCTTGTTGCTATGGTGATTTTGATGCTATTTAGCTAAAGTGAAAACTCCACATTGTTACTACCATGATTAATAAATGGCAAATGAATCAGATGCAATGGATTACGAAGGTGTCATGGGACTACAGTTATTTGGTTCCGTAGATGCCACACATCATGGCCCAGAAAGAGAGACAGCATTAAATACTGGTCAAGAGCAAGTCCTCACGAGCTGCCAGGTTGGAATTCTGCCCCTTCGTAGCTGAGACTTTGGTCCTGTTACATAACTTCAGTTCCCTCATTTGTAAACTGGGGATAATAATAATAGTACCCTTCAGCTGTGTGGATCAAATGAGAGAGCATTTACAAAGCACTTAGAACAGTGTCTGCACATAGGAAGTGCCACTTAAAAATCTGTTAAAATAAACAAACTGCATAATGAAGCTTAGCCTAACTTCACTGGTAGTTTTCCGAATTAGAACTCACAAACCACTGTTTCAGGTCCGTAAGAAGCAGCATCTCTTCAGCCTGATGTTTCTAGACATAAGCTTTCAAATGATGCAAATAAAGTCATAATTTAAGGAGCAGAGTATAGTGCTCTTTTTAATGGAACATGTATTTTCACTTCCTAGAACTTAGACAACATTTAGAAACCTGTGTCTAATATGTGTGTGTGTGTCATCGTGGACAATTTTATGAACCCTTCAGATGTAAAATTCACATATTACTAATCACAAAATTTAGGTTAAGTAAATTCTGCTCTTGGGAGTCAAACCAAAATGCTTTAAATGCCAGTGCTGTGTGTTCTTTGGCAAATTCCTTAAGCTCTCTGACTTCCTGTTTCTCTTCTGAGAAATACAGAAGAAAACTTGCACAGAGTTGTTACGCTGTTAAAATAAGACCCTCTAAGCAAATTGCATAGCATAGTTAAATGTTAATAATGAAACACTGTATTATTGATGAATAATCCGTAAATAGCATCAAAATCTTAAATGCCTGTTTACCTTCTCATTGAGACTTGGCCAGTCCTTCCTGGCTACTCCTTCCCTGTCACCATTACTGATAACTCCTACTTGCAGTCTCTCTTTGGTGCATATTCCATTTATGGCACCATACCTTAAACTTGCTGGTGTGTTGATTTGGAACTATTCCCAAATGCGTTTATGCTCTGTCTTCTCATCGCTGTTATAAATACGTTAAGGGCAAAAACCAGCCTCCTTCTTCTTTGGTGTCTTTTCATTAAGCCCTGTGTACCGTTCCACACACTGAAGGCTGATTATTGCTTCTTAATGGATAAGAAGAGTGGTCATTGTGCATTTCTTTCACTAAGTGGAGGAGTAATGAGATCCTAGTTTGAGTCCGTGTGGAAATGGAAAATCTAAGTGGAACTGAAGACAAAGTCATCAAGAAGCCTTCTATAACATAGTGTAGTGCTCTGCTGAATTCAAAGGCAGTGACTGTAGAAAGAAAAAGGAGCAGTGTGCTGAGAACATACTCTTGTGTGGTACCCCCAAACGGGGACTTAGAGTAGGATGCAGGAAAGCAAGAGGAAAAGAACAATTCAGAGAAGTAGCTCTACCAGGTAAGTGCAGAAACTCTTCAGGGTTGGGGGTGCTCGCGCGTGCGTGCATGCGTGCGTGTGTGTGTGTGTAGTCAGAGGCCAAGGATAATTTAAATTAAGAAAATGTCACTGGCTTTCATGAGGAGATCATTGGAAACCTTTAAAGACTGCTTTCAGTAGATCTATGGAGGCTGAACCCAAATTAAGAGGCGTTCTGAAAGAATAGGTTTTTGGAAAGTCAATGCAACTGGTTTAGGAAGCAGAGAGACTGGATACAAGACAGTGGAGATGGACAGTGTGAGGACGGTGGAGATAAAAGTGAAAGATTCTTAAATTTTAAGTGACAAATGAAAACAAATAATTGAAAATCTCAAATAAAATTATTTCCCTTTTCAACAGCATTCTTATTGGAATTATTTCTTGGAATTCTTATTCTTATTAGCATGAGAAAAATGAGAAGTAAATCAGAGGCCATGGTTTTCGTTTTTCCTAATACACAGGATGTTTTAAAGATTGAGACGCAGAATTGCCTGTATTCAAATATACAACAAATATACAAACCAACTATAGTAAGACACCATTAGTGAAAAGTAATTGTCTGAAGTTTTAGATAATTTATCTCTATCACCCACATTCGGGGTCATACCAAAAAGTCAATAAAGGAAAGAAAAGTGTAGGATTTTATTAAAAATGAATTCTGTGTTTTATATCTGAATAGGTTCCACAGGATGAATGGACAGGGTACACCCCTAGAGGTAAAGACGACGAAATTCCGTGCCGAAGAATGCGGAGCGGCAGCTACATCAAGGCCATGGGAGATGAAGACAGTGGTGACTCTGACACAAGTCCCAAGCCTTCTCCCAAAGTTGCTGCGCGAAGAGAAAGCTATCTCA
This sequence comes from Leopardus geoffroyi, assembly GCF_018350155.1. NCBI lineage: Eukaryota > Metazoa > Chordata > Mammalia > Carnivora > Felidae > Leopardus > Leopardus geoffroyi. The sequence continues at coordinate 40,114,315 of NC_059339.1, forward strand.
AGGCTACTCAGCCATCCCTTACAGAACTCACCACACTCAAGTAAGTGTTTCCAACACTACACTTCTGGTAGTCCAGCTCCTTGTATTCTCACCTAGAATCAGATCGTGGGACCCCCAGAGTAACTGGGGCAAAAGACACCCTACAAATGGAGCAGTGTGATGCCCTGAATGGCCTAGTGATTTTGACATGGGTTCTGACTTGTGTATCTCAGTGCCTTCAAAGACATGGGCACCCATGTATATGCTGCATAGATCATAAACTGAACCACAAGCCCCAAGATGAAGAGTTTGAAACAATCCAGAATGGCTTCTGAAATGAATTAAGATTTCTGGTCAATGAAAAGATCTATGTATCTCGACTCTTGGGTGTTTTCTTAACCACTAAAGCTGCAGGACAACTCTTTCTTATGAGACCTTGGAATTTTTCAGATAACTGAGTAATACAATAGAGCAGATGATCTTGGAGAAGCTTATAGAAAGTGGCTATGCTTAAAATTTGGATGATATGTGAAGGTTCTTGATATAGGTTTTTAAATTTGGATGCTAAATGCATATAATTTGTAAGACCTTAAAAATGGATTTGGGGGGACGCCTGTCTGGCTCAGTCGGTGAAGCATGTGGCTCTTGATCTTGGGATTACAAGTTCAAGCTCACATTGGGTGTAGAGATTACTTAAAATTAAATGTTAAAAAATGGTTTTTGGTTTTGAAAAATATGATTATAAGTAGTCCTTACCTCTATTTGTGCTATTTGTAAATAGAGAATAGCACTGCAAAAGAAACTACTGAAATTATTTTAAGCAAAGCCTGATTTAATTTTTAATATTATTTATGGAGAGTAAATCGGAGCCTTGGAATGTATCAATACTTGGATCATCATTTGAAAACTATTTTGTGGATGATTTGTATTTTTAAGTGCCTTTTTCCCCATGTATTAAGGAAATACATACTACTATTCACGCATTTATATTATGCTACAAAATAAAATATTAAAACACAAAATAAATAAAATAGAAAAAGACCAAAGCCATCAGGCTAAGGAAAACAAACTAGACTATTAAGCTAAAACACTGAAAAACAGCTGACTATTCTATGATGGAAACTTACTTAAACAGCAAAGTAATGCTATAGCTCAAAACAGTGGACAGAGCCCCCTCACAAATTTTTTTCAAGGGGTCATGTGGAACCTCTCCAGATCACCTCAATAAAAAATTAATACCAGTGTGCCTGGGTGGCTCATTGGTTAAGTGGCCAACTCTTGATCTTGGCTCAGGTCATGATCTCACGATTCATGAGTTGGAGCCCCACGTCGGGCTCTCTGCTGACAGCGCCTGCTTGGGATTCCGTCTCTCCCTGTCTCCACCCCTGCCCCATTCATATTCTCTCTCTCTCTCTCTCTCTCTTTATCTATCTCTCTCTCTCAAAATAAATAAACTGAAAAACACTTTTACTTAATACCAATGACATTAGTAAACCAACCCAAGAAAGAAAGCTCTTTTTTCTTTCCTTCAGCCTCCAGTTGCCCTTCCTCTTCGCCTTTATTATTGCAAGTATCAGTTTCCTCGGGCTGCCATAACACAGTGGCTTGAAACAACAAAAACTTGTAATGTCACAGTTCTGGATGCCAGAAGTCGGAAATCCAGGTCTCGGTGAGACCTTGCGACGCTCCTTGAGACCATGCTCCTTGAGAAACTTGTTGAGAACAATCCTTCCTTGCCTCCTCTCAGCTTCTGGTTGCGGGCCGCCAATCCTTGGCATTCTTTGGCTTCCAGCTGGAGCACTTGAATCTCTGCCTATCTCATGTGCGTCTTCACACAGCCGTCTTCTCATCGCACCACTCACATCGGCTTAGAACCCTCCCTAATGACCTCATCTTCACTTGATTAAATCTGCAAGACCCCTATTTCCAAGTAAGGTCATGTTCACAGGTACTGGGAGTTAGGACTTTGATATATATATATAGAGAGAGAGAGAGGGAGAGAGAGAGAGAGAGAAAGTAATTCAACCCATAACACTGCCACACAAGGTAAAAGTTGATCATGGAAATGAAAAATAGAAACAGGTTTTTGTTGTACTTTGGCACACCTCGTGGAGGCTCAGAAAATTAAATGTACCCAGTCAGAAAAAAAAAAAAAAACACTGGATGTGTAATAAAGGCAGTCTGCCAAGGTGGTTTAAAATGAGGGTGGCCAAGGATAACTTCTGGCAAATATCTTCTATGGACTTTAAAATATCTCTCCACTAGAGCCAAGGTGCTAATTAACATCTTCCAGAAGAAGCAAAAGAGGGAATGTTTTGCTCAAGAAAGTCACTTAGACCTTCAAGAGCTCAGTTGCCTCAAATGTATACCAAGCGGTGGGACTCTGCAACCTACAGAGTCCCTTCCAGAACCTTAGTACCCCCTTAGTTTATCTATCAGGATGCACGTGTCACATTGGTTGAATGACACTTTAGGTCGCAGATAATGAGATACAGCGATTGCCACTGTAATAACCAGGTATGAGGAGAACTGAAAGGAGCGGAGCGTAAGAAAGGCTAGGAGAGTGCTCTGAGGAGGCTGAGGACTGGGGGGTAGGGGCAGAAATCACCTCTCACACATGTGCCCTGGTCTTCTACTCTTCTCCCAGCTTCAAGGGCTGTGAGCGATCCACTCTGAAGTCATTGGAATTCTTCCTTGTTCATCTTGCTTCCTACATAATACCATCTTCCTCTCAAGCCCAGGGCCCTATTTTTACAACCCTCGTATACTTCCTTGACCTCGCGGAAGTTTTAAGAGCGGCAGTGTTGAAGAGTTTTAAGAACAAGACAAACACGGAGAGTGGCTAAGCTGTTGGTGGAGGTCAGCTACTTGGGACAGTGAAATCAGTCACCGAGCTGAGTTAGTTGGTGACTATTCTCTTCCTCCAAACCTATGGAAATGCAACATGGTAACCAATTTACTAGGGGACCCCTGAAGAATTGAGAAACTTTTTTCTACTCAAGATGAAAACTCAGAAACTCAAGATGGAATTTCACCAAACCATCTCTATTCTTTAGCAAGCAAGACAACATCTGACCACCATTCAAACGTGCCTTTCTTCCCTTTCCTACTATTCCATTGCCCAGGCTTACTTCTCGTGGTTCCGTTTGTCTCCATTCATTCCTCCCTCACCTGGTTTAGGGATTCCATTCCTCATTATAGTCTACGTATTAGGCTTCCGTCATACATAACTGCAGATGATTCCTAGTGAGTGCTAGTTTAATGGTATCGGAGGTACACGAGAAGACAAAGGAAATGCACTATGGAGGCAAAAATTCCAACATGACATGACTTATAATCAATGCCGTCTTCCATTCCTTAATGATGTTTTGACTCAAGACCATTATTTCTCTAGAAGTTCGAAGCATTCGGTCCCTCGTGAGAAAAAAAAAGATCCCCATATCCTGGAATTCTAGTTCCCCAAAAAAGAAGACTATATTTTTGTTCTTACTTCTTTGACATTTAAGTCACTTTTTTTCCTCCTTCCTCCTCAGCAATTCACAGCTTTAGGGATGAATCATAGCCATGAACCAAGATAACTAAAATTAGCCAAGTGAGATTGGGGCAACATTTTGTTGGAGGTTTTCAACTCCTATCTTCTGTCAGAAATGTTGGAGAGAAAGCACTTCCCTACTTTCTTACATTGTTTCTCTCTTTTGTATTTTTTAAAGGCATCTTGAGGGCTTATTTACGAGGGTTGTTTTCATCACCCACTCAGTGTTATTGTGTCCTAAGGTCAGTGGAACACTCTAGAGTCATAAGCAGGCTTCAGACAGTGAACTCCATCTTGGGGCTGCAAAATTCCTGTAGCTACTCACTGAGGATCATTATTTCTTTCACTCTCTTGTCTCCTTCCACAGCCAGTAATAAATCCCTTCACCCCACCGCTAGCTTTCCCTTCTTTTGTTATTACCCAGCAATGAACTTGAAATGGATTATTATCCAAGAATATTACTGTTTTCAAATAATAATTTCTGGATGCTGAACAGTAAATTCTCAGGCAAGTCGAGGAGAGGTTTGGGGGCCAGAATTCCCTCAAAGCGTGTCACCACAGCTTGGCTCTAATGAATTTAACTCTTTTAGTTGGATTTGTTATAACTTGCTATTTATTTTAGCATTGAGACTACAGCCTTAGTTAAAAAATCATGGCCAAATCCCATCTTGGACTTTCCCCCCGCCCCTGATATTTTGTAGAAAGAACTTTCTTAAAAGCTGCTATTTAAAAGATTCTCTATTTAAATTCAACTGTCCATTAATCCTAGGCAAATAACACGTTAAAATGTCTTCATACTTCTTTATCTCTTCATCCAAGAACTGAGAAAACTTTGCTCCTGGAGGAAATAATCTCTAACATTAGACACTTTCAAAGGCCTCTGAAATCGACAAGGAGGGCCCCAGACTTCTGTGCACGTTTGACTTTGTGGGTAACCAGTTAGAGCTCCTAGCACTTTTGATAAAATGTCTAACAAAAGGCTTCAAGCAGGTTCATGTTCAGTCCTCAGTGTCTTGAAGGCAGTAGTTTTGCGTGTTCAGAATGGCTAATCCTCTTAATCTGCATTCTTTTCCTGACCCTGAACTTCTCTTTTATGTATATTGGTGAAATACTAAATAGCTGTGTGGCTTTGGCAACTGGTTTAATGTATCCGAGCCTGGCACACATACACCCAAATTAAATGAGAGGCTTGGGCTCTTAGCATGGATGGTACCGCTTAGATAACTCTCATCACCACTCCCCACCCTTCCTGAACACCCAGGCCCATGGCAGATAGCGTTACCCGATCCCAGCATTAATGGATCCCACTACCCTTCCTGCTGAGCACAGATTGGGCTTCAGAACCCTTCTCAACCCAGTTCTCTAGCACTCACTTCTCATTGACTACTGATGCCAAGAAGTGCTGTCTCTCACCCACAGTCTCTGAGAGATCTTTCCCCACTATTGTATATAATTGTAAGGATGAGGCAGGGAAGAACTGGGAGTTCACGGTTTAAAGACAAAAGGATCAGCATTGGTAAACAAAATGATTTGAGAAGAGTTAGATGCGGCGTTCTCCTAC